>NC_138747.1:32538714-32546214 GCF_965113295.1 Leuciscus leuciscus | reverse complement strand
GCTCGAGGCTGGATCCTAAACTCTCTATCAATCAACAGAACTTCACTGAATATATTGGTCTCTTTATGTTGTTAAACTGTAATTCCACTATACATAAAAAGTCTGGTAATGTTTTAATCACTTGTTCCTTTAATCTGAGTGGCTCTGACTAGAATCGAGGTTGAATGACATCACATATTTGAATAAATAAAATATTTATACAACAGTTTGAGTCCTTGAATCTGATTGGTCCGAGCAGTGTTTTAAGTGTGATGATGTTTATTCCTGTACTGATGTTTATTCCATCACACCGCTCGAACCAATCAGATTCAAGTACCCAAACTGTTGTATAAATATTATTATTCAAATATGTGTGGGAATTACAGTGTCCACAGAAATTATTACGTTAACTTCATAATGAAAATGATTTGTGACAAAAGTTAAAGAATTGTTTCGCATCATCTCTTTTGAAAAAGCAGCAAAAATATTTGTATAAAAGTATATAATGCATCTGTTGTGCGTTTAAAATATGCAAGTATATTATTTTTATTTGTTTCAATTATTATCAATCATCATACTGTCATGATCATGTGATGTTTAGTTTCTGTATCCTTCTGTTTAGTTTTCGTTCAGAGTTTGTTACCATGGTTTCTGATTGAGTTATGCTCTTGTTTCTTGATCTTTGTTCAGTGTCGTCTATGCTAATGTGTAGAGTGTTTTCATTCTGTATCACACAGCATTCTTTGGATCTAAACTACCCCCCCCCCCCCCCCCCCCATGACAGAACACCGAACCGTGAAAAGTGAATATTCCCTGCTGTTTGCCAGCTCCTCCTTGAACAGCAGGATCATTCCCCGAGGACCATACAAAGGAAGTTTCTTTTCCAGGATCGCTCGTTCTGCATCTCTTGTGGATTGTGCAGTGGTTCGATGTGACTCTATTCTCCATCTGCCCCGCGGACGAGGACGACTCTATTCTCCATCTGCCCCACGGATGAGGACGACTCTATTCTCCATCTGCCCCTCGGATGAGGACGACTCTATTCTCCATCTGCCCCGCGGATGCGGACGACTCTATTCTCCATCTGCCCCTCGGATGAGGACGACTCTATTCTCCATCTGCCCCTCGGATGAGGACGACTCTATTCTCCATCTGCCCCTCGGATGAGGACGACTCTATTCTCCATCTGCCCCGCGGATGGGGACGACTCTATTCTCCATCTGCCCCGCAGATGAGGACGACTCTATTCTCCATCTGCCTCGCGGATGAGGACGACTCTATTCTCCATCTGCCCCGCGGATGAGGACGACTCTATTCTCCATCTGCCTCGCGGATGAGGACGACTCTATTCTCCATCTGCCTCGCGGATGAGGACGACTCTATTCTCCATCTGTCTCGCTGATGAGGACGACTCTATTCTCCATCTGCCCCGTGGATGAGGACGACTCTATTCTCCATCTGCCCCTCGGATGAGGATGACTCTATTCTCCATCTGCCCCGTGGATGAGGACGACTCTATTCTCCATCTGCCTCGCGGATGAGGACGACTCTATTCTCCATCTGCCCCGCGGATGCGGACGACTCTATTCTCCATCTGCCCCTCGGATGAGGACGACTCCATTCTCCATCTGCCCCGCGGATGGGGACGACTCTATTCTCCATCTGCCCCGCGGATGAGGACGACTCTATTCTCCATCTGCCTCGCGGATGCGGACGACTCAATTCTCCATCTGCCCCGCGGATGAGGACGACTCTATTCTCCATCTGCCCCTCGGATGAGGACGACTCTATTCTCCATCTGCCCCGCGGATGAGGACGACTCTATTCTCCATCTGCCCCTCGGATGAGGATGACTCTATTCTCCATCTGTCTCGCAGATGAGGACGACTCTATTCTCCATCTGCCCCTCTATTCTCCATCTGTCTCGGGGCTGAGGAGGACTCTATTCTCTATCTGTCTCGCGGATGAGGACGACTCTATTCTCCATCTGTCTCACGGATGAGGACGACTCTATTCTCCATCTGCCTCGCGTATGAGGACGACTCTATTCTCCATCTGCCCCTCTATTCTCCATCTGTCTCGGGGCTGAGGACGACTCTATTCTCTATCTGTCTCGCGGATGAGGACGACTCTATTCTCCATCTGTCTCGCGGATGAGGATGACTCTATTCTCCATCTGTCTCGCGGATGAGGATGACTCTATTCTCCATCTGTCTCGCGGATGAGGATGACTCTATTCTCTATCTGTCTCGCGGATGAGGACGACTCTATTCTCCATCTGTCTCGCGGATGAGGACGACTCTATTCTCCATCTGTCTCGCGGATGAGGACGACTCTATTCTCCATCTGTCTCGCGGATGAGGACGACTCTATTCTCCATCTGTCTCGCGGATGAGGACGACTCTATTCTCCATCTGCCTCGCGGATGAGGACGACTCTATTCTCCATCTGTCTCGCGGATGAGGACGACTCTATTCTCCATCTGTCTCGCGGATGAGGACGACTCTATTCTCCATCTGCCTCGAAATGGAAGTCTTTACGAAGACGTCATTATCTTTGAAAATGACAATCAAGTCCAATTCATAAAGAGAAAGTGTTTGAACTGTTCATAGTGAACAACAGCATCATATAACCAGATAACACCATCATCAGCGACTCATGACCCCACCACACATCTGGCTGATACTTATAATTGCTCTGTACCACCAGTGACCCTGTAGGCCTTTTAATGCATCACAGCATGACGCCTGTTCCAGCATTATAATAGGACACATTTATAAGATTTCCAGCTGGTTTGAAGGGCTGCATCAAATGTATTCTTCATGCAATCCTAAAATGCACTGTGCTGCGTTCAGTCCAAGTCCAAGTCACTAGAAATACTGAGTACATGTAGGCTTGTTTTTACGCAATTACGCAACCAATCACAGCTGTTTGTTTTGTTCAGTGTCATATTTAGGGGTGTGAAAATGTAAAGTGGATGTCCCTACAATAATAGACTGACGTATAAATCCCTAAAAATACATATTTTAAAGAGTCTATGCCGCAAACTTCACATACTTTTGAAAATCCAGAGTTTAGTTGATCCTGAGAAGAGCTCATCCTCACAGATATAAACACAATGGCTTTCTTCTTCCACGAGGGGGTTTGGCATCTCAGCGGGTTTGTTTCCAGGCAGAACGTTAAAAAACATGACACGCACGTCTCCCGGAAATCCTGTCGAATTCAACAAATCAGGCGACGACTTCAAAACATCATTTTGTGTGCCATATGAAAATAATTGAAGAAGAAATGATTCAACCCAATCTCACGGGGAAATGTAACTATTTTATGAGGAGGTGATTTCATATGAATTCATACAATGTGAATTATGTACAATTTAAAATAAATAAGTAAGCATGAAGCACCCTAAAACATAACTGGAGTGTAAGCAGATCATACGTACAAATGTACAAATGAGATCCTTAATAAAAGTAAAAATGGTTGTGAATTGACATGAGATTGTGTTGAATGATCAGTCAATGACCCTGATTTGTTTCAGATGTCGAGGTCTGTGAGTGCTGGGTATTTATGTGATGTTGTCAAAGCACTTTGCTCTCTGTGATGTGCACATTTCTCAGCACATAATATATGAATTTGATTTGCATAGTAGATTTCTTAGTTCAAAAAAGGTACAGAAGTAGTTGCAATGATGTGAGATTTGAGGGACAGCCCAGCTAACAGGGAACGCTCTCAAGTTTCTCTCAAAGTTGAAAACAAAAACAATAAGTAAAATTAATCAAAATGTTTGTTCAAACTAGTCTTTAATAATGTTCTTTAAAAGTTAGTACAAAAACATTATTTATGCATCTTTGTTTTTCTTAAATGTTTTAGTTGTTCAGTATCCTAACATTTTTAATTGTTGCTAATTGTTAAAAGTAGCGTTTCAATATAGTTTGAAGAATGATAAAACGGAATGTTCGCTTAACCAAGAAAAACATTAAAAAAATTGATGTTTTGACATTCAGAGAACATTTAGAAATAATGTTATTTGGGAGATTGATATTTAATGTTCACCAAACCCTCTCAGAAAAAAAAGGTACAAATGCTTTCACAAAAAAACAAAAACAAATGTGTACCTTTCCCACAGCCCAGAGAAAGCTTTTGTGCCTTTTTTTTCTGAGAGTGAAGATATTTGTGAAGAATAAGATGAATTAAACTAAAAACAGTAATGCAAACTGTTGCCTTTATTGCTCAAGGTTTTTCAAGGTTTGTCGACGTCAGGTTGAACCTTGCGTGAACCGTAAAATACAAGATGTTTATGAGCAACCATCCTTCTGTATAAATAACAGCTTTGATGCCTGTCGTTTATAATTCAGAGCACAGCAATGACTGGACGTTTCAGGAACTGCTCAGATACCGTCACTTTATGACTTTATTTGCTCGTATTGGGCATTTGCAGTGGTGTAAATGGCAGAGAGTCAACTTTTTTAATGATTAACTAGTCAAATAAACTGTAACTAGATAAAAGACGCCTGAAAAGCACGGCATCAGGTTCTGTTGTCTAAAGGAAGGTTAACTCAAGGTTACATACGTTACTCACCTGTTAATTTCTAGGTCCGAGTTGCTGTGAGGACAGGCACTGATAGAGACGATAAAAGCTTATTTTCATTGGCTTGATTTTGTCTTTGTCTGTCAGTAACGCTCCGTTTAGTTCCTGTCTCTATGATGCCCCTCTTTCTGAAAAGCACACTGTGCTCTGATTGGTCGGCTGGAGCGGTGTGTTGTGATTGGTCGAGCGCTTCGAGTGTGTTTGGGAAATGTCCCGTCCCTTACCGTAACCGCCAGTTTAACACACTACTAACTAACTCAACTAGGCCCCGCCCCTTTATTCTGCGCATTAATTATTTAAATGAGGAAGAAACTCAAGACTACAATGGAGGCGTTTCAGGAGTTCAGAAACACTGACACTGATAAAGAGAAGAACTGGAGCTTTAGATGATCACACAGCAACATTACACACTAAACACAGATGAACATGGGAAACAGCACAACAGCTCCTCTCTAAATAATAGTGAAGCTTGTTTACTTCTTAATGTTTTGTAATGTCATAAAGTATAATATATAGGATAAAGGAATATAATAATAAATGATAATAAAAACTTATAAGAAAGGATTAGTCATAAACAATGTTGAGGAACTGATTTTAGGCATTTTTAGTCACATGACTCAGACTGAGGGCCGGAATGGACGAGGTGGAGTATTGTGCTGGTTCAGACACTCAGAGAACGCTAGAAAATCACATGTTGGACGTGATCCTTATGTTATGAAGAGGAGTGATTTATACTGAATTAAAAGACTTGCCGTCGAGGCGGTAGATATAGAGAATGTGAAGCTGAGGGTTTGTCTATATCGCGTCTTTCTGCTAGTGAGATTAGGACAGTATTTCAATTTTCTGTCGGGATTGTGACGCTGTTGTAGATCATTCATTCCCACAGGAGCTCACATCATCGTTCAGGGAGAAAACTGGAAAGTGTAATACAATTTTCTCCTTTTCTACGTGAAAAACCCCAAGGAAAGCAGGTGGAGAAGGTGAAGGGAAGACGCCGGATAGCAAATCTTGTGATAATAATGTCACTGATTAAACTCTCTCGCTCGTGATAATAATCACATTGCTGAGTGTTTTTTGAAAGTTTTGTATTTTGTTTGGTTTAATAATTAACATTACATTTGCGAGTATGACTCTCACTCGGCTTGCACACACGCGGCCGCTTCAAAACTGTTCACAAGCCTCTATATGGGGTTTATTTTGGTTGTCATTTGTTTAAATGAATACAAATGTCATCTTGTGGAACACATTTTTATTTGTACATTTCCTACCATATGATGGCTGAAGCAGTGACACTGTTCTCAAGGTCACCAGATCAACACTGTGAACGTAATTCTACAAAACCTCAGTGAAAACATCAAGTGATCATGCATGGGATAAAATAGTTTCTCTTCCCTGCAAACGATCCGTATTAATGTCAGGATAAGCAGACACAAAACGTCATTAAAGAACGATAAAAACGAAAAAAAAAACTTGTTTATTCGGTTTTAGCAACTATAAACGACGCAAAACATTGGCATTCTGAGTTTGTGAAAGTGCTTCCATGTAGAAAATGGCTTCCATCTGCGTTTCGTGGCACAGTAACGTCAGGACCTCTTTCACACACAGATGACCTCTACATTTATATGCAGAACGCACAGCTCTCATTGGCTATTGAGTGAATAAAACATTGAAATCCTTTACATTTCCCTAAAAAAATTTAGCCAGCTTTTTGAATGCATCTGTCCATTGAAACTGACTCCCAAGACTCAGTTTTCTCCCGGCTCCGGCTCTGCATTTGTTGTTGTAGTCTTTGGCATGTTAATCATGCACCATTAAAACCAGTTCAGGCTGTTTAGCACATATGAAGGTCAGTTCGCTGTTTCAGAAATGTGCATTTCAAAGTTTCAAAGCTTTCTCAGTAAACAATGACGTTTGTGTGCTATTGGTCTCACTACTGATAATTATACAGGAGACTGAACTCTATCTGATAAATATATACACACTACATTACACACTAAAGGAGGATGAACATGAGGAAAGCACATTACATTCTCAGAAAATAAAGTACATAACTGTACCTTTAGGGGTACACTGGCTTGTCACTGGGGCTGTACCCTCAAGTTTACAATATTGTACCTTAACCTTTAAAAGAAACGGTACATATATGTACCTTTTAATGCTTTTTGACCCTCAAAAAGTACCTTGAGGTCCAATAATAAGCCCTATGGGGTACGTTAGTGTAGAGTGTACCTCGGGGGACAGAAATGGACTCCTACTGTACCCCTATTTCTGACAGTGGAGGTCCTCTTTAAGTAACAGCCCCAGTGAAGCTGCTGTATAGAGGCTTGTATTATATGAACACAGAGTCAGTGATCAAAGGCACATATTCCTATGATTGATCAAAGACTGTGAATGCAAACGTACATTAGTGCATTAAAACATGCATTTGTAATGATCAACAAAATCTGCTCAGAGTCGAAGCTTCTGGTCCTTTCGGTTTCTTGAAGATTGTGCTTTGTTGGAATAATCACCATTGTTGAAAAATCCTTATTTTATATGAATATAAGCAGGCTTTATGTTCCTATGAATGCTGGAAATAAAGCACAGTATGAACTCATGAAAAGCTTCATAGTTCTCACGCTGCTAATAAATGGCCACTTCATGATAAACTCAGATTAAAATAGGATCCCGTGATGTGTATTTCATCCGCTGCGTCATTGGCTGGTCCGATCGCACACGAGCCAATCAGAGCGGAGCGTGATTACAATGGGAAACTGCAGATGGTTGGACTATAGCACAGTTTTCACAGCTTGCAACAAAACACAGATGATTCAGAGATATTCAGACACTCGACAAGGCCGGTGTTTGTTTTTGGTCAAGTGTTATGATCATAACCTCTACACTAGCAACACAAATGAACTTGATTCTGCACAATCTGGTTCAGCCAGAGCCTG
>NC_138747.1:32133714-32533714 GCF_965113295.1 Leuciscus leuciscus | reverse complement strand
TTCCCGACCTAAACATGTTGTGGGCGGGGCTACGTTCGGCTGGCATCCGGGCTGTTTATGGGCGATTTTTTAAAAAAAGTCAAAGTTTGATTGTAATAGGCATGGAATGTACATCTGGAAAGGAGTGTTATAAAATTTGTGTCAAAGTGTTTAATAAGAAGGCTTTGGATAAAAGAATTGACACACCATGGCGTAAGGTATTAGAAGAGGATGAAAAACCTGAGTGGAGAGTGTTGTGTAAGTCACCATTGTCTAAGAGAATTAGGGACTTGCAATGGAGATTGTTATATGGGGCTATTGCTGTGAACGCATTTGTTTCTGTAATTAATCCTGACATTGATCAGAATTGTCCTTTTTTGTTTACAAACTGTCTTTCATGCAATCATGCAGTGTTCAAGGTTGAAACCTTTGTTTATTGTTTTAAACAACATTTTTAAATGTTTTAATGAGTTTTTTTCAATGACGACGTTCATTTGTAGTTTCAAATATTCCCAGAGCCGCAAGAATCAACGTCAGGTGTTTCATTTTATATTAGGTCAGGCAAAAATGGACATTTATATTACAAGAAGGAGAAAGTTGATCAAGGTGTATGTAATAGATTAGAAGCTGTGTTTGGTCTTAATAGATTTGAATTATTATAAAGCAATGGATGACCTTGTAAAGTTTGAACTAATTTTGTGTTGTAAAGGGATATTGTGTGAAATTGTTAATGATAAATTATTTTTTCTTATTTAAGATAAAGTTTGAGGGTCTTTTAGTGATTGATGCTTGATTCAAATGTTGATTGAATGGTTTGTTTATTGTAATAAAGGTGTTTAAAAATCAAAATCTCTCTCTCTCTCTCTCTCTCTCTCTCTCTCTCAACAACACAGGCAATGGCGACACCTGCTGGCTAAATTGTGTTACTACCTTAACATGCAAAATATTAGTAATCCTTATATTCAAACGCCATATTCAAATATAATGTATTTAATACATGCACTGTAAAAAATAAATCCGTAAAATAACAGAAAACTGGCAGCTTATTACCCGGACATCATCCAGTAATTTCACAGACATTTCTGTTAACCCTAAAGCACAAAATACAGGTAAAACACCTGTAAAAAAAAAAAGGAAAATTCATAAAAAATAAATAAATAAAATTAATACAGTAATTATTAATTAATAAGTGCCTTATTTTTACGGATTTTTTTAGAGTGTGTACTGAGATATAATGTTTAAAATGTATAAATGTATACAAATTATAATTGCATTTGTTATGAATGTTTTATTTATTTATTTTAAAAGATGATGCCAAACACATTTGGGGAAATCTCTTAAGCCTCTTAATAGAATTATTCTGGTTTACAGTAAATCTGATGACAAAAATCAATAAATATATATGGACACATTTCGTTTTCTGTTATGGTTAAGTTATATAACGAGCTGTCCTCGTTAAGAAGAGTAAACAGCGTTACAATCAGCATGAAAGGGAAGCTGACCTAGTCTTATCTTCAATATTGTGATGTAAAAATGAAACAAGAACAGATGTGGGCGGGGCTTGATTTTAGTCCGTGGGGAAATGATTGGATGATTGGATGGTTGTGGTTTGCTATTGGCTGATCTCATGTGAGTGACAGGTTATAGCCCCGCCCTCGTCATCAGAGAAGACAAACAGGAATATTATGTCTCTATTATGGCTTTAGCGAGATCTCTGGTCATTGCACATCAAGCTCTCACATTCGTAAAACCAATTCAATGCAACAATGTTTAATAATAATGTTGCATGAATTCGGTTTCCACAGAAACTCACTCACAGAAATAGAAACAGAAATAATGTTTAATGAATGGAGCTTTTTGTGCTTTTTGAATCGCTCATCATCACTGCATGTGAAGAGCAGCCTGGACACACTGCGAAACATCTGCTAAATAAAATAATTTTAGTTTTAAAGAAATAGATGATCAGTACAGCGTGTGTCTCTGTCTGTCCGTCCAGCATCACTCGCTCATCTTCACCTCCGACACACTTCTCTTCTTCTCTCCTCACTGTTTTCTGCAGATATTTGGGAGTCACATTGGCTGGCATGTGAGCAAAAGCTGAGGTTACATAATACGCCTCATCCCGCAGGCTCTCTCTCTCTCTCTCTCTCTCTCTCTCTCACACACACACACACACACACACACACACACACACACACACACACACACACACACACACACACACACACACACACACATTCTCTCTCTCTCTCTCTCTGCGCATGTGCTGAGTGAGTGGGCGGAGCGTTGAGTGTGAGCTGAGTGTGTGTCGCGTACGAGTGATCTATTTTTTCGGTCTTTTTGATTTAAAAGAGGGGGTTGATTTAAATCAATAGGTATTGTTTTCTTCATTTATTTGGGAGGATAAGGAGGTGTTAAATATTCTAGGGCGTCTGCTCCCGGTTTTCCCGGTTTTGCTGCCCCAGGTATAGCGGGAGGTTTGATTTTCTGATGCCGTCATGGTAAGAGCATAGACTCAGCGGCAAGGGGGTAATCTTTCAGAAAACACTGAAGCTTCCCTGGGCGCCGCCATAGAGACAGAGCGCAACGCGTCATAATCTGAAGACCACGCCCACCAAGGGGGAAAACAAAGCAACTGTCTCCATTGACTTTGCATTGCGAGAGGCTGCCTCCTTGTCATTTCTTGCTTCTAAGAAAAGACAGAATAATGCCTAAAAGCTGCTATGTGACAAGGTGTACAGCAAACAAGCTAAGAAACCCAGAAATAAGTTTTCATAAGCTGTCGACCCCAAAAAACGAGCGTTTGAGGACATAAAAGTGGATACAGGCTGGAACGAATGGGTAAATTGTGGGATCCTCAATTTACCAGTATGCAGTATGCACTAAAAATACACCACGTGTGCAGTAAGTTAAACATTTGGTCACTGGTGAGCCAAATATCCAAATGTCAGTTTTATTTATTATATTTCTGTAAGATAAACTATCCTGTGTTGTCGATTACGGTCTCCTCCAGCGGGTGTACGTTAGTTCTCAGAGTAATGAGACACGTGACGCTTTGTCTCAACTGCCAGTATCCACTTTTATGTCCTAAACACTCGTTTTTTGGGGTCGAGAGCTAATAAAAACTTATTTCTGTTTTTTTTAGCTTCTTTGCTGTACACCTTGTCACACAGCAGTTTTTAGGCATTTTTCTGTCTTTTGTTAGAAGCAAGAAATGACAAGGAGGAGGCAGCCTCTCGCAATGCAAAGTCAATGGAGACAGTTGGTTTGTTTTCCCCCTGGGTGTGGGCGTGGCCTAAATACGCTCTGTCTCTATTGATTAGCGGACCATCACCTGCTGTTAGCATGCCATAGACTCCCATTCATTTTGGCGTCACTTTGACAGTGAATAACTTTACATCTGAGGCGTTTAAAGACTCCATTTGTCCATTATTTATTTCTAAAGAAACACGAAAATTTATAAAAGGCTCCATTACCTTGTATCTTACATTATGGCCCCGTGAAGCAGTTTTTGTAAAAATAGGCTAACGATTGCGTCATAACCACGTGACTCTCTGTCGCACAGTAGAGAGATTACCGTATGGACAGGAGGAGAAGCTCGCAGGCAATCGGGGGGGACGTGGAGGCAAAATGACAAAATAATTCATCAGAATACTTAGCAAAAGTTTCTCCTGCTCCTAGCTCATGGACACCTCCTACTCACACTCTCCGTCTCTGGATGTTTCAGAAGGGAATGATTCAGATTTCTCTTGGCACAGCTACTAGTAGATAGACGGGTTGCTCACGTCACATCTACGTCGTCAAGCTCAGTGTGAGTCTGCGCAGTACGGTCAGCCATCAGGAAGTGAGAGCTTCTAATTTGCTTCACTTTTCTCCGTTGAATCCAATGGGGTCGCTGTGTCCAGTTTATATACTGTCTATGCTCAGCGGTCGGTATAGAAGACTGTAGCCTGGCTGTAGGAGAAGTGATCGGGCCTGAGAACATTCTGTCTGCGTCTCGCATGAACAGCGCTATTGTTATGTTTCTGAAGACAATTGATTTAGCGAATCAGTCGGTAGAAATTGGAGTAGTGCTTAATGGTATTTTCACCCAAGCGGTGGCGGCTCCAGAGATTTTCTGTTGCAGGTGCTATGGGGATGCTCAACACTTAAGAGAAGGTGCTTTAAATTTTGGGGCGTTTCATTATGGAGTTCGCATCGGACCACCCTTGGTATACACATGCGTACACGCCCGCATTAACTATACTCGTTCCACGACTATAAGCATATATATACTGTATATATATGTAAAAGTATTCAACGCAAGGGCTACAGACAGGGACGCAACTACCCAGTGTCAGAGGGGTATGCACCAACAATTTTGGAAATCATCAATCTGGTGCACTTTGAGAGTTAAAAATGAAAAGCTCCAACCTATATTCAGTGTGCAAATTAAACAAAGAAAAATTCAAACCTCTTTTAGTTACAGTGTCAGTCTACATTACACTACTACATAATAATAGTTTTAATATTAATCCCATGATAGTAATAGCCATATATTGTAAAACAAATGCACTGAAAAATAAAGGAAACTTTCATAATTAGTTTTGTACTAATTTCTATACTTGAAAGAGTATTTCTACTTCACATTAAAGATGTGATTGGGCCAGCCCAGTGTCGATCAAGAAAAGAACCAATGGGCCGCTGATCTACGTGTTTCATAGGGTGTCAGAAGCACTAACCCATGCGGCGCCAATTAATCAAAACAAAACGAATGGGCCGCCGAAGTACGGCGTCGTTTATGGGCCGTTAAGACAAAAAAAACAAACAAAAAAATGTATGAGATGTATCGGCCCAAAAAGCACGTCGGCCCACCGGGAATCTCCCGGTAGTCCCGATGGCCAGTAGCCTACATGCCTGGACGTCACACAAAACAAAATCCTACCTGTAGCCTTTCACCATCCACTTATTTAGCTGCTGTCGCATCAATTTATGCCATCTCCTTTTCCCTCTTTCTTTTTCTATTTTTAGTCCCCGACAGCTTTTTTGCTTTATCCATCTTTTTCGACGACAACTCACTAACGTTACTCGTTCCTGCTCGCTCAGTGCTCACGGCGCACGCGCCCGCTGGCGATTTTTTTATTATTATTTAATTCCTATTTTTAACAACATGAAAAAGACTATTCAAACATTACATTAAAATATAAATATAAAAAATTACAGACAATTCTTGGGGGTGCTGGGCAGGTGCTATGGCTATTATAGGGGGAGCTACAGCACCACCTAGCTCCTCCCTGGCGCCGCCACTGCACCCAAGTGCTCCCTACTTTTTTACTCCTTCGAAAAAAGTTACTCTTTCTAATGTGCCGCCTTTTATTTCAAACGAAATTTTGACCAGAATGCTCTCTCGTTATGGTAAATGTGTTCCTCCTATAAAAAGGACTCCAATTGGGTGCAAGTCACCACTTTTGACGCATATTGTGTCATTTAGGCGTTATGTGTTTCTCCAAGACAATCTGGACGAATTAGATCTGTCTAGATCTGACAAGTTTAATTATGTAATTTTCGACATCACAACAAATACTATGAAATGTTTCGGTTGTGGTGAAACAGGGCATCTTATCCG
This sequence comes from Leuciscus leuciscus, assembly GCF_965113295.1. Classification (NCBI taxonomy): domain Eukaryota; kingdom Metazoa; phylum Chordata; class Actinopteri; order Cypriniformes; family Leuciscidae; genus Leuciscus; species Leuciscus leuciscus. Next base: position 32,528,130 of record NC_138747.1, on the reverse strand, counting down.
CGCTTGTCCAGTCGGATTGAATGAGACCGATAATAATCCTCCACCGGTTGACGGTGGTGAGGAAAATAACGATGTTCGTGACGACTGACGAGGAAATGCAGAATGTTGCTGCTGTATTGCCCACTGATGCTGAGGTGCCTGGAACAAGTATGGCTGAAAGATCGGTAGCCGTGGCAGACGCTGGCAGAGTAACAGAAGTTGTGCTGGTAGATAAGACTACTGAAGGGGAGACTAGTGCCGCTGAGGCGGAGGAAGATGAAGCATCCGCGGTGAGTGATCAGGCAGCGGGTCAAGCGAACGAGTCGCAAAACAGTAGCCGCGTTTCCATTACCTTTCAAATTGCACAAATTGCACAAATTGAAATTGCGAATTGAAAATACGCCCAATGGAAACACGTAAATTTGGCAAAAACTCCCATTTATCGCAAAAAAAGTTTTACGCTCGTATGAAGAGGTTTATCAGGCAATTCGAAAAAGAATTATTTCGCAAAACTGCAATGGAAACAGTGTTTGCGCATTTACAGGTCACCTGACGTAGATGACGCGGTGTGTTTGGACAGAATACGAGACAGAGTTCTTTATTAAATTCATATAAGACAAACGAATTACAGGAATACTGGATTCTAAACCTCAAATAAATGCCACAATCAAGACCTCGAAGCAGATCTGAGGGAGAAACACCTAGAAACTCCTCATATGTGCCGCTCACAGTATAAGGGTCTTTCCTTGCCATTAATGCCTGGAAAACACACATACATCTCCTTCCATTAATAATAATAGCCAGTGCAGTGGCTGAGATATAGTACATAAACCTACCAACGTCCGTTGCCATGGTTTTTGGAATGATTTTACTTATTGCGAGAGGAAAAAATGAAGTTTTAATCGCATAACATCGGTTAAAGGGATAGTTCACTTTGAAATTAATTTTTGGTATGTTTTAGCTTACCTCAAGGGCATCCAAGATGTAGGTGTCTTTGTTTCCGCAGTAGTTTCAATTTTGATATTTTTAGGTCAAACCGTTCTTGTCTGTCAGTCATATAATGCAGGTCTATGGTCACTGTCTCAAAGAGCATGCACAGAGTCCAAATTAAAACAATTCCCCATCGTCCAAATTAAACAATTCCCCATCGTAAGTACACATTGATGGCCTAAGACACGAAACGAGCGGTTTGTGTGAGAAAACGAACAGTATTTATATCGTTGTTACCTCTTATACACAGCCACGTCCAAGTGATCTGAGAGCGTGGGCGTATAGATATATACAATAGAAGTCGCCTTGGCTACTGCAGTTCATTGGAACAAAACCGTAGCCAAGGCGACATCTAGTGTATATATCTATACCCGCCCGCGCTCTCAGATCACTTGGACGTGGCTGTGTATAAGAGGTAACAACGATATAAATACTGTTCGTTTTCTCACACAAACCGCTCGTTTCGTGTCTTAGGCCATCAATGTGTACTTACGATGGGGAATTGTTTAATTTGGACTCTGTGCATGCTCTTTGAGGTGGTGACCATAGACCTGCATTATATGACTGACAGACAAGAACGGTTTGACCTAAACATATCAAAATTGAAACTACTGCGGAAAAAAAGACACCTACATCTTGGATGCCCTTGAGGTAAGCTAAAACATACCAACATTTAATTTCAAAGTGAACAATCCCTTTAATGGAAACGCCGTCATTTCACAAAGTTTTTTGTCGACATTTAGAAAAAAAAAATCGCAAAAAGTTTTGCACAAATCTGTAATGGGAACGCGCTGACGGCTCGGCCGCTGCAGTTGAGCAAGTTTTAGCCGGTATTGAGGAGGATCGCTGAGATTGTGCATTTAAAACGCCTCAAAAGAGAAGACTAAAACAACGTCATGATGTTGGTAAACAGGCGAAAAGAATGGATGATTGTGACTTGAGTCAGACTGATACAGAGAGCGATTTTTCTGAATGTAGTGTTTTAGGGCTGCACGATATTGAAGAAAAATGCGATAACTCATTAAATAATGCAATATTCGATATGGGATACGATAATGCTTAAAGTGTGTAAAATAAACAAATTATCTTTAAAATATATTTGAAATTATATGACCTATACTTGTTTCACATTCTTTTTGTGACAATAAAATATCCCTACAGCTTCTGACAGTGAACATCAGTGATTTACTGTAGCATAAGAAGTGTTATTTTAACATCAGTGTAAACCTCTATGGAATTCCAAAGCTGCCAATATAAAAAATAAATAAATACATAAATAAATATACAAATAAATAAAAAAAAAAAAAAAAAAATAAAAAAAATATATATATATATATATATATATATATAAATATACATAGAAAAGCAAAAAAACGAAAATAAATAATTATTTATACATTTATTTCCTTATTTATGTATATATTTATTTTTTTCCATATTTATTTATTTATTCTTTTATTTATTTCTACATTTATTCATTTCTACATTTATTTATTTCTACATTTATTTATTTTTACATTTATTTATTTATACATTTATTTATTTATTCATTTATTTCTTCCTACATTTCTTCCTGCGTAGGGTAATGAGGAGGGCGTGGTTTACCTCAGACATAGCAATCGAGCTCAGAGTAAGCGAAGGTGAAGGGTTGAGGCCACAGTGACACCCTGTGGCGAAATACAATACAACTGACGTTGATACGGTCTGTGACTGCGAGGTAAATGGTCAAAATCCTAAATCTTACTGTGTGACATGGATAGGCTACTCTTTATTCCGGACATGGCCGTAGAACATCGTTTGGTCTGGATTTGTAAAATGTCCTGGGCTAACAAACACATAGGCCTAAATAGAAATGATCAGAAACAAATCCACAGCTGAACCGCTTCAACACATCGAGTTGTTTTTGATTCGGTGTATTTTAAGGAATCAAACGAGTGGATTGAACTCACTCATTAAGACAGTGACTTTATGCCACCTGGTGTCTGTTTTAGTTTCATATTAAACGTAGGCCTATCACTTCATTGATTCCATCATGTCATATGTCTTCAAAATGTAAAACACTTCATAATATTTGTATGCACTTGTAGGCTAATTGCTGTGTAAATGCATTAAGATCTCTTCTGTATTGATGGCTCTGATGAAGCTCTGGTTGGATGTTAGTGGTAGGCTAACTGCCCTACAGTCTTATCCTCTAACTGAATTTATCGATGTGGATTAACGTGACGTTCATACATTTAATAAGGTTGCCCCTGGACACGAGTTTATGGAGGTAGGCTAAAGACTACCACCGCTTAATAGAATAAAAAAAAAATTGATGTTGCTGTCAGTATTGTTTTTGGAAATTAGGCTACAAAATGCAATGGTCTCGTTTCAAAAGCATTGGTCAATATGCTTGCGTCGACTTCACTGTAGCCTATATTGTGCCCTGCTTCCTTTCCGTGAGTTCTGACCGAAAAATGGAAAATATCAAGCGCTTCCGTTTCAGAGTCCCTGTTTCATGTTTGTTAGCCCAGGACATTTTACAAATCCAGACCAAACGATGTTCTACGGCCATGTCCGGAATAAAGAGTAGCCTATCCATGTCACACAGTAAGATTTAGGATTCTGACCATATACCTCGCAGTCACAGACCGTATCAACGTCAGTTGTATTGTATTTCGCCACAGGGTGTCACTGTGGCCTCAACCCTTCACCTTCGCTTACTCTGAGCTCGATTGCTATGTCTGAGGTAAACCACGCCCTCCTCATTACCCTACGCAGGAAGAAATGTAGGAAGAAATAAATGAATAAATAAATAAATGTATAAATACAGAAATGTAGAAATAAATAAATGTAAAAATAAATACATTTATAAATAAATGAATGTAGAAATGAATAAATGTATAAATAAAAAAAGAATAAATAAATAAATATGGAAAAAAATAAATATATACATAAATAAGGAAATAAATGTATAAATAATTATTTATTTTAGTTTTTTTTGCTTTTCTATGTATATTTATTTATATATATATATATATATATATATATATATATGTTTTTTTTTTGTTTTTTTTACATTTATTTGTATATTTATTTATGTTTTTTTTTTTTTTATATTGGCAGCTTTGGAATTCCATAATCCTCGGGGTTCAGGTTATCCTACATTAGGGTTATTAAACAACACAAACTGAATAATCAAATGTAAAAATAAACACTGCTTTGTTTTCACTGTATGATTTAAATATATACTGATTCTTATTAAAGCTACAAAAGGTATCTAGCCAAGAGCAGCGAGTGATTTTCTCTTTGTCTTTTGTTCAGGACCCCAGTTATTGCAAGCCGTTGCGATACGCATATCACGATATATACATTTGCAATATTTCGATAATTTCGATAGGCTATATTGTACAGCCCTATAGTGTGTCATGTAGTTTACCTCATGGATTTTCCAGCTGGTCTTACAGTGTAGAAGATATAAAGTCTTTTCTCAAAGTGACAAAAAATGCGAGAAAAGTTTGTGTTGAAGAATATTTCCCCGATGTGTTGCAGTTTATTGAAAAAGCAAAGGCTTTTAGGAGTGATGGAGGTTTCACTAACCATCAGTACATTGATTATTAATAACTTGGCAGCATCTTCTGTCTGGCATCGCTTAATTTGTGTTGATCCGATTCCTCCACCAGATCTTTTGTTAAAAATTCAGTCAATTTTAATTGAGTTGTTTTGGGACACACTGCACTGGCTTCCAAAAGCTGTTCTGTATTTGGCCACAGAAAAGGGAGGGCATGGACTCGTACAGAGCAGAACAGCAGCTTTCCGACTCCAGTTTGCACAGAGACCTTTAACTGGATCAGTCGACTCAAGCTGGAAATCCAGAGCTTTTGCAATTCTGCAGAAGTTTGAAGGATTAGGCCTGGACAAGCCTTTCTTCTGGTTGAATCCTACAAAGATGGACTTGTCCAAGTTACCCAGTTTTTATCGTAATTTAAAAAAAGTTTTGGTGTTGTTTATAGTAATACAGATTCCTTGCACTGGATGTTACAAGACCTCTGATTCATGGTTCACGCTTGGATATATCAAGTAAAGGACCTTTCCCAGCACTTGAAGGAATTTTACTCCGTTCTGGTGTAATAACCCTTGGACATCTAGTACAGCTCGCAGGAACAGACTTTACGAATGTTGATTTGGTAGCTGAACATCTGGGAAACTCCTTGAAAAGTGTAGATCTGCTCTTACAACAGAAGAATGTAAACTGCTGGAGGCCTACTCTGAGGGATTGATTACTCCGGACTGCAGAGATCCTTCTCCTAATCTGCTGCTATCTCCTAATTTAGAAGAGTTTTGTATTCTGAAAATGTGTCACTATTGGGTTCAGAGCCGGCCTCTGGAAAAGCCTTGTATAGTTGTGTCAAATCTTTGAATAGAAGGGTTTTAGATAATAAAGTAGATACACCCTGGCGTACCATCCTACAGATGAGAGAGGGCACACAACCAGAATGGAGAGCTCTGTACAAGTCAACATTATCTAAGAAAATAGGCGATTTACAGTGGAGAATATTACACGGGGCAGCAGTTAATGCTTTTAGTTCAGTTTTAAACCCTGGTGTTGGTCATTGTCCATTTTGTTTGCAGAGAGAGACTGTGATTATGCAATGTTTTAGACTGAAGTCGTTGTTTATTGTTTTACAGAATTTATTTGTTTGTTTTGGTGAAACTTTTTCTGTTGGAGTTTTTATTTGTGGTTTTAAATATGTGAGGAGACGCCGATTTCGGTGTCAACTTTTGAACTTTTTGCTATAGGCCAAGCTAAAATGGCAATTTATAACACCAGGAAACATAAATTATTTTAACAGTGTGTTGATTGACTGGACAATGTTTTCAATTTTGTAATAAATGGATTTTGAAATTCAAAAAAACTCTCTCTCTCTCTCTCTCTATCTCTCTGTGTCTCTCTCTCTCTCTCTCTCTCTCTCTCTGTGTGATGTTTTTTTCTTATAGTTAAAACTTTTTTTCCACAGGATTTATCTGTCTATTTTTTTTTTATAATTTTTTTTTATTTATATATTTTTTTTTACTTTTTGGGATCACTGATTATTGTATTTAAGTTTGCGAGGCGTTGTTTAGTAACGCGGGATGTCTTCTGTCCCTGCGAGAGCCATCTCTGTCGCTTCGGAAGGGTTCAGGTGCGTTCCCGAGGCAGGTACAGCGACTGAGGAGATGCTGTTAGCAACAGGAGAACAGGTACGCCATGAAAACATTACTTATGCAGCTCGCATGAACAAGGCAGTTGTCTTTTTAAAAAACGAACAAGTTATCAGTATAATTGAAAGTGGCATTTGGGTGAAAGAAACCTTTGTACCCGCTCCAGCCTCTTTTTGCTCCAGCTACAAAAGTGACAATTTCCAATGTACCTCCTTTTATCAAAGATGACGCGATCGTGCGCGAATTTACTCGGTTCGGAAAGATGACTACGCCTACGCTGTAAAAACGATTCCCTTGGGTTGTAAATCTACCGAACTTAAGCATGCATTGTCTTTTAGACGACAAGCGTTTATGTTTTTGACAGCTCCTACTAAAACACTGGATGTTTCGCTTCGAGTGACGTGTGGAGAGAGCTCTTATATGGGTTACGCGAGCACTGACACTTTACGCTGTTTTGAGTGTGGAGATATCGGCCATAAGAGATTGTCTTGCCCTCATAAACTACAGGCCGAGGAAGAAGCAGGGCCGCCAGGTTTGGTGGGTGCGAGTAGTGGAGCGACTGCGGTGGGAAAGCCGTGAGTGACGCAGGTGCTCGGAAAGAGGATGGAGATGCAAAAGGAGAAAATGAAGCTAGTGATAGAGTAGAGGTGAGTGTAGACGCGTCTGGAAGTATTGAGGGTATAAACGAAGAAGTTTCGTCTATTGGTTGTATTGTTACTGGTGCTTTAAGCTTCATAGAGAATGCAAGAAGTGGATGATGAAGTGGAAAAAGAGTCCGAAGACGAGAGTATTAGAGATGATGATTCATGCATTGATGTAGACGTCGGTAGATATGGAGATTTTTATTCTGATAAATAGTTTCCTGGATGAAACTAAGGGGAGGAGTGTTGATGTTGAAGAGGTTTTTCCTGACCTAGAGAAATTTACTAACGTGTGCTCTTATGCGCAAGGCTGGACGAATGGGTCTAGATGAACAGCTATTCACCACGACCCTAAAGAGAACTTCAGTTACCTCAATATTTTGGATTTATGGCAATTGTTTTCTGTTTCAAGAGAGTGGTCAAAACCAGGTCCGTGGCTGTTTAATGAATCTCTTTTTCTCAATCCTCTTTTTCCTGTTGAGATTCTGAACTCTGAGATCATACTGTCAAATTAGTTTTTTGCTGCAAAATATCCATGTTTTCAGATCTAAGAAAAGGAGATTGAAACTGAAGAACTTCCTGAGGCTTCAGGTCTGTGCGTCTCGCCAAGCGAGTGCTAGAAGACCTAGAAGCTGCACTTCCCTTTTCAGCCAAAGAATTTCTCAAAGAGACTTGTACAGGAGATGATACAGAGCCATATTCTTTTCCGGAATTTGACTTTTTGATGAAAAAGGATTATCAAGAGAAAGATCCTGCAAAATTGCTATCTTTGAATACTCCAGAAATGGGGTTGTTCAGTGATTTATCAAAAATAACTTTATATACAGTACAAGCATGTGTTAAAACTATGAACTATCAAGAGCTTAAAAATCGAACAGAAAGCAAATGGACTTTAGTGTTGGGGTCAGGCTCTTAGGTAGCTGGCGGACTCTGTACAAAAACCCCACTGGAAAGAGAGTGGGAGATCTGCAGTGGAGAACTGTACATGAGTTTTAGCCACACACAGACACCGAGCACGACTGAATCCTTTAGCTGGGGAGGGTTGTCCTTTTTGTAATGTATCAGAAACTGTGATTCACACATTTATGTAATGTTATCGCCTCAAAAACTTGATGCTGTTAGTGAAGATTTGGAGTCTGAAGTTAATGGGTTTGTTTAATGCTTCATTGTTTATTTATGGGCCAAAGTACTCAGCAGAAAACGAGAAGAAAGTGATCATTCTTAATTTTCTTTATGGAATGGTGAAGTTGGCATTTTGGTGTACTAGAAAAAGCAAAGTTGAAGAAAGTGGGTCTACTGATCCTATTTTACTGACAAAATGTTTTGTACAAAAAAAGGTTAATCTTCCATGTTTACTAAATCAAGAAAGTTTCAAGATAACGAGATTCATTGTCACCAATTAGTGTGGAGCGTGAACCAATTAGACTACTGTAACGGTCACCAGCTGGAGTGCCCTTGAGAACCACCAGAGGGCACTCCACACCCGACTATTATCACTCTATGACAAACTACATTTCCCATAACTCACTGCCTGGACTCATCATCACTAATTGCATTCACCTGTGTCTCATCATCCTTATTAGTCAGCCTATTTATACCATGTTCACTCATTCACTCACTGCGAAGTTTTGTTTAAGTGTCACACTGCATCTCTGAGCGTTTCCCCTGGGTTCATGTATTTTGGTTTTTGGATTTCTTGCCCTGTTCCCTGGATTACTCTTTTGCCTCTGGTCCCTGCCTGTTTTGTTTGTTTCTTTGTTTGGACTGCCTATCTGTGTATGACCCTTGCCTGTACTTTGGATTACACCTTTGGATTGCCCATAATAAAGCTGCGTTTGGATCTAAACCTTCGTGTCTCAGAGCAGATCGTAACAACTACAATATCCATGGATGTAGCCTAATATTTTATCATAATGCTTCATCATCAGACACTGTGTCTATGGTCCCAAATACTGTACCACCTTTTCAGACTATTTCCAGTATTGCCAGTACTGCACTGTATAGATGATTACTCCTGGTTTGTTTCTTACAGTACAAGCAAGCAAGTTGAGGAACACTGCATTTGACGTTTTACAGTACTGTCTTTTCTTTTCTATTTCATAGCTAATTATTTTTGCTTTGATTCAAATAAACCTATGTTGTGATTGTACTTTAGTGTTCTGCATCAATATATTACAAACTTTGTTCAATGATTCCACTGTGTCTGTAGTATTCTCTCTACTACTGCAGTGCTTTTACAGAGATGTATTCACTGTACATGTAGTGCCATAATGAAACCTGTATCAACAATATTTACTGATTAATGATGAACAATGACACAGTGAAACTATCGGTTGCTTGTGTGTGTGTGGGGGTGATCTATAGTTATGTTTCAATGGTATTTCACAGTAAATTTGTTTTTTTGAACCAATGATTGTGCAAGTGCAAGATTTCTTTAAAGATGTGAATGCACAATGCAATGTTTTGAACATTAGACAGCCTGTGTTACAAGTGATAACCGTTGTGAGTTTTGTGTCTAGAGTTTTGAAAAATGACATCAAGGTTCTGAAAATAGTAGCAAAGTGATTGTAAAAAACTGTAATTAAAAGTTAAGATTTGAATGTCCCGTTTTGAGTTTGTTTTTGCTCTGTCTGCGCTTCTAGGTTAGCTTAGTTTAATCGTTCAGTTTTGATGTGTTTGCACTGTTTTCTTGAGTATTCTGTTCAGGAGTGTCTCGTTAATGATCTCATCAGTTCCTCTGTATCTACAGTCGTGCCCAGAATTAATCATACCCCTGGTAAATATGATCAAAAATGGCTGTAAAAAATAAATCTGCATCGTTTATCCTTTTGATCTTTCATTCAAAAAATTGGCAAAATCCTAACCTTTCTTTTTTTAAAAGAATTGAAAGTGGGGGGGAAATCACATTATAAAATAAATGTTTTTCTCCAAAACACGTTGGCCACAATTATTCATACCCTTTTATTAAATACCTTTTTGCAATCTCCTTATGCCAAGATAACAGCTCTGAGTCTTCTCCTATAATGAGTTTGGAGAACACCTGACCAGAGATCAGAGACCATTCCTCCATACAGAATCTCTCCAGATCCTTCAGATTCCCAGATCCATGTTGGTGCTTCTTCTCTTCAGTTCAGCCCACTCATCAGGTCAGGGAACTGGGACGGTCATGGCAGAAGCTTCATTTTGTGCTCCGTAACACATTTTTGTGTTGATTTTGATGTTTGTTTTGGATCGTTGTCCTGATGGAAGATCCAACCACGGCCCATTATACGATTTCTAGCAGAAGGCGTCAGGTTTTGATTTTTTATCTGTTGATATTTGATAGAATCCACAATGCCATGTGTCTGAATAAGAAGTCCAGGACCTCCAGCAGAAAAATAGGCCCACAACATTAAAGATCCAATGTATATTAAATTGTACACATGGGGTACTTTTTATCCTTGTGTTCACCAAACCCATCTAGTGTGTTTGCTGCCAAAAAGCTATTTTTTTAGTTTCATCTGACCACAGAACCCTGTGCCGTCTGAAGTTCCAGTCATATCTGACAACTGAATATGCTGGAGTTTGTTCTTGGATGAGCGAGGAGCATTTTTCTTGAAACCCTCCCAAACAACATGTGGGGATGTAGGGGTTGTTTGATTTTTTTTTAATAGGCTTTCTGACCCCAAGACTTAACTAATCTCTGCAATTCTCCATCTGTGATCCTTGGAGAGTCTTTGGCCACTCAAACTTTCATCCTCACCGTCCATTAAGGCAATATAGACACACGTCCTCTTCCTGGCAGATTCGTAACATCTTTAGTTGATTGGAACTTCTTAATAATTGCCCTGATGGTCAAAATGGGGATTTTCAATTCTTTAGCTATTTTCTTACATCCACTTTCTATTTTGTGAAGCTCAACAATCGTTTGCTGCACATCAGAACTATTTTCTTTGGTTTTATTCATTGTGATGGATGATTCAGGGAATTTGGCCTTTGTGCTTCCTCATATTTAAACTCCTGTGAAACAAGAAGTCATAGCTAAACAATTTCATGTTCCTAGTCCCCCTGATGTGCTAAAAAAAGGTAAATATTAATGGGAATATACTTCAGAGATATTTTATTCATAAAAAATTCTAGGGGTATGAATAATTGTGGCCAACGTGTTTTGGAGAAAAACATTTATTTCATAATGTGATTTCCCCCCCATTTTCAATTCTTTTACTTCAATGAAAGGTTAGATTTTTGCCAATTTTTTTAATGAAAGATCAAAAGGATAAACGATGCAGATTTATTTTTTACAGCCATTTTTGATCATATTTACCAGGGGTATGATTAATTCTGGGCACGACTGTAAGCCTTCCGCTTCTGTCTGTTCCTGGTCCTGCTTTGTTGCTGTTGTTTGTTGTGAGTGTTTAAGATGGTTGTGTTTCTTTCTCCTGTGAGTTTCATATTAAAGACTGTTTCAAGGATTCCTTGTCTTAGTGGGTTATTGACTTCAGCCAACCGTGACAGTGTCATAAATAATAAGAGCATATGCATTTTAACTGTAGTACTACACTGACATTTTTTTTATAACATTTTATTATTTAATATAATACAGAATAACCTAAATACATTCATTTACACTAACCCGACCCCTAAACCTACCCGTCACACACACACACACACACACACACACACACACACACACACACACACACACACACACACACACACTAACCCGACCCCTTACCCTACCCATCACACACTTTCTGCATTTTTACATTATCAAAAAACATAATTCTATATGATTTTATTTGACCTTGCTATGCCGCTATCATCCCGTTTAAATATTTTCCAGTATTTCTCCCATATATTTAATCTTTCTATAAAAAATAAATAAAAAATAAAATTCCACTGGGAGCAAACCAGTTACGTAAGCAGAATTCCCGCCCTCAGCTCACTTCATTGGTTAAGGTTACAGTGACGGGTAGGTTTAGGGATCAGAGTTTGGTAATCAGTACTGGGATTCACATGACCAATACAATCTTTACAATTGGCTACAGGGCGGGATTTCTGCTGAAGTAGTTTGGGGGGAAAAACGCTAACGCATACTAATTCTGAGTGTGTGTGTGTGTGTGAGAGAGAGAGAAAGCTACTCCATCAGGCCAGTATTGATTCCTCAGTAGAAATCTATTTACATGTAATGAACAGCGAGACACATTCACCCAGGGAAATGAAGAAATGGATCTGAGATGATATGAATGTGAAAAATCAACTGGAAAGTACACCTTGCCAGAAACCCTTTCTTCGCCTCTGATGAAAACAACCCTGACAATCTATATTGGTTGGCAGGGTGAGAAAATGTATTCCCAAAGTCATTCAGACACATGAGAAAATTTGTTTTGAAAAATTAATAGTCAATCCCCTGCAGAACGTGTGATTGGTTTCCCTCCACAGTGATTGTATTCTGTCAGAGTCAAAGCAGAGAACCGACACACTGATGTTTGACTATTATTGACCTTTAAAAGATTACATTTAATGTATAAGCCGAGAGTCAAATCAGATTTAATTGTGAATTTGCTGTTCCTCTCCGTATAAATCAATGTTCAAAGCTTTAGCAAGGGTTGAACACCATTACTTGACGTCCATCCTCAGCGTATAGAGGTGTTCGCAGAGGGTTTGGGGCCGGTCTCAAGCACATTATTAGGTGGTTGTTATGTTTTCTAGGTGGTTTCGTTTTACTGGTTCCACCTGGTGACAAAAACATTGTGAAATGGTGCATCTGATCACTTATTAAAGGAACAGTAGGGGTGAGCAGGGCACTACCTAACGCGGGGCTAGTTGTAACACACTTGTTTTAAATACTTCCACACATGCTAGAATGATGAAACTTAGTGCATTTACTAGTTGCCATATATATCAACACTATATAGACAAAAAATGGTGCCAAAATTCAGAAATCTTTGGAAGATATCACTGAACATTTATTTATCCGCATAGCAAAAGTAAATGACTTACTGAAGTTAATTTTTCATCTCTGTTTTTTGTGTTTATTTAAAGTCAGACAAATCTGCTTACACACATTTTCAAAACTTTACACACAAATCCAAGAATTGCACACAAAGTGCAAAATGCATCTCATCTCTTGCAAAATGAAGCACTGCATTCAAAGTATCACAAACATCTCAAAAGCAAACATTTGTCTTACGTTGCAAACACCTTTGCCATAATATTATATTTTTGGATATATCATATACACACACAGTTATTCAACACCTAAAGCTCTTCTTTCATGAGCTTCTGTACATTTCTGTACAAGATTGAAAGTAATTGTCAGAGAGATGTTGAAAAATTCACGGTAAACACGAAAGCAAGATTGAAAACAAACTATTTGTATTTTTTTACTGTAAGCATTTGTGTTTGTGAATACAGTATTACACAGTCCGAAAGATCTACACTCACCTAAAGGATTATTAGGAACACCATACTAATACTGTGTTTGACCCCCTTTCGCCTTCAGAACTGCCTTAATTCTACGTGGCATTGATTCAACAAGGTGCTGAAAGCATTCTATAGAAATGTTGGCCCATATTGATAGGATAGCATCTTGCAGTTGATGGAGATTTGTGGGATGCACATCCAGGGCACGAAGCTCCCATTCCAACACATCCCAAAGATGCTCTATTAGGTTGAGATCTGGTGACTGTGGGGGCCATTTTAGTACAGTGAACTCATTGTCATGTTCAAGAAACCAATTTGAAATGATTCGAGCTTGGTGACATGGTGCATTATCCTGCTGGAAGTAGCCATCAGAGGATGGGTACATGGTGGTCATAAAGGGATGGACATGGTCAGAAACAATGCTCAGGTAGGCCGTGGCATTTAAACGATGCCCAATTGGCACTAAGGGGCCTAAAGTGTGCCAAGAAAACATCCCCCACACCATTACACCACCACCACCAGCCTGCACAGTGGTAACAAGGCATGATGGATCCATGTTCTCATTCTGTTTACGCCAAATTCTGACTCTACCATCTGAATGTCTCAACAGAAATCGAGACTCATCAGACCAGGCAACATTTTTCCAGTCTTCAATTGTCCAATTTCGGTGAGCTCGTGCAAATTGTAGCCTCTTTTTCCTATTTGTAGTGGAGATGAGTGGTACCCGGTGGGGTCTTCTGCTGTTGTAGCCCATCCGCCTCAAGGTTGTGCGTGTTGTGGCTTCACAAATGCTTTGCTGCATACCTCGGTTGTAACGAGTGGTTATTTCAGTCAAAGTTGCTCTTCTATCAGCTTGAATCAGTCGGCCCATTCTCCTCTGACCTCTAGCATCAACAAGGCATTTCGCCCACAGGACTGCCGCATACTGGATGTTTTTCCTTTTTCACACCATTCTTTGTAAACCCTAGAAATGGTTGTGCGTGAAAATCCCAGTAACTGAGCAGATTGTGAAATACTCAGACCGGCCCGTCTGGCACCAACAACCATGCCATGCTCAAAATTGCTTAAATCACCTTTCTTTCCCATTCTGACATTCAGTTTGGAGTTCAGGAGATTGTCTTGACCAGGACCACACCCCTAAATGCACTGAAGCAACTGCCATGTGATTGGTTGATTAGATAATTGCATTAATGAGAAATTGAACAGATGTTCCTAATAATCCTTTAGGTGAGTGTATAACTTGACCTTTGACCTTTTATAGGCCTATTCTAAAGCCATGCTTGGCTGGTGTTCGGCAAAGCAATGAGTGTTTGCACGTGTGAGGAGTGTGTGTGTGAGGAGTGTGTGTGAGGAACTGATGAATTACTTTGGTGTTTTGACAGGTTGTGTTTGAAAAAGGAAATCAAGAGACTTCCAGTAAGATTTTTGTGTGTTACATCGAGAATTGTGTGAAAACTGAGTCGAAGGCCAAGAATTAGTGTATGGTTTTGCAGATTTGGTGTGTGGTTCTGGTGTTTGAGTGTCAGGTTTCAGAAATTGTGTGACAAGTAAGGTTTTTATGTGTTAGCAGTTGAAAAAAAGGAACCGAACGCCTCTCTTCAACAACACATGATTTGAGGAACCATTCAAGGATTCAGCAACTGATGTAGAAACAACTCACTCAATGATTACCAAGAAACGGCAAATAACAAATTGAACTAAACATGAAATTTTGACTAAAGACTAAAAGATTAAGACTAAAATAGTATTTTATTGTAAAGCGTACTGCAATAATATTTGTGTCATTTATTACTTCAGAAAAAAAAAAGTTTTTAGCGTGATTAGAAACAGTATTAATAGTGGTACTTGCTATCATCACTAATAAAAACCTTCCACAAAACTGCAAATGTGAAGGGAACTGGATGGGCAAGTGTCACTTTTTTATTACTGTAAGTGTGTGTGTAAAATCTTACAAATAAGATTGTAGGAATTCCACATAAAAAATAATAATGAATTGCAATGAGATTGTGTTGGAAAAGCACATCTTTTCCAACACAATCTCATGGCAATTCAAAACTATTTTACTATCAAAACTGTGTGTACATCCTTGCATGTTTTGTGTTTCTGTCTGATTGACTGTGTGACTGGATTTAATAGATAAAACTGCGAAAACGTGAGGAAAACCAACGATTATCTGTTTAAACTAAAGGTTGGACTCGATATAGAGTTTATTAAAACTTCCCAAAGATCCAGTGATCATGGATATCGACATGCAGCAGGAATCGTGTTTCCTCACATTTATATGAGCCTGATTTCCACGTCGGGGAAATACATAAAGCAAATTTGCCGGTGAACGCTTTATAAAAATACAATATACAGTGGGGAGAACAAGTATTTGATACACTGCTGATTTTACAGGTTTTCCTACTTACAAAGCATGCAGAAGTCTGTAATGTTTATCATAGGTACTCTTCAACTGTGAGTGACGGAATCTAAAACAAAAAAGTGATTAATTTGCATTTTATTGCATGACATAAGTATTTGATACATCAGAAAAGCAGAACTTAATTTCTGGTATAGAAACCTTTGTTTGCAATTACAGAGATCATACGTTTCCTGTAGTTCTTGACCAGGTTTGCACACACACTGCAGCAGGGATTCTGGCCCACTCCTCCATACAGACCTTCTCCAGATCCTTCAGGTTTCGGGGCTGTCGCTGGGCAATACGGACTTTCAGCTCCCTCCAAAGATTTTCTATTGGGTTCAGGTCTGGAGACTGGCTAGGCCACTCCAGGACCTTGAGATGCTTCTTACGGAGCCACTCCTTAGTTGCCCTGGCTGTGTGTTTCGGGTCGTTGTCATGCTGGAAGACCCAGCCACGACCCATCTTCAATGCTCTTACTGAGGGAAGGAGGTTGTTGGCCAAGATCTCGCGATACATGGCCCCATCCATCCTCCCCTCAATACGGTGCAGTCGTCCGGTCCCCTTTGCAGAAAAGTATCCCCAAAGAATGATGTTTCCACCTCGATGCTTCACGGTTGGGATGGTGTTCTTGGGTGAGCGTCGTTCTCCACACGACGAGTGGAGTTTAGACCAAAAAGCTCTATTTTTTTCTCATCAGACCACATGACCTTCTCCCATTCCTCCTCTGGATCATCCAGATGGTCATTGGCAAACTTCAGATGGGTGTTGCAAATTAGCTCTATGAAATATTCATAATCAATAATAACTGGTTATAATTGATTATGAATATTTGGATCAGTTAATATAATTAACTTACTGTCGTAAATTAATATTACAATCAATTAACCTGTTTGTCCCGTGAACACTCAGGATTAATTGTTTATTAACTCTAAGAAATGTACATTTCCGGGGCATGGGAAATGTCTTTCTTAATTTACAGTACTACTAAGAGCAGTAGCAAAAATCTTAAATGATTAGTGGCTCCAGTTATGAGCTTGAGACACGGACAACTTTACGTGTGACATGAACAAGATTTTATTAACTAGTCTAAACACTTAAACTACTCTAACATACACACACATACATGCATACAGACAGTTTACCAAGGGAAAGAGAGCTGAAGCAGAATACAGGAAAGCAAGAAATTATAGCATTGTTTGAAATTCAGCAGATCAACAGCCTTGAGCAAACCATCAGATTAGTTCTAACACACCCTTCTTTAAAAGGGTAAGGATACTTAATGTATCAAATAATGAGACTAAGTTTGATACTTGCATGTCTCGCCCATTTGAATTAAACTGTCCTGATGCAATCTGTTGAGGCTCCAGTTGATCTTTACTGATGTGGTCTTGATGAGAGAGAACCAGTGGTAGTCAGAGTATCTTTGGTGAATGGAAAGACAAGGCCGCAGCCTGGCACAAGCTTGGTGGGTCCTTAGAAGTTTCTAGTTCAGCATCATCTTCACGTCAGCATTTCAGAAAGGGACTAAGTGAGAGCTAAGAGCTGATCAGTGACTTTAAAGCATGAAGATGGCACAACCTCTGGAGCTGTGTGAGCCAATGAGAAGATTTCCCTTTGGAGGGAAATTTTTACGACCCATTGTCCCTTTGAACATGCAATTTGATTGGATGTTTAACACAAGAATCTTTAAGATGCTTATAATACTAATGCGTCACAAAGTTAGCAGAATGTAATGTAAATTAACAAAACGGGGGTGAAGATTGGAGTTTATTGATACCAAAAATGCCACACATTTGATTTGGTTAACCATATTATCCAAAGTCTGAAATATTAACCCAATAGAGTTTACAAGAATACAAAAGACAACCACATTAAAGGAAAATCATGAGATCGGAAAATTAGATACATGTTTACACATTTCTCAAATGGTTATATATAGAATATAGAATTAACAGGGTTTATTTCTCCTTCTCAGTGAGAATTAAGTAAGAGTCGCAGCTTTCTGGACATTCTTTTGGATCGTAAAATCCTCTTATCAGTCTCAGTGTGTCCTGTAACAAGACACCGCGTTCTGCCAGTGTGTTAGCTTAATTTGGGATGTTAGTTTTTGGGGGAAGTTTCACAGGCATTTGTTGGGAGAGTGAGTTTGCTGGATTATTCATTAAATAAATGAATAATTTGTGTGTCTGATTGGTCCAGACGTTACACGGTCCTGGACATGCGCTTGCTTGAGCAGGGGGACCTTGCGTGCGCTGTAGGATTTTAATCCATGACGGCGTAGTGTGTTACTAATAGTTTTCTTTGAGACTGTGGCCCCAGCTCTCTTCAGGTCATTGACCAGGTCCTGCCGTGTAGTTCTGGGCTGATCCCTCACCTTCCTCATGATCATTGATGCCCCACGAGGTGAGATCTTGCATGATACCCCAGACCGAGGGAGATTGACCGTCATCTTGTTCAACAGTTGTTGCCTTCTCTCCAAGCTGCTTGCCTATTGTCCTGTAGCCCATCCCAGCCTTGTGCAGGTCTACAATTTTATCCCTGATGTCCTTACACAGCTCTCTGGTCTTGGCCATTGTGGAGAGGTTGGAGTCGGTTTGATTGAGTGTGTGGACAGGTGTCTTTTATACAGGTAACACGTTCAAACAGGTGCAGTTAATACAGGTAATGAGTGGAGAACAGGAGGGCTTCTTAAAGAAAAACTAACAGGTCTGTGAGAGCCGGAATTCTGACTGGTTGGTAGGTGATCAAATACTTATGTCATGCAATAAAATGCAAATTAATTACTTAAAAATCATACAATGGGATTTTCTGCATTTTTGTTTTAGATTCCGTCTCTCACAGTTGAAGTGTACCTATGCTAAAAATTACAGACCTCTACATGCTTTGTAAGTGGGTAACCTGCAAAATCGGCAGTGTATCAAATACTTGTTCTCCCCACTGTAGGTCTAAATCCATGTGATCACTCATATCAATGTTATATATATCATCATATTGTCCAGCCCTAAAACTTGCATATTTTTTTGGCAGTGTTTTTTTAATAACATCCAATTACGCAGAATGGTGGGTAAATTTATGATGGTAAATATTTATTTGATGAGTTGTCAATATAATATATAACAATAAAATATAAAGGGTATGATTTTACCCCTAAATTCATCATATTGACAAACAAAATGATAACTGCAAATCCACCTTTCTCTGCCTGGATCCAGTTGTTTCTGTGAATTACAGCGATTCATTTGCTTCTCTGTTCTGTTGCTTTCGGAAGTCTGTAAAAATACCTCAGATTTCTTGTCAAATATATTTATACTGTCAATCTCAAAGCTCTTTCCTGTTATAGATGTGTTTTGTGTGTTTTTCACGTCATTCACACTGAAAACCAATGATGCCACTCAGTGTCTCTGTCTCTCAGTGTTTCTGTCTCTCAGTGTTTCTGTCTCTCTGTGTCTCTGTCTCTCAGTGTCTCTGTCTCTCAGTGTTTCTGTCTCTCAGTGTCTCTCAGTGTTTCTGTCTCTCAGTGTCTCTGTCTCTCAGTGTCTCTGTCTCTCAGTGTCTCTCAGTGTTTCTGTCTCTCAGTGTCTCTGTCTCTCAGTGTCTCTGTCTCTCTTCGTCTCTGTCTCTCAGTGTTTCTGTCTCTCAGTGTTTCTGTCTCTCAGTGTCTCTCAGTGTTTCTGTCTCTCTGTGTCTCTGTCTCTCAGTGTCTCTGTCTCTCAGTGTTTCTGTCTCTCAGTGTCTCTGTCTCTCAGTGTTTCTGTCTCTCAGTGTCTCTGTCTCTCAGTGTCTCTGTCTCTCTGTGTTTCTGTCTCTCAGTGTTTCTGTCTCTCTGTGTCTCTGTCTCTCAGTGTCTCTGTCTCTCTGTCTCTCAGTGTTTCTGTCTCTCAGTGTCTCTGTCTCTCAGTGTTTCTGTCTCTCAGTGTCTCTGTCTCTCAGTGTCTCTGTCTCTCAGTGTTTCTGTCTCTCAGTGTCTCTGTCTCTCAGTGTCTCTGTCTCTCAGTGTCTCTCAGTGTTTCTGTCTCTCAGTGTCTCTGTCTCTCAGTGTCTCTGTCTCTCAGTGTTTCTGTCTCTCAGTGTCTCTGTCTCTCAGTGTCTCTGTCTCTCAGTGTCTCTCAGTGTTTCTGTCTCTCAGTGTCTCTCAGTGTTTCTGTCTCTCAGTGTCTCTGTCTCTCAGTGTCTCTGTCTCTCAGTGTTTCTGTCTCTCAGTGTTTCTGTCTCTCAGTGTCTCTCAGGCGTTTTAAAAACGCGGCGCTCCCATTGAAAACAAATGGTAAAAATATGCCAGCCGCATGAAAACATTATTTGGTGGACACAGGGCCTTACTCCATTTAGTTTTGTACACTGGCTGCTGAGTGTAACTGGAACGGGGAGACTCAGTGGGACATGTTCCTGCATGGGTTGGCTGACCGTTACTATCTGCCTTTGATGATCTGGCTGACTACATCACGCGTTGTGGTCGTGTCTAAGCGCAGGTCCTCCATCTGATCTGGATACGGCCCGGATCCGGCTGACTACATCATGTGTTGTGGTCGTGTCACGGCACAGGTCCTCCATCTGATCTGGATACGGCCTGGATCCGGCTGACTACATCACGCGTTGTGGTCGTGTCTAAGCGCAGGTCCTCCATCTGATCTGGATACGGCCCGGATCCGGCTGACTACATCATGTGTTGTGGTCGTGTCACGGCGCAGGTCCTCCATCTGATCTGGATACGGCTCGGATCCGGCTGACTACATCATATGTTGTGGTCGTGTCTAAGCGCAGGTCCTCCATCTGATCTGGATACGGCCTAGATCCGGCTGACTACATCATGTGTTGTGGTCGTGTCACGGCGCAGGTCCTCCATCTGATCTGGATGCGGCCCGGATCCGGCTGACTACATCATGCGTTGTGGTCGTGTCTAAGCGCAGGTCCACCATCTGATCTGGATACGGCCCGGATCCGGCTGACTACATCATGTGTTGTGGTCATGTCTAGGCACAGGTCCTCCATCTGATCTGGATACGGCCTGGATCCGGCTGACTACATCATGTGTTGTGGTCGTGTCACGGCGCAGGTCCTCCATCTGATCTGGATAAGGCCCGGATCCGGCTGACTACATCATGCGTTGTGGTCGTGTCTAAGCGCAGGTCCACCATCTGATCTGGATACGGCCCGGATCCGGCTGACTACATCATGTGTTGTGGTCATGTCTAGGCACAGGTCCTCCATCTGATCTGGATACGGCCTGGATCCGGCTGACTACATCATGTGTTGTGGTCGTGTCACGGCGCAGGTCCTCCATCTGATCTGGATAAGGCCCGGATCCGGCTGACTACATCATGCGTTGTGGTCTTGTCTAAGCGCAGGTCCACCATCTGATCTGGATACGGCCCGGATCCGGCTGACTACATCATGTGTTGTGGTCGTGTCTAGGCGCAGGTCCTCCATCTGATCTGGATACGGCCCGGATCCGGCTGACTACATCATGTGTCGTGGTCGTGTCTAGGCGCTGCTCCACCATCTTATCTGGATATGGCTGACTACAGTAAACCTCAGAATAAACAGAAAGACTAACATTAGCTTAGATGCCATTCTTCTTATGTTGTAACGAGTACATCAGGTGTTATTGGAAGTGTTCCCGGGACTAAAGGAATAAAGGACTATAGGAATAAACTCTATTGCAGGGGTGTAGAGCTCTGCAGAGCTTTGCTTCAACCCTAATTAAACACACCTGATCCAGCTAATAAAGAACTTCAGGCTTATTTGAAAACTAAAGGTGTGTGTCAAGTCAAGTCAAGTCAAGTTTATTTGTATAGCGCTTTTCACAATACAGATTGCATCAAAGCAGCTTCACAGTATTAAATTAAAATAATACAACAAAGTTTGTTTCAAGAGGAATTTATTGATTGATAAAATTAAATTAAATATCCCCAAAATATCCCCAACTGAGCAAGCCAAAGGCAACAGTGGCAAGGAACCGAAAAACTCCATCAAGTGACCTAATGGTGTCCTAAAACTCCATCAGGTGCCTTAATGGAGAAAAAAAAAACCTTGGGAGAACCCAGGCTCAGTCGGGGGCCAGTTCTCCTCTGACATTGGATAGAGGCCGGATTGTAGTTTGAACTGTAGGATTATATGAATGCCTGGCTGAAGAGATGCGACTTTAATCTAGTTTTAAACTGGGAGAGCGAGTCTGAGCAACGAACAGTATCAGGAAGACTATTCCAGAGTTTTGGAGCCAAATGTGAAAATGCTCTCCCTCCTTTGGTGGTTCTGGATATCCTAGGTATGACCAAAAGCCTTGAATTTAGTGATCTCAAAGAGCGCGATGGATTATAGGGCGATAGAAGATCCGTTAAATAGACTGGAGCTAAGCTGTTTAGGGCTTTATAAGTCAGTAGCAATACCTTGTAATTAATACGGAACTTTATAGGTAACCAATGCAGTGATGATAAAATCGGTGTTATATGATCATATTTTCTTGATCTCGTAAGAACTCTAGCGGCGGCATTTTGGACTAACTGTAGCTTGTTTATTGAGGATGCAGGACAACCAGCTAATAAAGCATTACAGTAATCCAGTCTCGAGGTCATGAATGCATGAACTAACTTTTCTGCATCAGAAACTGATAGCATATTACGTAGCTTAGCAATGTTTCTAAGGTGGAAAAAGGCTGTTTTTGTAACATAAGAAATATGATTTTCAAAAGACAGGTTGCAATCGAGTATAACACCCAGGTCTTTTACTGTAGAGGATAAAGTAACAGGACATCCTATGATGTTAAAGTTGTATTGTGCGAGGTTTTGTGGGCGGTTTTTTGAACCGATAAGTATTACCTCTGTCTTGTCTGGATTTAATAAAAGAAAATTACGCGTCATCCAATCTTTTATATCTTTAACACACTCTGTCAATTTGGAAAATGTAGCGTTTTCATCCGGCCGTGATGAAATATATATTTGAGTGTCATCAGCATAACAATGGAAACTAATTCCATGTTTCCTTATAATATTTCCAAGTGGCATCATATATATTGAAAATAACAGGGGGCCTAATACAGATCCCTGCGGCACTCCATAGTTTACTGGAGTTATGATCGATTTTTCTCCATTTAAATAGACAAAATGGTAGCGGTCAGATAGGTATGATTTGAACCAGCTTAGTGCTTGTCCTTGAACACCAGTATAATTTTGTAGTCGATCTAAGAGTATTGTGTGATCTATAGTATCGAACGCAGCACTAAGATCAAGTAAAACTAGTATTGAGATACAGCCTTGGTCAGAAGCTAAAAGTAAATCATTTGTGATTTTAACGAGCGCAGTTTCAGTGCTATGATGCGGTCTGAATCCAGACTGAAACTTTTCATAGATATCATTTTGTTGCAAGAAAGAGCCCAGTTGAGCGGACACCACTTTTTCTAATATTTTAGACATAAATGGAAGATTTGAAATGGGTCTATAATTTGCTAGATTATTATGATCTAATTGTGGTTTCTTAATGAGAGGTTTTATAACTGCCAGTTTAAATGTTCTTGGAACATGACCTAAAGATAAAGACGAGTTAATAATATTGAGGAGAGGCTCTTCCACTACAGATAACACTTCTTTCAGTAGTTTAGTTGGTATAGGATCTAATAAACATGTTGTTGTTTTAGATGAAGTGATAAGTTTATTTAACTCTTTTTGTTCTATAGTTGTAAAGCACTGTAATTGTTCTTTCGGGGTGATAATTGAAGCTGAATTGTAAGGCGCGATTGAAGATTGAACGTTTATAATTGTGGTTCTGATGCTTTCTATTTTCTCAGTGAAGTAGTTCATGAAATCATTACTACTGAACTGTAACGGGATATTTTGTTCGGGTGACGTCTGTTTATTTGTTAGTCTAGCCACGGTGTTAAATAGAAACCTTGGATTGTTTTGGTTGTTTTCTATTAGTTTGCGGAGGTGCTCAGCCCTGGCAGCTTTTAGGGCCTTTTTATAACGTGACATACTGTCTTTCCACGCGATTCTAAAGACCTCTAAATTAGTTTGTTTCCATTTACGCTCTAAAATACGGGTTTCTCTCTTTAAAACATGCGTAGTATTGTTATACCATGGTGCTTTATTTTTCTCTCTGACCTTTTTTAATTTAATAGGTGCAACCACATCCAATGTTCTAGAGAGAATGGTGCTCATAGTGCTAGTTAGTTCTTCTAGTTCATCTGTTTGTTTGGGTTCAGGCAGCAGCTGAGACAGATTAGATAAGCAATTTGAGAAATTATCTATGGTGGATGGGAGGATTGTTCTGCCTGGTTGATAACGCGACGCCGCATGACATATTACAGCAGTACGTAATATGCAAGTTACCATGTAGTGATCAGTGACTTCATCACTTTGTGGAATGATATCTATATCGGTTGGATCGGTTCCGTGTGATATAATTAAATCGAGTGTATGATTAAGACGATGAGTTGGTCCGGTGACGTTTTGCTTGACCCCAAATGAATTTAATAAATCTGTAAACGCAGCTCCTAACGCATCATTTGGATTATCTACGTGTATGTTAAAATCTCCAACAATTAATGCTTTATCGACATTGACTAATAGGTCTGAGAGAAAATCTGCAAACTCTTTTAGGAAATCAGCGTAAGGCCCTGGCGGTCTATATACGGTAGCCAAGGCTAGAGATAATAGGGATGTTTTTCTAACATCTAAGAGCGTAACATTTAGTACAAGTACTTCAAATGAAATAAACTTATAACCCGTTTTCTGAGTAACATTTAGAATATCTTTATAAATGGTTGCAACACCTCCGCCACGGCCAATCAGACGGGGCTCATGCTTATAACAGTATCCAGGAGGAGTAGACTCATTAATACCGAAATAATCATTTGGTTTAAGCCAGGTTTCAGTAAGGCAAAGTACATCGAAGCTATTATCTGTGACTATTTCATTTACAATAACTGCCTTAGGTGTGAGTGATCTAATGTTTAGAAGACCTAGCTTTAGAAATAGTTTTTGTTTACTAATAGCAACATTTTCTGTTTTAATAACAATTAGATTTTTCCTAGATCCTGCATTAGATTTATTATTTGATCTCACTAAACGAGGAATAGACACGGTTTCTATGCAATGTTCTACACTAGTATTTATATCAGTTGAATTGGTGCAGCAGAGACTATGATTTGGACTTTTGGTTACTAGTCAAAGGGTATTTAACATTTTGGAGATGTTATCTGACAGAAGATCCGCTCCGAATCTGCTTGGGTGTAAGCCATCAGCACGGAAAAGCCTAGGACGCTCCCAAAACAGATTCCAATTATTTACAAAGAGCAGTTTCTGCTCATTGCACCATGACATTAACCATTCATTTAGCGCAAATAATCTGCTGAATTTTTCATGCCCTAGTCGGTACGTGGGAAGCGGTCCTGACACAATGATCGTTGTTTCAGGCGATGTGCTGCGTACCGTAACGATTAGATTCCTGAAGTCTTTCTTCAGAATCTCCGTCTGGCGCAGCCTGATGTCGTTCACTCCCGCGTGCAGGACCACAGTTCCGACGCGCTCGTCACCGTTCAGGATCTCGGGAACGCGAGCAGCGATTTCAGAAACACGAGCACCAGGGAAGCAGTGACTTTGCACCTTACTTGTACCTAACGTAGCGTGTACGTGCCGAACGATGGAATCGCCGATGATCACAGCATCGCGTTCTGTTTCGCGTAGAGGGGAGAAGCGGTTTTGTGTCGATAACTCGAAAACCGGGAGGGTCGGAGAAAGTCTTGGTCTAAACCTGACTCGCGTCTTCCGCTGCGGAACCACCCAGGCTTCGTGGTGGCGTGTTGGAGCCGGAGTGAACGAGACCATGGCTGATTGCGACCGATGCTGAGGAACGCACGGAGTAGACGCGGTCGGAGTCAGCGGGTTAGTAACGTTAAACACTGATTTGTGTGCGTCGGCGCGTGATGTTTCAAGAGCCAAACACCGGTCTCTCAGCTCGGCCTGTCTCAATAAAAGGTTGTGGATCTGTTTCTCAACAGCTTCCAGCTCAGACTGCAGTGCGTGAAGCTCAAATGTGTCCTCACCTGCACCAAGCGGTAGACTACTTACATCTGATATATTCGCCATTTTAACAGATGGACAGTGAGTTAGCAACGAAGCTACCAGTGATGCTATCAATATTAATACTAATTTATATTATAAGTTTGTTTGTAAATGAGTGTGGAGAAGACGCGTTCAGCCGTGATCCACGGACGTAACCTTTAAGAGTATGCAGCGTTGGATCACTAATAGGCTTGAGACGCGTCTGCTCAACAGTCCGCGTTGTAACTATGAGGTTTTTTAGTGGTAGGGGTGTAGAGTAGACGCACGATAGGCGAAAAAAAAAGTGTTTGTTTATAAGTGAGTGTGGAGAAGACTCGTTCAGCCGTGATCCACGGACGTAACCTTTAAGAGTATGCAGCGTTGGATCACTAATAGGCTTGAGACGCGTCTGCTCAACAGTCCGCGTTGTAACAATGAGGTTTGAGCAGTAGTGCTTCTCAGTGAGGAAGAGTAGAAAATGTTCGTTGTAAGCGGGTTTAAAGAGAAAAATCAAGAATTATAAATCAAATCGATAGAGCTCCAAAAACAACAACGCATTCAGACGCAACGCATGATAATGACAGGACAAGACATTATTCACCGTGTGTGTGTGTTGGAGCTGGGTAGGGCTGAGGAACTCTGGGTAACTCTGTAGGGCTGTGGACCCCCAGGAACTGAGTTTGACACATGTGCTCTATTGATTGCATTCGCTTCTGGATCCTGTTGTTATTTCACTGACAACATTGTACAAATCATAAGAAATCACCACCTCTAAACACAAGGGGCTTTCGCACCGGGTAGCTCTAGGGGTGGTTCCCCGAGAACTAATGGTTCCCTTAGGGAAATTTCCCTGGTTGCATTCGCACCGCCAGTAGGAACTCTGAAGTGACGTAAGCTGCTCTTGTTTTTGTGACTTTTATTTTGACGGCGCTGAGAACGCCAGAGCCTGAACTCACAGCGTTCACATTCTCCGTGCTCATTAGTTTACGACCTATCTAACAGTCCTGTCTAATACGTTATTAGATAGAACTGTTATACATAGAAAGTAGACAGTAATGAAAAAGCATTAGCGTATGTCGTGTGGTTGATGTCCAGAATCACTAGCTGAGCAGAAATCATGTTTCTCTCGGTCCCCTCAAAGTTACATTGGATTTTCTCCTCAGTGTAGAGGTTAAGAGCTTCATCTATCACTGTTTTCCATATTCATAGAGTTAGTTTATGGAGTAAATATATAGGCTATAATCTGTGTGTTTACATTGTTAATAATGGCGGGTGCTGGTGTTTCGCGTGCGTTCTGCCAGTCGGTGAACACTTCTTCTTCTTCTTCTTTGGGTTTTAACGGCAGCTTGTAATCTTAGCGTTGCATTACTGCCATCCTCTGGTTCTAATTATTTCCCATATACTTTAGTCATCATATTCTTGTCATTAGTCCCGTTTTGGTCAGAAAACAAATCAAATGTTTAATTCCTTGCTCACTCCCACTGCAGTCCATTATACTCTTTACTCCATGTCCTATTAGTCCTATTTTTTCCATGTCTTTTATCATATCTTTCCTCTGTAATTCATATTTTGAGCAATTAATAAGCACATGTTCTACAGTCTCAGGTATTTGACACTGATCACAAAACGCCTCGGTTACAACTGTAACCTCGGTTCCCTGAAGAGGGAACGAGCGTTGCGTCGAATTGACGCTATGGGGAACGCTTTGCGTGATGACGTCTTGAAGCACATGTAAAATCAGTCCAATGGTGTGGCGGAACGTCAGAGGCGGGTGACGTCACGTACCAGGAAGCTATAAAAGCCAGCCCGAAACAGAAAACGAAAGCTTCGTAGAGTCTGAAGTCGTGCTGACAGGCATGAAGGAGATATGGCAAGGTGACGCAACGCTCGTTCCCTCTTCAGGGAACCGAGGTTACAGTCGTAACCGAGGCGTTCCCTTTCAAGGGAACTCGCGTTGCGTCGAATTGACGCTATGGGGAACGTCTATACCAACGCCACCATAGCTACAAGTGTCTGTCCTGTGTGAAATCAATTGCGCAGCACTAGGAAGACAAAACCTGAGACCCTGGAGTAGAGTCTAAGTCCAGAGAGTAAAACCTGATGAAGGTGTGCGGTGAGGACCAGCCTGCCGCATCACAAACGTCCTGTAAAGACACTCCTGATATAAGGGCCTTAGAGGCCGCCATACTCCTAGTAGAGTGCGACCGGACAGCCAAAGGAGAAGGCTGCCCAGCCGCCTCATAAGCAAGTGAGATAGCCTCAACCACCCACTTGCTCATCCTTTGCTTAGACACTGGACCTCCTTTGTTAGGGGACCCAAAGCAAACAAACAATTGATCACTCTTACGCCACAGGGCAGCTCTGTGGACATATGCGTCTAACGCCCGAACAGGGCAAAGCAAATTATTCGCCTCCTGATCCGCATTTTGAAAGGGAGGAGGACAGAAGGCCTGCAGAACAATAGGTCTAGCCACATTAGTGGGGACCTTGGGGACATAGCCCGGTCTAGGGTGAAGAAAAGCTTTGACCATACCCGGAGCAAACTCCAAGCATGACGGAGCAACCGACAATGCTTGGAGATCCCCTATTCTCTTTAGAGAAGAAATAGCTAGAAGGAACAGAGCTTTCAAAGTCAAGAATTTCTCAAGAACCTCCTCAATAGGCTCAAAGGGGGCCAGGGAAAGGCCTTGCAGCGCAATGGACAAATCCCAAGGTGGCACCCTAGAGCGAACTGCAGGCCTCAGCCTCCAAGTGCCACGAAGGAAACGAGATACCAGAGGGTCTTTCCCCACAGACATTCCACCCAAAGGAATGTGGTAAGCACCTATGGCCGCCACATAGACCTTTAAAGTGGACGGGGTCAGACCTGCAGTGAACCGGTCCTGCAGGAACTCCAGAACTGTACCAATTGGGCAGTTGACTGGATCCAACCGACGGTCACTACACCAAGAAGTGAATATTCTCCACTTCAGGGCATAAAGTTTCCTCGTGGAGGGAGCTCTGGACTGTAGAATGGTCTCAACAACCTCAGTTGAGAGACCTGACTCTATGAGCTGGGCCCCCTCAGAGGCCAAGCCCACAGGTTCCACAGTTCTGGTCGGGGGTGAAAAATCGAGCCCCCTGCTTGGGACGGAAGGTCCCTCCTGACGGGAAGCTCCAGAGGATGCCCGTCGAGGAGGGACACAAGATCGGGAAACCATACTCTGCCCGGCCAATGCGGGGCTATAAGAAGCAGGCAAACCCGGTCCCTGCGAACTCTCTCCAGAACTCCCGGGAGCAGAGCAACTGGGGGAAAGGCGTACAGACGTAGCCTCGGCCACGTCTGTACCATAGCATCCAGTCCCAGAGGAGCTGGATGCGTGAGGGATAACCAAAGTGGACAGTGAGACGTCTCTCGAGACGCAAACAGATCCACTTGTGCTTGGCCAAACTCCCTCCATATCAGCTCCACCACCTCGGGGTGGAGCCTCCATTCCCCGGGCCTCGGCCCCTGTCTCGACAGAGTGTCTGCTCCTATATTCTGAACCCCGGGGATGTAGGCTGCCCTGAGTGACAGCAACTTCCCCTGGGACCACAAGAGGATATGGCGTGCCAGATCGGATAATGGGCGCGAGCGCAAACCCCCTTGGTGGTTGATATAGGCGACTACCGACGTGTTGTCCGTATGCACTAACACATGGTGTCCCCTGAGATCTGTGATAAAGCTCCTCAGAGCCCGGAAGACAGCTAACATCTCTAGGCGATTGATATGCCAGGAACGATGATGGTCTTCCCACAGACCTTGAGATGAGCGACCCTCTAGGATCGCTCCCCAAACCGTGAGGGAAGCATCCGTCGTTAGCAGTTTGCGACGACAAGGAGCTCCCAACACTGGGCCCTGGGACAGGAACCAAGGTTTCTTCCACATAACCAAGGCACGTAGGCATCGCCGCGTGACCTTGATTGTGCGAAATGGGTTGCCCCTCGGGGAAAACCCTCTGGTCCTGAGCCACCACTGCAGGGGCCTCATGTGCAGTAGTCCAAAAGGTATCACGTTGGAAGCTGCTGCCATGAGACCCAACAGTCTCTGGAACTGTTTGACAGTGAGTAGCTGGCCTAGCTTTACACTTTTCAAAGCTGCAAGGATGGAATCTACACGTGGCGGTGACAGGCGCGCCTGCATCGACACTGAATCCCAAACCACGCCTAAAAAAGTGGTCCTCTGAAGTAGAGAAAGCACACTCTTCTTGGCGTTCAGCCGTAACCCCAGCTCTTTCATGTGGGCGAGAACAACATCTCGATGTTGAACCGCCATCTGATGCGACTGAGCTAAAATCAACCAATCGTCGATGTAGTTCATGATGCGAATACCCTGGAGGCGCAGAGGCGCCAGAGCTGCATCCACGCATTTGGTGAAAGTGCGGGGTGATAAAGCCAGGCCGAATGGAAGAACTCGATATTGGTATGCTTTGCCCCCGAAAGCAAACCTCAGGAACTTCCAATGACACGGACGGATGGAAATATGGAAATATGCGTCCTTGAGGTCTATCGTGACAAACCAGTCCTCGGACCTGATCTGTGGCACGATTTGTCTCAATGTTAACATTTTGAACTTGAGCTGCATGACTGACTCGTTCAGAACTCGAAGATCTAAAATGGGACGCAATCCCCCGTCCTTCTTTGGAACTATGAAGTACCGGCTGTAAAACCCGGTTTCCCTGTTGGAGGGGGGTACATATTCTATGGCCCTTTTCTCTAACAGAGTGTTTACTTCCTGTTCCATAACCAGAACCTGCTCGGGGCCCACCACTGTGGGCAGGACCCCCATAAACCGCGGTGGGCGTTTCTTGAATTGTATCTGATACCCTTTTTCCACGGTCTGCAGGACCCAACGAGAAACATTTGACAGTAGCTTCCACGCTGTCTACTAGAGATTCTACTAGAGGTACCAGCCTCTCGAGACTGGTTTCTGGATTTTGTTGCTGTTGAGTAGTCGGTTCGTCGCCCTGTAACGGCGCACCGGCAGGGAATGACCGAACAGACTGCTCTAGCACCCTCCTCAGAGGGGGCGGGCATCCCGAGGCCACTACGTTTCCGGGTGGACCTTGAGATATGTGCTCGCCGGAGACCGCTGCGCCCTGTAACACCGGAGGCGGCAGGGTTGGCAGAACGGTCCCCTGAGGGCACCGAAGAGAGACGGGCACCGTGAAAAGAGGTGTTAACCGCTCTGCTTCGGGGGGGACTACCCTCATTTGTCCTGAGCCCTCGGACGTCAGGATTTCCCAGCAGCCTTCTTGGCGGTAATAACGGTCCGCAGATCCGTTCTACCCCTCGAAGGCTGCTAGGTTTGAGAGCGCCCTCCGTGTCCCCGAGATTTTTGTGGGGGAGCACGGGAGGACACACTCTGTTTTTGAGTGGCCCGATGTTCAGCGCTCTTTTTAGAGGAGTGAGGCTGCTCCCGCTCAGCAGCCTCAATTAAAGAACGGCGGGGGAGAAGTTTTTGCAGTGCAGCTGCCTGTTTAGAAGCTTCTTGTGATTTAGCTACAGCACTGTTAACTGCATCACCAAATAGACCAACAGTGGAGACCGGAGCATCTAAGAGAACGTGTTTCTCTTTATCTTTTATATCGCTCAGATTGAGCCACAGATGCCTCTCAATGGCCACCAGGGCTGCCATAGACCACCCGATTGATTTAGCGGTCTCCTTGGTGGCCCTGAGAGACAGATCTGTGGCTCTGCGTAGTTCGGCCACCGTGTCAGGACCAATTCCCCCGCCCTCCTCTAAATCCCCCAATAATTCAGCTTGATAAGCCTGCATAAGGGACATCGTATGCAGACACGCTGCAGCTTGACCAGCGGCTGCATACGATTTATGAACCAGTGCTGAAGTAAATTTAACTGGCTTAGAGGGAAGTGAAGGAGCCTTCAAGGAAGATGCCGTTGCTGGAGAGAGATAGCTCGCAAGCGTCTCCTCCACCTTCGGCATCTCCCCATAACCATATTCTTTATATTTATAAATGGAAGACTAGTGAGATGTTTGTGGTGTGTATACTCTGTAAGACACTGGTTTCTCCCACGATCTCGACACCTCGGTGTGGAGATCGGGGAAAAACGGAAGGCTTCTGCGCTGAGGCTGTGTACAAGATGGCAGGAAGCGTTCGTCGAGCTTACTTTTCGAACGAACGTCCTGCCTATCCTCTGGCCACTCAATAGATAATCTCTGAACTGCTCTCGTGAGAACATCGAGCAATTCCTCAAAAGCATGAGACTGAGGTGGCGAATCCTCAGACTCAGCTTCAATACTAACAACGTCCAGCTCCTCAGAGCTGGACAATTGCAGTATTGGTGCCTCCATCGGGGGGGAAGAAACCGCAGCACGTGCTTCCACACCCTGATGAGAGGCACTGGATCTATCAGAAGGAGGCTGAGATAAGGCAGAGCCCGTCTCAACATCCACTGATAAATCCATTTGCGAACCCCAGGTCTGTGATCGACGCCGTGCCTCGGCAGCGGCGGGACCAAAGCCCTGGGGAACGTGATCGGGATTGAACCGAGCCAAGCGGGATCGGAGCGTACGCAATGGAAGCGCTTCGCAATGCACACAGTCACCACCCTCGAGTGCTGACTGGGCATGCTCCTCACCCAAACAAACAACACAAAGAGTGTGAGTATCACCTCCCGTTAAATAACGCGGGCAGGGATGGACACACACTCTAAACTGCTGCTTGCTCGCCATACTGAATATATAATATAATATAATATAGACAGACAACAGCAAATAACAGGGACTCTTTTTTTTTTTTTTTTTTTGGCGAACACTAACGTCACGGATAGTTCCTACAGTGCTGGTTTAGACCGACTCTGAAGTAGGAGCTAAATGAGTTCATCTAAAAGGAGTTCCTAGAACTAAAATCGTTCCTAGTTCCTGCGGTGCAAAAATCTGGGAACTTCCACCAATAGTTCTAGGAACCATGAAAAGGTTCCTCCAGTCCTTACTCACTTCAGGGATGCATTATGTTACGTTTTCCCATTAGATCAGGATAGCTTCCCTTTCTTTTCTGCCACTAATATATTAATATTGTTTTTTAATGCATTATTGTAGCCATGTAGACATTTTATATAGCATTATGGACATAATATAAAATTGTCACGCACATATTTTTCAATTAGATTCTCCATGCCACATGCCATTTCACTAAATTACGTTTAGGAACTTCACTCCAAATGATCTGACAGTCCCACTCTTTGTCAAGAGCAAAAATGAGTCCGGGCAGCTGATATGAAACAGACGCCTATATTGTAATGTATTGTACTTGATGTAAATGAGAGTCATTTGCGATGTCTGTGCAACGTGCAGAAATTTTAATTCAGCTATTACTGCAAGGCAAGTTTAACAGCAATATGGAGCTGTCATTTTGAATTTTAATAAGCAAAGCTTTTTCTACATAAATTTCAACCGACTGACCTCACAACACACAATTAACAAATTAGACTGCGACACTAAAGTGACCGTAATAATAGTAAAAATGACTGAAATGCATGATTCTTTACTCAAACTAAGCCAGTTTTAATGATGCAGTGCAGCTCAAATGGCTCTATTTTTATTTGGCAGGGATTGTGTTTCCGGTTCTTGAGATGTTAGTTGACCGTATGCGTGATAAACAGGGCTAATTATGTTTGGAGCGGTCTTTACCATTCGTGGCCATGCAGCATTATAATAATGAGACGGCAGCGTGACTCAAATCCCCTTTAGTGAATCAGACTCTACAGCACGCTTGATGCTCGGGGCGAAAGCATGCATGACTGTTTCTTTGTCTGCTGAAGGGAGTACGTGAGCATTTGCACTGCAAGAATGATGGCTTGCTGTATTTTATGTTGTGTTTTGGTTTGTGAAAAGCACATGTGGGGAGATTTGACTGTCTGTGTGGTCAAGATCGAGAGACGTGAGGTCATTAGCTTTAGCGTAGAGAAACGACACTGTTCCTCGTCCACTCATGCCTGTCTGGTTGACTCTGTCTCCACTCAGAGATTTTCAGAGAAATCTAAAATTATCAACAGCATCCCAAATCTTCTCCGCTGGCCTGTCACAATGGATATGAGTGATCACTAAAACATACACGTAATGATGACACTTGCACTGAACATACATGTTGGGTTTTCATGTTTTATGGAGAATTTCCACAGACGTAATTGTTTTTATACTGTACAAACTGTATATTCTCTCGCCTTACTCCGAGCCCTAAACCTACGCAAGACACACACACACCCTAAACCTACCCATCTCACAAAACTTTCTGCATTTTTACATTTTCAAAAAACATTACTTAGTATTATTTATAAGCTGTTTTCCTCATGGGGACCCCCCCCAAAAAAAGTCCACACAAGGACAAGGATTTCATATATCACTCTCTTTGTGGGGAGATTTTGTCCCCATAATGTAGGGTTTACCAGGTCTCTCACACACACACATCACACACACACTCACTCTATCTCACAAACACAAACACAAACACACACGTCACAGACTCTCACTCTCTCTCTCTCTCTCTCTCACACACACACACATGCATACGTCACAGACTCTCACTCTCTCTCACAGACACACACACACACACACACACACACACACACACACACACACACACACACACACACACACACACACACACACACACACACACACACACACACACACACACACACACGTCACACACGTCACACACACTCACTCTCTCTCACAAACACAAACACACACACACATGCACACACACGTCACAGACTCTCACTCTCTCTCACAGACACACACACACACACACACACCACACACGTCACACACACTCACTCTCTCTCACAAACACAAACACACACACATGCACACACACGTCACATACTCTCTCTCTCTCTCTCTCTCTCTCTCTCTCTCACACACACACACACACACACACACACACACACACACACACGCACGCACTCACGCACTCTCACTCTCTCTCATAGACACACACACACACACACACACACACACACACACACACACACACACACACACACACACACACACACACACACACACACACACACACACACACACACGCATTCCCCACCTATCAACACAGAGACATGTCTTGTATGTATCAATCATTCTCAAGACAAAATATGTCTGGAACTGTCTGGGTCATATTTTACTTAAAAATCAGAGAGGATTTTTTTAATAGAAACTTTAAAGCACATTTTAGAAAAATACAGATTTTTGCATTTAGGCTTTTTCATGATAATTAAGCGATATCTCCAAATATGTGCAAATAACTTACAATGCATTATTATTATTAGGCTATTATTATTATTATTATACTACAGTGATGACCACTTCTGTTGCTATTGAGGTGAATAAGGATAAGGTTAGGACAGGTTTGGGAGTATGGGTCTAGGTTTGACTATATTTCCTCTCGGGTGAGCTGAATACAGGGCTGTCGCCTTCCATATTTAGCAACAGTGTTTTATTTGTTTTGTTTTTTATGACCGATGCGTGTGAACTGTGGGATTCACACATTCACAAACATGTGCGCAGTCTGAAAGACACACACAACCCTCGCGCGCACAACACGCGCTACATCACAACATCATCATTTCTCACAGTCAAACACAAACACACGTGTTCAAACACACACACACACACACACACACACACACACACACACACACACACACACACACACACACACACACACACACACACACACACACACACACACACACACACACACACACACACACACACACACACACACACACACACACACACACAGTGTGATCTGCAATAGCGCGCGGTGTCCATCACGTGGCAGTGTTCAGCCGCGCGCCTCAGACACTGAAACACTGAAACACACACGCGCTTTATCGCACTCGGCACCTTGGAGAGGGGAGAGAGCGCGCTCCCGCTGAAAGAATGGACTAAATCCCTCCTTTGATTTCGCTTCTTTTTTTCTTTTTTTTTTTAAAAAAAGGAAGAGAAAAAACCCCCCTGCAACCAGACAAGCAAGGACGAGGAGGGAAGTAATAGAGCCTGGAAACATTGTGAGCAGAAATGAGGTTGATTTAAAAAAAAAAAAAAAAAAAAAAAAAAAAAAAAGATTTAGCAAAAACATCATATTTTATTGCATTCGATTACAAACAAACCAAGGGATCATTCAACCACATATCAGCACTTTCTTTTTCTTACCATCTTTTTTTGTCAATGTCATCTTTACAGTGGCTGGAAAGCTTTTAAAAAGCACAACCCTGCTACCAAAACCCAGCTTAAATCATCCTGAGATGGGTTGCTGGTCTTGGCTGGTTTAAACTGGTCTGGTCTCGCTGGTGTTTAACTGGTTTAGCTGTGAGACCAGATGGACTAGCAGAAAATACATTTTAAAACCAGCCTTGGAGAAAAGCAAACTAATGCAGATTTGAGATGTTTTAATAGTTTCTTTCAGCAGGAAAATCACCATAAAATCAGTGCATTAATCTTGCTTTTACATTCCAAGACTTCCAACAGACTCAAACTCAAGGTCCCATTAGTTGTCAATGTCAGTGTCACTTTTATTTATATAGCTCTATTAAAACAACACATGTTGACCAATGTGCTTTACATCATCTCAGTAAAAAGACAGAATTATACAATACAATAATAATTAGTTAGTTAATGCATTAACCTAAACATAATGGCAATTAATAAAAATGAAACTGTTAATTGTCAGTTCAGTAAGAACCAATAACATGTGGTGGCTGTGATGACAGATCTGGTGAATTTAAATATGAGATTTAAACTTTCGATCTGTTCCTCACACAAATCATCACACTGTAAAAAAATGCTGATTAAATTTTAAGTATAATCAACTTGAATGTTTCAGTCATTTCAACTTAAATTACATTAAACTTACCAAATGTCTTTTTATTTTAATTTTTTGTATAACATATAAAAAGTTGGAAATTGCTTAACTTATTTTGATGAGTTAAAGAAATGTAAAAGCTTATGTTGTCATTTTCTTTTGGTCATGTTTGGTATTTAAAAGAGCAGCATTTCTCCTGATGTGCCGTACGTGTGCTCACTCATTTCTGCATGAGTTATTTTGAATGATTCCTGCTATGAAATTTCAAAGGCAATAATTACAAGGCACTTGACAAATTGCTTTGGATCCGTTTTAATATGTCACACGTGACATCACGCATATGTCTCAATCGTCCAGCTTATCATCAGGAGTTAAACGTGTCCTAATGAGTCCATTTCACAGTCCAGCCGTGAGTAAATTTTTTCCCATCAGTTTGATGCCAATGGCCCCTGTTTGGCCCAGTTCTCCATGATTTATGTTGACAAGTCAGATGTAAGGGTTGAAAAGACATCCATCTTCCCTGGAGAGTCCAGGAACAGCGGCACAAAGAGAGAGGTATGGCTCCACAGCCGAAGAAAACACACTCTCATTTCCATCCCAGCCTCAAAGAGTCAAAGATCTCATTCACTGCGACAAGATTCATCTTTGTTCCAGAGATTAAACTCTATTTGATGGATGCACTTTCTTTACCCATGTGAACGTGGAAAAAGTCTCAAAACGAGTCCTGGCAGATTTGATCATGGATTCTAGTCTGGCACTAAATTAACATGTGTAACACTTATTTTAATGTGCTGTAACTTTAATAATACAAGCAAAGTGTGCATAATTACACTATAAACTAACTCTAAAACAACCCCTAATTGTCACAGGGCTGGTTGTATAAACACACAAAGAAGAATATGATGAATGCATTAAGTTAATATTTAATAAATGGGTAATTCGAACAGGAACAGAGTAAAATACAACACTTCCACAATTGACTGAAACAGAACTGGACATATCCAGGTGATGATGATGATGGTGATGATAATGGTGATTGATGAGTGCACTGCTGAACATAATTAGTGTCCGTGACAACAGATGAGTGACGAAGCAGACGATGACATACATAACGAGTCCAAACTACTAATCCAGTCCACCTTATTTTTGATGTCAGAACAGCGCGGATGTTCTGCAAACGCCCATTTATACATGAATGCGTCTGACTTCCACCCGATCTCATGAAATGCGTCTCTATATCGCGCATTGTAATTTATCGTGCACTTTATATGCGAAAATAAAACATTTTAAAAGATCAATTGTGACTTTTTATCTCACAATTGCGTTACCAGTTCATATCTCGCAATTCTGACTTTGTAACACGTAATTGCGACTTTATATCTCGCATTTCTGATATCTTTTCTTAGAATTGTGAGATATAAACTCACAACTGCGAGAACAAAGTCCAGTTGTAAGGAACAAAGACAGACTTTTTCCCCAAGAATTGCGAGTTTATATCTCACATCTCTGACTTTATAACACGCAATTCTGAGATAAAGTCAGAATAACGAGATGTAAACTTGCAATTGTGAGAAAAACAGTCAGAAATGTGAGATAAAGTCACAATTAAGTTTTTTATATTTTATTCCGTGGTGGAAACAAGCTTCCATAGTAAACCCCTTGGGTAGGATTAGTATGTGCGTATTACACACCATAAAGTGCGTACAGTATATATGCACAGGAAAACTGCAATCATGTGCAAGTAAAACTAGCCTGGATATCCAGACCCAAATCTGAAAGATTAATGGTCTGGCGTCGACTAATGAAACTCGGCCAGCTCGAGGGGCGGCACCAAGCATGCATTTGAAAATCTCACTGCACACAATTGGATAACACTACGACCAATCACAGCAAGGCCCATACGCTTAGCTGACAGCGGAGCTAACTGGTAGATTAGACTCTTGCCGTATCCGGTCGGCAAAACAGCAAAAACGTCCTTCTTGCAAAGGAAGGATTCGAGCTGCGTCTTCTGTTCCTCTTTTAGATAAAAAGCCAAGTCTAACTTGTTCATTGTAGCGGCCAAAGCCGTTTCAAACAACTGGTGTTCATCCATAGCCATCCTGCAATGTTTACTAATGACTTCGACGTCACAGCGCTGTCGTCATCTCGCCTCTGGCCCGCCTATATCAGATAACCCCATGTGATTGGTGCAGCTCAGATACAAGGGCATATTTAATGAGCATCATTACTGGACACCAGAGTAACTCGCTAGGCAAAAAAAACCTTGTGCTCTCGCGAGAACTCTGGATTACCAGGGTAGCAATTGCAACTTTATATCATGCATTTCTGATATATTTTCTCAGAATTGTGAGATATAAACTCACAACTGCGAGTTATAATGTCAAATTATAAGGAAAAAAGACACACTTTCCTTATATCTCACATCTCTGACTTTATTTCACGCAATTATGAGATAAAGTCACAATTACGTTTTTTATATTTTATTCTGTGGTGGAAACAAGCTTCCATAGTAAACCCCTTGGGTAGGATTAGTAGTGTGTGGTATGTGCGTATTACACACCATAAAGTGCGTAGACTATAATATGCACAGGAAAACTGCTATCATGTGCAAGTAAAAACATCCACGCCCAGTTATGCTGCTTTTATATTGTTTCTTCATACAATATATTCATACGTTAAAACAGTTTAATGCACACGTAGTTCCAGTCAGTTTAATCACGGTTCTATATTAATAAGCGCGCACACACACACATACACACACACACACACACACACACACACACACACACACACACACACACACACACACACACACACACACACACACACACACACACACACACGTCACTCACTCACCGAGATCGGAGATTGCGCTGAACACACACACACATCGAGGAGCACACACACTTGTTATCAGCGCTGCCCCGTGACTTTTATTCATGAAATAGCTTCACTACTGAATCTCTACATTCAACTTCACATCGTGCATTAAAAACGATAAATGCAGAGCCCTGGATTAGCCCTTATTTAATATCATAATAGTACAAATAGTTTACCATTTACTGCACTCTTCCAGTTTTCCCCCCTATAGTGGCTCTAGTGAATCAGAATTCTCCCACATTCACAGAAAATAGCTTCTGAGTTGCGAAATAATTGTTGTTAATTAATACTTATTTGTGTAATTACACTGTAACAAGGACACCTTAAAATAAAGTGTAACCAAAAAATTATACAACTTTTAGGCAGTTCACAATATTGCTTTATACTGTATTAGTTTTAGTTATGTTTCATGCATATTAATTTTTTTTTTTTTTTTTTGACAAATATCTTTTTAGTGTTTGGCATATCACTTC
The DNA here is from genome assembly GCF_965113295.1 of Leuciscus leuciscus. Lineage (NCBI taxonomy): Eukaryota > Metazoa > Chordata > Actinopteri > Cypriniformes > Leuciscidae > Leuciscus > Leuciscus leuciscus. The sequence goes on along the minus strand of NC_138747.1, from coordinate 32,488,299 downwards.
TCAGGCCTCAGATATTTCTGTACTCATGTTTTTCTGAAGCTCATATCCCATCAGTCATCAGTCTCAGAGCCGCTCTGCTAACAGCCGTCTGTAACACGACACTCGATGCACTGGATGGACAGCAGCTCTGTGAGGAACCTGTGGAAATGCTGCTCACGTCATGATATCATCTCTCTGTCATGTCACGCCTGAGGATTCTGTCTTACCAATGCATTTCCTAAAAGGCTGAGGGGAGAGAGATTACGCTTTAAGGTTGAATAATCACAGCCATATTTTCATGTGATCTTTCTCAGAAATCTCTATATCAGAGGTGCTCCTGGAGACCCATGCCCTGCAAAGTTCAGCTTGTGATTTTCAAGTGATCCTGAAGAGCTTGATTAGCTGGTTCAGGTGTTGAAGCGGGGTTGAAGACCTCTGCTTAAAAGATCTGCAAGTTTCAAAGATCATTCAAAGATAAATGGAGTTTTTGTTTCTCAAAATAAAGATGATTCTGAACTGAAACGAGTCATCAGTAATTCCAGTCTCACTTCCTGCTAAATCTGCATAGGATTGTAACTAATTTGCATAATGCCCGCCTCTGGTCTTGATTGGCTGAGCAGCGTCTCTTAGCTCCGCCCTCAATCACTGTAGTTTATCTGAGACTGGAAGAGTTTGGTTCGTGTTGTTCGTGTCGAGAAGACGCTGTTTTCTGCTGACAAATCCACTTTGATGAGATTGATGCGGTAAAACTCACGCCATTGTTACTGTTCGTATCACTGTGATCAAGAGCTGAGATTCAGATATGATAATGAGCGTTTGCTTTCTGACCAATCCCAGCAGAGCAGCTCTCAGAGAGGCGGAGCTTAGAGAGACTGAATCTCCGATGGAAGCGTTTCAGACACTGAGAGGAAAGAGCTGACGCTGCAGTGGAGATTATGAGAGAATTACAGTGTTTTTGACCTTGGATGAATGTAAACCTGTTGAGATTTCAAAACAAAATTAGAAACCTTAAAAATAGCATAATGTCATGTTATGTTGAATATAGCACACATTATTATTTCATTGTGCTCTTTGTGATTTTTGGAGCTTGGCAGCATCGGTCCCCAACTTTCTTGGTATGGAAAAGAACAACAATATTATATACGGCACAACATCTGAAAATCATGTTGATTTGAAAAAACTAAATTAAAAGATGACAGAATTCAGTGATTATCTTAGGTCATATGGTTGCTGTGAATCTGTGTTGCATTGTAGACGTTACTCATGTTTTTAGCTTTTATGTCCACGATGTGTCACATCAGAAAGAGCCACCCCAAAAAACAAGATCTTCCTTCAAGACGCCCCTTGAAAACACACATAACAGAAAATGGCCAAACAGTGTGATTTTTAAAAACCTAAAAAAAAATGACTCCCTCATCTTGACATTTATGTCTCTATGGCCCTGTAGAAATGAAAGAGCTTCATTGTAAAGTAAATGTGCAGTAATGTGTTCTATCCATCTTGCTGACAGCTGGAGCCCACATATAGATTTCCTCCTGTGAAATGAGAATGTACTGTATCCTTCCCAACCGAACACAAGAGTCCATACAGCAGTTTTATCCTTTCTGTTATTTTCAACCAAGCCTTCACCCTTTCATACATTTGTTTTTAAATACGTTTTGAGACTCGCTGGAAGAACGGCTCTAAATGCATTCTGTTCCCTGCAATCTTCCCTGAGATGTCAATAAGAAATAACAATTGAGCACTGAAACCTGGATTGGGAAAACGACATCCATTGAAATAAAAAATGTGCAGATGAATAGATAGGGGAGAGTGGGGCACAGTCTAACACATTTTGGTTTTGGCTCAATTGTTAAAAAATGTTTTAAGTTAGATTAATCTTTTTTTCTTTTACACAAGCAACATACACATCTCTGCTACAAATGAACACTTTCTTTTTTTCTAGGACCTTCCATTATTGTACAGTTGCACTGAAAGTGAAATGTGACAACTTACCCCATATGCGGGGTTAACTGTAACAGACAGAGGGTTAGTTGTAACACTTGTGTGTAACACATAATTATCTATGTAGTTTGATATTGTTTGTACATCTGTATAGATAGATATCCATACATCCATCCCTCATCTAATCATCCTTCCATTATGGATCAATATCATGGATAGAGAAAGGGCTGCACAGTTTTGCAATACATAAATAAATAAAATCATCAAATACACTGTAAAAAAAAATTACATCCCCAAGTCAAACATTTCTGGTGACTGATCACATCTACATTTTTCAATTAGTCTGACGTATTATTTCTGAGAACAAAAACAGAGCCAATGTTAACAGACTATTGCAACAAGAATTGCACTTAGGCCAATTTTAAAATTTAGATGTGACCAGTCACTAGAAAATTTTGACTTGGAGAGGTTAGAATTTTTTTACAGTGTGTTGTAATTGCTATTGATTTATAATTTACATTTACATTTTACATTTAGTCATTTAGCAGACGTTTTTATCCAAAGCGACTTTTACAAATTAGGACTAATTTAAGCGAGTCATCATAAAGAGGCAAAAAACAACAACAACACAAGAAGTGCTCAAAATACGAAGTTCAGGTATTATTCAGAGTAGCATAAGCCTGATAAGTGATGTTTCAAATTTTTATTTTTATTTTTATTTTATTTTTTATGAGGTTAAGTGCTCACGGAAGAGATGGGTTTTTAGCTGTCTTTTGAATGTTGTCAGGGATTCTGCATTCCGGATGAGGGTGGGGAGAGCGTTCCACCAGCATGGAACTGTGAATGAGAATGTTCTGGAAAGTGATTTTGTGGCTTTCTGTGATGGAACCACGAGACGTCGCTCGTTGACCGATCGTAGGTGTCTGGTAGGGATGTAGACTTGTAGGAGTGAGTGAAAGTAGGAGGGAGCTGAGCCTGTGATAGTTCTGTAAGCAAGCGTCAGTGCCTTGAACTTGATGCGAGCAGCTAGAGGTAGCCAGTGCAGAGAGATGAACAGAGGAGTGACGTGGGCCCTCTTGGGCTCGTTGAAGACAAGACGAGCTGCAGCATTCTGGATCATCTGTAGGACACAATTATAATTGTGTCTGGCAGCTGCATGCAAAATTATTATTATTAATAATAACAGTAATACTAATAAAAACGAGCTCAAAATCACATTTTAAAGGGTTTATTGCATAAAAAAAAAAAAAGCTTTTTAATAAATAAAAAACAAGTGATCAATGCGAAGTTAACAAATGTGAAAAAAAATCAAATTTTGACATTTAAATTACAACACTGTTTGTGAAAGTCCAACAAAGTTAAATGTGGCAAAATAAATATATAAATAAATACTCAAACCTGAAAAGTTGTGTGGCTCCCTGTTTTCATGTCATTATCGCTGTACACTTGGCCTGTAGTAACACTGTGCTACATAACCCCGCTGTGTAAAACATAGTTTAAGCCTAGCTAACAGTTGTTAAGAGTTGCTTGTTTCAAAATGGTGCTGTTTTAGCCAACAAGACAGTGATTACGGTAATATAAAGTTAGATTTGGTGACGTACACACCAAACTCAGAAACCGAAAAAAAGTATGATGAACAAATGTACTTGCATGGTGTCAAAACACTCTTAGTCCAGATCTTCACGAAATCTTATCAAACCTTTCCACAAATCAGCAGGAGACCGTCTTCTGGCAGCGAGAGAAACACAACCTGACCCTGACTAACTGTGTAAAAGGTCTGTGTTATATTTAACCCCGTGTTAGGTTGTGCCCCGCGCTCCCCTATATATAGTAACTAACTTTACTCTTTAAGGTGATTGAGAAGCCCACAGCTAAAAAGTCGGCATGAGACGGAGGTCACGCTAGTCTTTTCTTTCCTATTGTGTCGTATATTCGTGTGAGACGCTCCTGGAACAAGAACAAATGTGGACGGGGCTTGATTTCATCCGTGTGGAATTGATTGGATGCTTGGATGGTTGTGGTTTGCTATTGGCTGATCTCATGTGAGTGACAGGTTAAAGCCCCGCCCACATCATCAGAGAAGAGAAGAGATGCTGGAAGAGGAACTTATTCTGATTCAACATTACCAGGAACATGAATTTAACACAATAATGATAATTTATAATAAACACTGCAATATTCCATTAAAAACAAGAATTTCATGGCGACTTTAAATTTAATCTAGGAGAACTTTAAGAGGGACAGCTATCTTTGCAGTAAAAACAGCAGGGATAACGGAAACACGTTTGGTTTTTGATCAGCTTCTCAGAAAATGTTTAGGTTAAAGCTTTGACATTTCCGGTACGTGTGTCACGTGTTTGTTCTGTCTGGGTTTAGTTCTAGTTCTTGTACCTGTTTCCTTTGTTCCCATTTTCCCACCACTAGTTCGTTTCCTTGGTTACTGATTAGTTCATCACCTGTTCTTAGTTCGGTTAATTACCTCACTCTTTATTTAAGCCCTTAGTTTTTCAAATTTTCTTTTAGTTTTTCTTTCTTCATGTTATAGTGGTTGTGAGTTTTTTCCCCAAGGTTATCTCCTGCATGTGAAGCGAGAACATCAAAAATACAACTGCAAACATTAAAATGTCCAATAACAAAAGTTCAGTAGTGATCTGTGGAGGAAACTCTGGAAATTAAGAGAAAAAAAGGGTAAAAGGTGTAAAAAAACAAAACAAAAAAACAAGCAACAATGCCGCTACACTGTAAAACCTAACACTTAATAATACTAAACGAAATGAGTACATTTAACTTATATTTAAAAAAAAGTTCATTTAACTTAATAAAATATGTGATATCAACTCAAAAACTGCAATGCATTAAGCAGAACTTAAACCAAATAAGTTATGAATAACCTATTTTGTTATTTTAGCTCTAATTATTTAAGTTTAATTTAATTAATTGAATCTAGTTTATGTTTATGGTTGAAAGTAAAATAGCAACTCCAAAATCATGGGTTTAATTTTCAGGGAAAGTGTGAACTCATAAAATGTGAACCTTTAAATGCAATACAATTTGCCTTGGGATAAAAGTGTCTGCCAAATGCATACATGTAAATACAAACACTGTGATGATCCACTTTTGTTTCTGGACTGCTTACATCATCATGTAAACCACCACAATAATTCTGGTTGTCAAATGCAGTGGAAACGCAGGCCGGTTCACGACACCAGCGCCTCTTCAGAGGAACATGGTGAGCTTCCCCTGACAAACCCATTCAAGGAGAAGCCTGGAAAGGTCATGGCTAATAACAGACGCTCTCATAGTTAATTGCTCTCAGATTTGCACAACAGGCTTGCTGATAACACCAACTAAATGCCTGATTATACAGACAATTTTGTGACTGAAATCACTGAATATCTGCAGAAATGAAACTTCATAATTAAGGCACTGAGCACGTTTAGTTGATAGGTAATATCTGATGAGATTTAACAAATAAAACTTGTGATCTGTAGAAGAAAGTGCGAAATTTACTTTTCCTAAACTCAACAAATAGAAGACATAGAAAGGTTTAATCAAAATTGGCAACAATTCTTTGAAGCTTGAAATTATGCACTCAGTGCAGTTTGGCTTGAATCGTGTAAAAGGGTTGACATTTAATAAACTAATCCAAGATGTCCTCTCACTGCCCTTTGAGGGGGTCTGTAATAACTGGAGCTATTCGTTAGCTTTCCTTTTCATAATAATGTCAGTTGTTCGGCTGACGCAGGAAATATCCATTCATTTGTCTTCCATACTGATCATCATCAGACTATTCCAGCATACCAGTATCAATATTTAGATTTAGTTTACATGCAACCTGTTTACATGTGCGTCCTCGTATTATATATTGCCTACTATACTGTCAAGTTTTTTTTGGTAAAAATTAAACAGTCTCTTCTTCACTCTAATTGACGTGTTTTCCATCACCATTTGACATTTCTCTCCATCAAACACTGAAACGTTTGTTTGTACAATAAGCAGCAATGTTTCTGTGACTTTCCAAAGTACACAGTACACGTTCGGCACCGCAGTGCAGGTTAACAGCGCAAAAGCTGTACTAAACCTGCACCGGGAGCATAACCACACTTATAAATTACAGGAAATGTTCCTTTTCCCGGGGTTAAAGTGGGGTTTAGAACAACAATAGTCTTGCGAAGCCAGACCTTCAGACTCTGGACTCCATAGCAGCTTTCATTGGCCAAGGACATGTTTGACTGACATGAAAAGCAACCAATCATAGTCGTTTTGTTCAGCATCATGTTTATGGGTGTGAAAATGTAAAGTGGATGTCGCTACGACAACAGACCAGTGTGTAAAACTCTTGGATGTATTTTAAAGAGTCTATGCTGCAAACTTCACATACTTCATCCAGCGATAGTTGGTTCTGATAAGAGCACCTTGTCACTGATATAAACACAATGACTTTCTTTTTCCATGAGGGGGTTTGGCATCTCGGCGGGTTTGTTTCCAGGTGGACCGTTAAAGAACGCGACACACACATCTCCCAGAAATCCTGTGGAATTCAGATTTTAAAAATGCTGAAGTGTTCCAGTTAATAACCCGGGGTTAAGCACAGTGTGAAATCCCTCATGTGAAAGGTTATTTCAAATGAAAGATGGCTTCCATTCCTGCAGTCACTATACTGAGCTAGCCTTGTTTGTTTTTTTCAGTTTGTAATAAGTGGTCTGCCTCTATAGATAGCGAAGGAAATATAATGAGATGACATTAAATCTAAGTAGTGATTGGTCTCTATATTTATTGGGTAATGCAGAGTATGATGATACTAATTCTTATCAACTAAATCTGCCATCTTGCCTTTGAATTCCATTGTTTGGTGAAAATATGTCTCAGTAAAGCATCTACACGCATCTTTCTTAACCAAAAACTGATTTATTCTTGTTTCCAAAAAGACAACAGAAACTATTAAAGACACGGTAGAAAATGTACAGGTGCTTCTCATTTCCTATTTGTGCATCCTCATTTCCGTTTACCTTTCCTCGCGTCTTAGCTCCACCCCCTTAGGATGTGAGGGAACGATACTCCTGTGTGTCCTTGCTCATGACACTCCTCGCCTCCTCGCCTCCTCGCCTCCTCTCTCCTCGATCTTCGCTCCTCGCCTCCACGCTCCTCGCCTCCTCGTTCCTCGCCTCCTCGCTCATCGCCTCCTCGCCTCCTCGCCTCCACGCTCCTCGCCTCCTCGTTCCTCGCCTCCTCGCTCATCGCCTCCTCGCCTCCTCGCCTCCTCTCTCCTCGCCTCCTCGCTCCTCGATCTTCGCTCATCGCCTACTCGTTCCTCGCCTCCTCGCCTCCTCGCTCCTCACTCCTCGTGGTGTAATTAGAGTATTGAGATGTCCTTGAAGATGTCTGAATTCGATTGGTTTCTGGGACATGGGGCTGAAGGGCAGAGGAGCGAGGAAACTAGGAATCAGCAGTTTGAGTGTTGAGGAGCACCCCATGTTCTTCCACTGCTGATCACAAAGGAAGTTATGTCCCCTACTGGCTGAAATACTACATCCTCTAAACATCACCATCCTATTCTCTTAAAGAGACATCATGTTAAATACAAAACACATTGTCCAGAAACATTACATTGAAAACAAATTATAACAGAATATATATATTTTATGCTAAAATGCCTTTTGAAATGCATTATAAATGAATCTTATCAAGGCGTTGGTGTTTCAATGCTTTTTAGCGCATAATGGTTTGTAAAGTCAGAACAAAGGTTCAAAAATGATTTTGTTGTTGTTGCAATTTTGAGTTTTATTGCACCACTTATTCCGCAGTAATGGTATAATATACATCAACCACTGGCCTGTAACGTGCTAATATATTTGACTATGAAGTGGAATAACAGGAAGTGATGCTGTAATTTGGTGGGAGGATGCCTTTTTTTAGGACAAAACTCGGAAATATGGTCTGTAGTGAACACAAGCTGAACATATTTTCATGTTTTATTATACTACATAAAATACACAACTCCATTGTGATTTTCTTTAAAGTCCCCAATGTAGTCAATAATTGTAACCCTTAAAACTCATCTTTGATCCCCCAAATTACATTTTAAAAGTTTTTTCCTTGAAAATAAATGTCTTCATGCCTTAAAATATCTTGACTGTAACTCGACACCCTTGCCTCATTTAGTATGCGCGGTTCTATGAATATGCAAATGAGCCCCGCCTCCACTCACTCACTCAGCTCAGAGATCCACTGGTTGACGATCACACATTGATCTGATTGGTTACAAGGTAGTTTGTGACGTCAGGAACACCAGCGATTTCAAAGCGTGTGTTTGAGACTGTCTTTGGTTCACTGCAGTTTTAAGGAGGAAATACTCAGCAATGGTGTCGACTTATGAATTTACACATGGTTTGTCTTAAAGCATATTAAAAACACCACATAGACACATAAACAACATTAAAAGCTGGATTTTCACCACAGGGGGACTTTAAAAGGTTGAACTTTTCTTGAAAAAATTGGTTGCTGTCTAGTGGCTAAATGGGAGTACAGAGGTTGACGGACATTAAACTTCATCACACAGAACAGGTAAACTCTACTCACTAGTCGCTTTCTCAGCCTCATGTTTATAATCAAACTTTTCTAACTCAAACTTTCAGGGAAAATTTTTTAAATAAAGGCTGCAAGAGTTGTAAGAAGCTTAATGGTGGTAATGTTGTTTGAAGTCATGTGACCGTGACGTAGTTCATTTATAGCCTATTTAGTTTTTGAGTTCTGCTGATTGTATTTAGGCTTCAAAATTCATTAAAGTTGTGTTAATTTGTGAAGATTACAATGATGAACAAGAGGTGTAATCACATCTCATCATTAATTATCAATCATAAACTTTTGCTTGCCACATAGCTTTATTCATTTTAGTTAATAAAAATACAGCTGTTCATTGTTTGTTCATGTTAGTTCACAATGCATTAACTAATGTTAACAAATTCAACCGTTGATTTAAATAACATATTAGTAAATGTTGAAATTAAAATTACCTAAGATTAATACGTTTCCGACTTTCCTGTAGCTCAAACAGTAGAGCGTTGGCACTTGCAACGCCAAGGTCATGAGTTCGATTCCCAGGGATAAGAATGTAAATGTGTACCAATTGAAATGTACAGTAAGTCACTTTGGATAAAAGCGTCTGCCAAATGCATAAATGTAAAATGCCTACCGTCTAGCAATGATAATACTATAGACAAGCCTTTGGCTACAGACAGTATGGACTCCAGCAGGGATTGCACAGGCCACTCGGAGTCACAACACCTCTCAAGGCGTTAAGTGAGAAACAGCACAACAGTGCCAGCTGGGCTGAATGAAAGCAACAGGCTCGTTCCTCTTGCGACCGGGCGAGAAGCGAGACAGAAGCTTGGCATGTGACCTTGTCCCGGCGTGATGTGGTGCTGTCAGATTTCCAGAGCTGTCGGGCTGAGGTGTGTGATCCTCAGCTGGAACCGGGTTTGGGTTTCATCAGGACTTCAGGGCTCAGGGGTGGAGCTGTCATGAGAAAGGGACTCAGTCTTTGATTTATGTTAGACTTTGCCTGAAAGGATATTAGAGAATAACTCAGTCAGTCATCATGACCATGCACATATTACAAAATGTTTCTTTTTTAAATGTTTTCATTGGTTATTTAGGTAACACTTCACAATAATGTCCCATGTAAACATTAGTAATTGCATTAGCTAACATGAAATACTAATGAGCAAGAAGATCTTCAGACTGCTCTGACTTAGTGTGCTATATCTTTTCTAACTGATCGGAGGAAAGATTTTCGTTTAAATTGCTTTTCAATCTGAGCCATGGCCCAGGTCTGGTCACATATCATGATCCAGATCCACTTCTGTTTCACAGGCCACTCCAACACCCTCCTGGACCTCTACTGTATATCTAGAGTTTATAGTCATTCACTTCACACATTCATTATTGCGAAGTGATTATTAAATAGCTAAAATATTGTGCTATATATTTGGCTTCAAGCACATCCCTAGTGAAAAGGGTTTATTATTTCATCATATTGCACCTTATAATTTGGCATGTCATATTGCAGACAGTGGTTCTCGATCCTGGTCTTGCACATTTTAGATTTGTTATAAAATGGCTGCCCATATTCAGCTATTACCAGTCACGCAAGTACAGCTCAGTCTGCAGTAATAGAAAGAAGATCGACTGAAATCAGTGTAATGGTTTGGGATTTGACCATGGAGTTTTGTTGACAGATATTGCTTCGGTCCATCTGGAATACAGTTGTGTTTACAAGACACTGTAAAAAAAAAAAAAAAGGATAAAAGTTTGACAGGATCATAATATCAAATCTTGGATTGACGCTACCTTGGATAGTTTTGTTTCGGACACAAGCAGAACTATAAAATGACTTGTTTTTAGAAGTTATTTCTGTAAAGTAATCAATACCCATTACATTTGGATGGGCAGAAAATCTAATCAAAATGTCTTTACTTGAAACAGATATGAACAACAGTTAAATAATAATAAAATATATATATTTTTTTTATATGCATACAAAAAAGAAAACAAAGACATCTGGGACAGAGTTTGTCAAAGTAAAAGTTATGTAGCCTTAACAAAAGTCCTCTGGAGGCTGTGTGCCAGAAATACTTAAGCACTTAATCTATTAGTGTCTTAATACTGCATCCATAATGAACACTTTCTGTGCAATCAAACATGAACTTAAGCTTTACAGTGTGTGTTCTACTCCACTGTAGTCAATTAATTACCCTGCTATGACAAAAAAATGATTAGACATACTGAAGACAAACCTTGCTGGACTGTTCATGCATAAATGGACAAAAAAAGAACATTAGATTACAAACAAATTTTAATTAAAAGAAAAATGCATGCATAACTGGTTGCACAAAAACACCAAATAAACTAGTCCAAAATGTGTAAAGACAGTCCGAACCAGTTAAAAAAACAAAAAAAGAAAGACAGATTATTATACAGATATAAGTCAGAAAACATCATGCAATAAAAAAAGAATAGCAGCAAGTGCTGAAATGACAGAAGTACCATACATGTGTTTCATATGACTCTAAAAAACCCAGTTTGATCTGATTGGTCAGTTGTTGATTGGTCAGCCGATCAGGCTGTTGTTGATTGGTCCACCGATCAGGCTGTTGTTGATTGGTCAGCTGATCAGGCTGTTGTTGATTGGTCTGCTAATCAGGCTGTTGTTGATTGGTCAGCCGATCAGGCTGTTGTTGATTGGTCAACCGATCAGGCTGTTGTTGATTGGTCAGCTGATCAGGCTGTTGTTGATTGGTCAACCGATCAGGCTGTTGTTGATTGGTCAGCCGATCAGGCTGTTGTTGATTGGTCAACCGATCAGGCTGTTGTTGATTGGTCAACTGCTTAAAGCGTGTGTGGGAAATGTAGTGCCAGCAGGCAGCAGACGGGCAGACATGATGTAATGTGTATTTCTGTCTGTTTAGTTTCTTGGTGTAATGATACTGACGTGGAAGCAGAGAAGACGATGGTGAAGAGAACACAAGTGCCGTTTATTTACAGCGTCCAAAGATCCAAAAACATGAAACAAAGTATAAACAAAATCCAAAACATGAAACAAACCATGAACAAAAACTTGATTATGAACAGACCTGGTGCATGGAAACATGGAACGGCATACGTACTTCAATACACGTCAACTAGACAAGGCAAACATGAGGGCTTAAATACATGATAGAGGGAAACCACATGACCATCACAACCCCATGAACAAACTAAACTAATGAAACGAGAACCAATCAGAACACGGCACATGAAACAGGGGAATCAGGTCATGCGGCAGACAAGAGAAGCACATGACATGATTACATAAGAGCAAGAGTAACAACAGAGGAACATTGACTAAAACAACAAAATAAAAGACATGAAAACATAAACTTGAAACAAAAACAGCAAAACAGACGTGACGTGGTGTTCTGGTTCAGCTTTCCCTGTCTGTGATCCTAAAGCCCGACACACACTACAAGATATTCGGGGTGATTTTGGACTGATTTCTCACCTTTTGACAATCCTAAGGAAAATATTGATGGCTCTACAGATTATCTTATGAGGTTTTCCTGTGGTGTGAGGTGTGTTAGGAGTGACTGAATCTGCTCGGAAGAATGTCGGAGCCACCCGATCTCAGTTTTCAATAACATGTTGCATATTTACGATCAGAAATCGTGTTGTGTGAGAGGAACCCCGAGGACAAACGCACAAACGCACTGGAGATTATCACGTGAAACGAAACTAGACTCCTTGGTTGTAAATTACACCGTTATACGGTAGTTTTACACACCTGTTTCTGTTCAGTTGATTACTCTCCGTGTATTTAAGCCCCTTCATTGTCAGGTATTGTTAATGTTAAGTGTGGTTATTTCCTGAGCTTCTTCCCTGTGATTCTCCTACATGTTCATGTGGAATTTACTATTAAAGTTATCCTTTGTGATTGTGCACTTACAATACAAACTAAGCATAACTTACCATAACTTTGGAGACTGTTGACATGCACGAACAGCTATAGTACACACTAAAGGAGCGGTAAGATAATAATAAATAAGTAGGGATGCACCGATATGAAATTTTTGGCCGATACCGATAATCGGTAACTCTTTATATTTGAAAGCTGATGACCGATATATTGGCCGATAAATCTAAATCCGAGTTTTTATATAATTTTTGAGAGCTTGATTACAAAAACAAAAGTCTCACCATTAAAATCCACGTCTCAAGCACACAATTATAATGATGTTGTGTAGCCGATATGACAGACTTGTGCTGCACTTTACTGTATTTTCCTTTTTTGAAGTGATTCCAATCATATTTCAAGCAGTTCATAATCATCATGTTGAACAGTGCGCATCTGAAGCGTCTCAGCTGGAGGAGATAATGCATTATTTATCAGCTTTAATATATCGGCCAAATTTTTTTTTTTTTTTACATATATCAGCCAATACCGATATGGTGACAGATATATCGTGCATCCCTACAAAAAAGGCATAATATGGGCAAATGAACAGATCTTGTAGTACAAACAGTGTTTGTAGTTTTAAGAAGTTAGTCATTTGTCAAAAAAATTGGCAATTTTAACAATCTACAATCAAAACGGTTAACTGAATCTGGATGATGAGAGCTGTGCTATTCCTGTACTAAGCTATTAGTTGATTAAGGTGGACAATAAAACGTACTTCCATCGACTTATATAAATATATCTAGAGAACAGAAGGTGACAGAGACGTAATGGACTCTCCTCGTGATGGCCTTAGCACACAAAACTTCTTTTTATTGATAAAACGATTTATTTTATCCTACATTCATGCGTACTCAGTGATTTGGTGTAGTTCTCTGACCGCCACAGATGGGGATAATCTCACGACTAGTGGTTTGAATTACGCCGCCGTTTCCCTCTTCACCCAAACCCTTCCTCTGTCACCCCTCATCTTAGTGTGCCCTCTTTCGGGACTTAGCATCAGTGTGTGTCTGGGTAATTATGCTCGAGCCGGGACAAAAAGCGCATGGCACTACACATTAGCATAATGATTTACGAGGGAGGTCACGCAAGGCAAAGCGGAGCGGAAATTAGCTGCTTCAGGCAACTGGCAGCAACATCATTATGTTATGCAAAAGACACTTGACGCTAATGCCTAAATAAATATGCTGCGTTTAGACTTCCACACGCACTATTTTCACCGGGATAAATGCAAATATAAAATTGATTTAAAAAGTCCTTCTTCAGAATGGACTTTGCATGCACTGCGTAGGATAGCATTTCTAAAGAGCGGGAAACCTTTTTCCCGCCACTGATAAGGAATTGAGCCAACGGCCGTTCTTTTATCGTTTTCTGCAATCTCTTTATCTAAGATGCTGCTGTCTGGTTGCAAATAGATAATTCTGAACCGAGAGCTGATTTCAGCTTGAAACAACAGAATATCTTGCGGTTTGAGAAGCGGACGCTGCACACCAGATCCAGAAAAATGTCAAAATATTGGAAAGTCTGTAGCATAATGGAAGAACTGAAACTCCATAAATAACATAATCTAAGCTGACATTTAAATTTAAAATGAAGTACCATTAGCATTGAGTCCTTGCAAAAGGCTCAGCTTGTCTGAGCTATTTCGGGCCTCCTCATTCAAAATAGCCATGTGATCCTCTCGCTGATTGCATTACTATGTAGATTGATGCAATTGCCAACTTTGCCAATTGCTGATTTATTCCCGAGAGTGTTTGTTTCATATGCTGTGAGATACTTGGCTTATTGAGATAGCCTGTGTTTCTCCATATTCTGAAGATCTTTCTAACGATAAAACTGATCATGTTCCAGACTGCTTTGCTGTGATTTCACTCATGCACATCGTCTCCTTTATTGTGTTGTCAGTACATGACGTTTCAGTGTTTATGTTATCTAGTCATGTCCTCAAAAGAGTTCAGTTTTCTCTCGGTTCAGTTTGTATCATGTTCACGCTAATCTATTGCATTATTCCCTCTGTTGTTTTCAAGAGTGTGTTAATATACCAATCTTTCTATATTGATATTTGGGACGTATAGAGTGTGTCACCTTCTGCCACTTTCAGATGGCCTTTCTCGGTGTTAAACATCGGCTAACACTGATCATACATCAAGTGCTTAGTTAAAATAGTGCTAGTTTGCAGATCAGTACGATGAACCTCTAAAACAAAACAAAATTAGTTGATTATGCAAACTATGTTCTGTGATTGTCTGTAAAACACATTTACCAAATAAATCGCGACTTTGTGACTTTGGCTCAGCGTCAGCTGTGATTGGATAACTGGAGTAACCAGCAGACCAATGGCATCGCATCATCTCAGATGTTGGTTTGGTATTTCTGGTATTCCCTCCAGAAGCGTCTCACACGAGTGTGTTCCCGAACACCAGCATCCGAACGCCAGAGAACATGACAGCGTTTACTGTGTTTCGTCTAACGCTCGAGACACACTCGTTTATGATGGAGGGAAAAACAGCCCGATGGCCGAAACTTACATTTTTATTACTGATATTTTGCCCCAATTTCCCAGGAAGTGATGATTTTGTTCACATGCACAAAATTGGAATATGGGATAAAACATTTGCAAATAAAGCATCCCATACATTAAATTCACAACTTTGGATGGAAACACACCTAATGTGACTGGTTTGAATTTAACAGGCATTCTGGTTGACTACCAACTGTATGTTGACGCTCACAGCTACTCTAATGACTTTGCCTTCACTGGTATATATAACGTTGCATGACATGCTTCATTTGGCATGTATAGCTCCTGTCTCATATTCTATACCATCACTGCTGGCCTGTGTTCATATTAACTAGCCCTTTGTGAATTCCTGGAGCTCTTGAAGAACCATTAGTATAATTGAAATGCTAACATATCACCAACATTGCCTTAAGCAATGCGAGAACTCAAACATTAGATGAACTCTTTTAAAAATCGATAAATGTGTTTCTTGCTGAAAACCACTAATGAAGTAAACAATTACTTATATTAGTGAAAATGGGAAGTGCAAATAGGAAGTCCCACTTGACTAACATTAAGAGTCAAACAAGACTGTTTTCTGGTTTGGAGATTTTAATATGTCATACATGGTTAAACTCATGTTTGGGGCATAAGATCACAAAGTAATTGCTTTGTAAATTTCATTGCCATGAGATGGTTCATTAAGACAATCACTTAGCAATTCATAATGCAAACATTTCTATAACCCCAAACTCAACTGAGAGAGAGAGAGGAAAAAAATTGGTTTAAGGGGGAAGTATTTATTCGTATTTTAGATGGAGAGATTGGGAATTAAAGCCCTTGGAAAATTACAGTCCTCAGGAATATTTTTTTGTTTGCATGTGCCCTTAAAGCGCATCCCCACATTCATAATGTTTTCATAGCCGCAGGATTACTGGGACACTTTGATGTTTAATATAAACGGTTTGGTTAAAGTACCTCATGCAAAATAGGAAATCTAGTTCAAGTCTCTTTCCCCTTCTTCTCCACCATTTGGTTACTGGACTCCTAAGTCTACATCAAGATTAATTTAGGAAACCGTTTACACACATATATGTTAACATTTTGATTGCACTTGTTTTAATTACAGTCTTAAGGCCCATCAAGAATGATAACTATAAAGATAACTATAACAATAACTATATCAGCGTTGACACCAATAGACAATGCCGTTGTGTTTATTATTAGGGTTAGGGTTAGGGTTACAACCAAGAAGTGGCGGGAAAATGAACAAAGGGAGACAGAGACTTCGTGAATGCAAACTGAGGGTACGTTTACATGACAACGATGTGCTAAAAACGGAAAGGTTCTTTCTTTGTACAGATGACAACGATATCATAACGACCCCCGTTCACACGGATCCGCGAAAGCGACTAATAATGCTGTATTATGCATGCAAGACAAGTAATTCGTTTTTGTCCCATTTTTATTCTAAGGATGTATATCTTGATAATACTGTATTATTACTTTGTCTGGGTAAGTTTCATCTTCACAAAGCCGGAAACATTCACTGTAATCCCAATTTAAGTATTTATTATCTATATAAATGAAGCACCTTACAGAACCCTTTAAGGTTTCATATAGAACCTATTCTTCTAAGAATGTAGAATTAGAACGATTATTAAAACTTGTTATTATAGTTATCTCTGTGCAATTTAATTCCAACAGCCTCTGGCTTTTCACAAATAATGTATTTTGCGATACAGTGCATTATGTAATGTTTTGACTAATACCAACTTGGACAGTTTGTGTGACATGCCTTCATTCTACACAAGGCAAAACAACCCAGACTACATTAAGATAAACAGTGATCAATGACTGACTACAGAAATCATGTATTTATGTATTTAGTAATTGATTTTAAATACATTTTGCTTATTTTTGTCTCATGAACAATTGTGGCGCTGTCACTTATTACATATTTTCTTATATATTTTCTTATATATGCTATATGTATTTTCTAATTTGCTGTATTTGTGGTATTGTGATGATGGTCTGGCTGCACACCAGTTCCACACATGGGAGTAATAACGTGTCTGTCATTCGGTCAGTCAGCATGAGTTTCCATCGCTTTCAGTTCTTTACAACTTAAACCCATGTACAATGGGTTATATAGAATGGTAGAATGTTATTTTGTTGAGGAGATCCTCTGCTGTGCTAGGAACATAATGGAGCACAATTATCTGAGGAAGAAAAGCACAGTGGCACTGACAAATGTAGCTTTTCCCATGCATGAAACATTATGCTCCTCCATCAGGGGCTAAATAACCCCTTGTTTATCCGCCTGAGAAAAAGAAGAGATTTCCAGGAAACTCTCGTGGTATATGGCACATGGTATATGTTCCATGAAATCTGGGCTGAAGAGCTCCTGACATATTTTGTGAATTTCAATTAGTTGTGGTTGTTGTGAAGGCAGGCATTTGTACCTTGGTTGGCACTGCTCAAATAGGCGCTAAAGATCTGTTTAAAGAGACCTTGAAGCATTTTAATCAAGTACGATCCACAAGGAACAAAGGCTTTTTTAGTTGTTAGATAATTCAATATGAACTTGTCCACAAATATTTGTAAATCATAGCTCTCGTAATGTATCATTTATCAACCTTGCAAAACATTACATAACGCACCGTATCGTGTTCGCACAACTGCTCTCGCGACTCGGCCTGAATGAGCCAGTCGGGGAGATAGTTGAGAATGCGAACGCCATTTGTTTGTACTACACCTTTTGAACCTTTTAAATGTTACTTTTTTAACTTATTCATTTTAAATTTTAAAATGAATGTGTAAAACTTGTACAGTAATATTTTTAGGGGATACATTTTTTAGGGATGTAATACTGGGTTCCCTATCAGTCAGTCACATTCAACGTTACGTCAGACGTGATCTGACGAATTGGGATCTCGCCTGAGAGCCACCGCTGCACATTCAGCTTTTCACTTCGGAGCCGAGCGGTTCTTCTGTTCCTGCTCTATCCCGTCACAAGAGTGAAGATAACGAGTGTCTGCGAGTTCTTCGGGGAGAGGTCTCTGCTATCTGGCGTTGGTGTGACGGCGCTGCAGCGGTGGTCACGATCTCCTGAGCATTTCTTGCAGTTTATACAGACCTAAAAGACCTTTCTGCACACTGCAGGCTGCACTATTCCCTGCCAGCTGTTCTGCGGACACTTCCCCTGTGCGCTTCAGCAATATAAGAAAGATAATTTTCCTGAAAGAGCAAACACGATAACCCGTGTGTTTCTGGATGCGGTCATTACTCGGCGCCGGCTGACAGTCACGATCGGTATCGATTGGTATCTTGGGGCGGCCCGCACTGGTTCTCAGCGCTCTGCCCTACTGCCATTCTTTCCGGAAGTTTCCTCTATCTCTAGGTCCCAAGATGGCATGGATAGCGGTGTGCAACGCTATGCCTTGCCACCCTGGTCCCCCTCTCCTATCGCCAGCGGGCAGCAGCGTGCGATTCAAGGACGCTATGCCTTCTCACGCACCCCCGCCCGACCGTGGAGCCAGGTAAGTGTTGTACCGCACACTCTTTGCTGCCCCACTGCAGGTACATCTGTGGTCCCTCTGGTCCCGCTTCTACGGTCTCTGGGGGCCTGGCTAGTGCTTCCCAGCCCGTCTCGCTGGCTCATTCAGACCATCAGACTTCGCTATGCGATTCAATTCACCCGGCATCCCCCCATCTTCAGGGGCATCCAGTTCACATCTGTGCTGGCCAGCGATGCTCCTGTCTTACTGGCGGAGATCACAGTCCTACTGGTGAATAATGCGATAGAGCCGGTCCCTCCAGCCGATATAAAGTCAGGGTTTTACGACGCATCCCTGAGGTGCCAGCCTCATCTGCCCTGTGAAGGCCTCAGACACGACAGCCATCCGTACTGATCCTCAACAAACTCGTCTCCATACCGGCGTGATGACTCCGACTTCCAGCCAGATGGAACTGGATAAATATTCTGAATGTTCTGATCCAATCTGACTTCTGACCTGTAATGCTGCCTGAATCATAATCATACACTGTTCGGCCGTTGGCCAGAGGAGAACTGAGCGACTGAGTCTGGTTTCTCCTAAGGTTATTTTTCTCCATTCTGTCACCTGATGGAGTTTTGGTTCCTTGACACTGTTGCCTTGGCTTTTGGCTTGCTTAGTTGGGGACATTTAATATTCAACAATATTAATGATCTGCTTTACTTAAGGTGAACGATGACGCCATTTTCTTCTAGAAAAGTATTATTTTCATGTTATCACTGTGAAGCTGCTTTGATACAATCTGCATTGTAAAAAGCGTTATATAAATAAAGATGACTTGACTTGACTTTTACAGCCCCTACTTCATTGTACCCAAGAAAGGCGGTGGGTTACGGCCAATCTTGGACCGGCAAGTTTTGAACCAGGCCCTTCACAGGCTTTAGTTCAAGATGCTAATGCAGAAAAGCATCTTGGAAAGCATCCGTCTCTGAGATTGGTTTGCAGCGATAAACCTAAAGGACGCATACTTTCATGTCTCGATTCTCCCTCCACACAAACCGTTCCTTCGCTTTGCGTTCGAGGGGCTAGCATATCAGTACAAAGTCCTTCCTTTCGGGCTGTCCCTGTCACCTGGTGTCTTCACGAAAGTCGTAGAGGCAGTACTTGTTCCCATGAGAGAACACGGCGTTCAGATTCTCAACTACCTTGACGACTTGCTTATTCTGGCCCAGTCACGAGAACAGTTGTGCGAACACAGGGACACCTCAGCCAGCTGGGGCTTCAGGTCAACTTGGAAGAGAGCAAACCCCCGTGCAGAGGATCTCTTTTCTCAGTATGGAGGTGGACTCGGTCAGCCTAACAGCACGCCTCACAGAGGAACGTGTTCGCTCAGCATTAAACTGCTTGAATTCACTCAAGAACAGGACAGCGGCCCCACTGAAATTGTGGAAAGGTGGGGTTGGGTGAGAATGAGTGTAGGTTTCACAGAAAGGTGACCTGTGCAGGAATCTGTGTTGTGTCAGGAGCCAGGTTGAGATAAGTGATCCGAGGTGTGCAGTGGCGTAACCAGCGTATGATCGGTGGAGCAGTACCATGTGTGTGAGGTCATATTACTTACCTAATTTGTGAGTAGCCACAGTCGACACTTTTTCTCCAGAGCGGCTTTATATATAAATGAACTAAATGAATAACTTAAAAAATAAAAAATAATAATTAAAAAATCACTGAACTTACTTAAGCTGGACTGTGACGCTATTTTCTTCTGGAAACAAACGTTGTTGCATTATTTTCCTGTTATCTCTGTAAAGCTGCTTTGAAATAGCCTAGAAATCTAGACGCACCCTAGCAGCAGCAAAATGTATTTTGCTTCCAGGGCAGTCTAGCAACTCTCCATAGACCTTCTAGCTGCAAAAACCTAAATTGGGTCAGGCCAATCACGTCGTGTATAGAGTAGGCAGGGCGGGCTTAACATAATGACGACAGAGTTGCGACGGTTCCCTGCTACTTGAAAACAAAGAAGAGCTGCTGCTGGATAACAGTCTTTCGAATCGGCTTTGGCCGCGACTCTGGAGGACTTGGAGTTAAGTTTTTCTTTGAGAAAAGAGCAAAGAATGGCACTTAAGTCATTCTTAAAAAAGGAAGATGTGTTCGTAGTTTTGCCGGCCAGATTCAAAAGTTGAATCTATCAAGTAACGTTAGCTCCGCTGTTGGGAAAACGCTCTGGTTGGTTGAAGCGCTGTCCTATTGCGTGCAGAGGGAATTTGAAAGATAGCCGTTTATCCCGCCCCTCGGATTGAGCCGTGTCTATGGTGAGTTGCCAGACCTAACATCTTGATGTAGGTCTGGCTTGCCAGGCTAGCTTTGAAACACTCTGTACTGTAAAAAGTGCTATGTATATAAATGTGGTGTCCTGGCTCGGTGAACTTGCACAGGTGGAGTCGCTGGTCTTCACACTCTTTGGTCTTAACATGATAAGGGCTTCACATAAGGGCTGACGTGATATATAAACTAATGATGTACCTGCCTGATCCGTTACCGAATTCAACATAACATTCCTTGCTATTTAACAAAACAAAAGGACTCCTCTAGCACACCAAAACTGAAAACCCACACGACACGAAAACAAACACAACTTTAGCATGTTAACACAAACAAAACAAGCATTTCCAATCAATGACAACTGCACTAAAAAAACAGAAAAACTTACACTTCTATCTCAACTTATTCTAATAACCCTAGTTGACATGTAGTTGCAAAGTTGGTATACAATCTAAAGGCTAAACTAATCGAAATAGTGTAACCAATTAAACACATTTTTTGTTTACATCCTCTCCGTTCTAGCTTGTGTACTAATCTTGTTTAAACTATGTACTATGCATATTGTCATATGCCAAATTACTTGTGATTTTCTTGTGTATGCTAAATTAATGAACTTTAATGTAAGCTAAACTGAAAGACTGAAAAGTTGAAAGTTCTATCCTTGGAGAAAAAAAAAAATCTACACGCAATACAAGATAACATTATACTTCTGAATCATATACCTCAGCAGAACAAAACTACTTGTCTTTGGTTGAAGTGGTGGTGGTAATGATCTTGTTCAATTTCTCCATCAGCTTCAACATCTCAAGAACTGTTGTTCAGAGAAAAAGAGCTATTTCTGGACGGTACATCGATTGAAGGTTAAATGCATTTTATTCTTCAAAGAAATAAGGGTCTAACAATACTAGTAGGTTATTTACAACTGTTGTTGTTCATCTTTGAAAAGGAATTTGTTTACAAGACACAAACACTATGTCACACTGTCTGAAGGTATTGATTCAGAAACAGTTTGACAAGTTGTTGCGCACAGGCATTTTATAAAACGGTTCCTTAGTGCTGATTGGTCAGTAGTCACGTTTTATATACGATAAAGCAAGGCTATGACCACTTCACCAAACAGATCTGTGTATCAAAACAGTTGCTATGGCAACTGTAGCTTCTAATGCAGGGATAGGCAACTCCGGTCCTGGAGGGCCACTGTCCTGTAGAGTTTAGCTTCAGCCCTGACAAAAACTCACCTGCCTGTATCTATCTAGTAATCCTGAAAGCATTGATTGCCTTGTTCGGGTGTGTTTAATTAGGGTTGGAGCTAAACTCTGCAGGACAGTGGCCCTCCAGGACCAGAGTTGCCTATCCCTGTGGCTGCTGCAGTGTTGATGACTTCACCAATCATCGATTTCCTTTTTTGTTTTATTTAGAAAGCGGGACTTATTCCAATATAGTGCACCCTTATACTGTTCCATGTATTATGTTTTAGTTTTTTGGGGCCACACCATTCCCCATGTCGAAGACCATCTCATGCGGGAGATATATTGATGTGTGCATGCATTGTGTAAGCCCGCAGTGCAGAGCAAATATTATTTGAAAATAAGTTTGGCTTTAATATAACCGTTTTATAAAAGCAATAAGGTACTTGAGCCGTGTGTAGTGGGTTTGTAAAAATAAATGTGCTTAAAAATGCATGTGTCTATGTGTAGAGAAAAAAAGACACCCCTTAAAATGTTGAATGGCATTTGTGCATTAAAAACATTCATCATTTTCATTTACATTCATCAGTTCATTATGTAGAAAAGAATGCTTTGTTGGTGTCTATGCTTGCTGCCTGTAGAGGGCGCTGAACGCTATTGTTTCAAGGTAATGCACCGGGCGAGTCCGAGTCAATTAAATATTGTCGAAGACTGCAGCCAGTACTCCTGTTTTACAGCATCTCTCGTTATTATTCTACAGGTGAGCAAAACCGATTCAGAAACTGGTTGAAACTAATGTAAAACACTGTGCTTCAAAGACATATGTGTTTATTTTTGTTAGATTACTGAGAAAGACTGTTTATTAAGACACATTCAGTATTACTGGGTTAGGTATTAGACATAAGAGGGACGAATAGGTGAATGTGAAGTGAAATATGAGAAAACATACATCTGAAAAGCGTTCATGGATGTTTTTAAAGAGTTTATAACGTTGCTCCATCTTGCTCGTGAACGCTTCTATTGGTCCTCAATGAGGAAGGAGATTAAGGAGTGTAACAACCAAGTGTGCTTGCATAAAACAAAAGCACCCCCATGTCCACCAACGAGCACCAATTACATCTAGTTCCCCGTTTTAGCTTGTAAGCGTGGACTACTTACATCTTGAGCCAAGCAAGGGTGGTTGTGAGTATGTTTTTCTGCTGGTAGAGCACTTCACCCGCTTCACACAGGCGTATCCAACAAGAAACAAGTCCGGTAAGACTGCCGCAGAAAAGATCTTCCAGGACTTAATTCCTCGGTTCGGGTATAACCAGGGCAGAGTTTGAGAACCACCTGTTTCAGAGGTTACGACAGCTGTCAGGAATAGCCCACTCGAGAACCACACCATATCATCCCCAGTGTAACCCTGTGGAGAGGTTAAATCGGACAATTCTGCAAATGCTCAGGACTCTGGAGGAGAAAAAAAAAAAAGGAATGGAAAGACTACTTGCCTGACATTGTGCATGCTTATAATTGTGCCAGGCATGAAGCGGCCGACTACTCTCCATTCTTCCTCTCGTACGGCAGATCACTCCGATTGCCTGTCGACTTGCTGTTTAACCTGGAAAACAAGACAGAGAGTTCAAATCAACAAGCTTTTGCACGAAAATGGGAAGACGGAATGAGGCAAGCATGTCAGATCGCGAAAGAGAACAGTCAAAAGTCTTCAGCAAAATACTATGACCGAGCAGTAATACCCCTTTTCCACCAAAAAAGAACTGGTTCGGAGCTGGTGCCGGTTCAAAGTTGGTTCAACTTGCGAACCTTCTCAGAACCTGTTTGTTTTTCCACTGACTAGAGAGCCCAGCGAACGACGTCGTTACGTCACTGTGTACGTTGCCATACGTCTTAGCTTTCCCAGAAACGCTTGCGCCAACTTCAAGCATAACAATTACAATGGCGGACTACATCATCTTTCTGCAAATGTTTCTCCTGGCTTTGCAATCCTATATTGGGGTCAGAAGAAGACGTTTAGAACACATTTGTGCTGCTCGTCTGGATTACTATAGACGAAGGTTACGTTCGAGAAGAAGTTCGACAATAACCCCGCCCCCAGCCCGCGACGTAAGCATGACGTGGTAAAAGAACGGTTCTAGTCCAGCAAAGAGTTGGTGCCGCTTTGGAACCAATTTTCCTGGCCGAGAACCGGTTCTTTGGCTGTCGAAACACAAAGAACTGGTTCGCAAGTAGGCACCGGCTCCGAACCGGCACCAGCACTGCCTTGGTGGAAAAGGGGTATGAAAGGTGCCATTCTTCAACCAGGATGTTGGTAAGAAACGTTCCGGAAAGAGGTGGCCTGGGAAAGTTACATGCATACTGGGAAAAGGATGTATATCGGGTCGTAGAGCGCATCGGTGATGGCCCAGTGTACAAGATACAATCCAAGACAGGTGCCAAGACCCTTTGTGTACTTCATCACAATCTCCTGCTTGCTGTCAATGATTTACCTTTGGAAGATCCCATAGCTGAAGCTAAGGAGACAAGGAAAGGAAAAAACAGAAAACAAGTGAGAAGTCAGCTGGAGAATTAGTCAGACTCAGATGCCTCAGATGAGGAGGAACATACTTACCGGTATAACCTTCGTACGGACATACCTTGCTACAGATTTGTGACAGTTCCACAAACAGAGAGTGAACCTGAAACTCAGACAACCCAAAACCATTCTTACCTCCGTCCAACTGCAACGGAATTTTATCCTGACGAAACAGGTGATTCTACAAGGAACCAGGGTCAGGAGTTGTGACAAATCCTTGAGTCTCCATGTGTTCCTGGTCCAAATCAAAGGTCTGTGACGCCGGATAAAGATGAGGAGAGACGAAGGAATGAAGGAGAAATAATCAGAGTTGCAGAAAATGAAATAGAAAGGGAAACTAAGGTGATGGAGGAAGGAAATGTGTGAAGGACACAAAGAGTGGGGAAACCAAGAGAAATGTTCACATATGATGCTCTGGGTAAACCATCATATGGACCTAGGAGAGCAGAAGCAAAGGCACTTTGGTCTTTACCGCAATACATCCCACATGAAAATGCCCTTACTACCAGTATATGCCCACTCATCCCTGTTGCCAGTGGTGTCCTAATGGTTACTGAGGTAGTGTTTTGGAAAAAAGAGATCAAAGGAAAGATAATAATAATAATAATAATAATAACGAGTGTCAGAAGTAATTCAGATGTCAGGAGCCATCTAAGAAAGTAGGGGAGAGTGTAGTGGGTTGGTAAAAATGAATGTGCTTGAAAATGCATGTGTACATGTGTAGAGGAAAAAAAGACACCCCTTAAAATGCTGTATGGCATTTGTGCGTTTAAAAACATAATTTTTCCTGATATAAATTGGTGTAAATTCATCAATTTCATTTTCATTCATCAGTTCATTGTGTAGAAAAGAATGCTTTGTTAGTGTCTATGCTTGCTGCCTGTAGAGGGCGCTGAACGCTATTGTTTCAAGGTAATGCACCGGGCGAGTCAGAGTCAGTTAAATATTGTCGAAGACTGCAGCCAGTACTACGGTGGCCGAGAGAGCTCAACGCGCTGCAACTGAAGAAAACACATGCAAATAGAAAAACACCTGGGCCTGTATTCATAAAGAATCTTAATGCAAAGAGTAGCTCCTAGTGACAAAATTCTAAGAAAATTCTTAGAAATGTGGGCGTTTACTCTTAAAATTAAAGAAAAAATCCTAGTAAAGAAAAGAGTAATTCAGAAAGCATCTTAACCCTTAAAAGAGGTCTTAAGGTCAAAATTGTTAGGAGCACGGACGAGGACTTTTAAGAGGCTTAAGAGTTTCTTTAGCAGAGGAGAAAATGGCAGAAAAACGAAGAAGAAATGTGTTGAAGACAATGAATAACAGTGAGTTAATAAGACGCTATAGATTAGATCGTGCAGGGATCATGTTTGTGACTGATCTTATTAGATATACGCTAATATCTCCGATACAGCACAGAAATGCCATAGCGCCAGAAATGAAAGTAATCACTACATTACGATATTTGGCAACTGGGAAAATTCCATGTTTGATACATTAAAACCAACATTCAAACCACCACTTAAATAGACAAGCCAGCAATCAGTGTAATTGGAAAGAGTGGAACAATTTTTATCATTCTAAGCCAAGCAAATACCTTATAGGAAATTAACAGCATGGTAAATAAAAATAAAAAGGATTTATATACACATATATAATGTGTGTGTGTGTGTGAGAATGGTCAAATAGGAAAAATTACGTATGTAATTTCAAAGTGAAGGCTTAGAATAGACCCTATACTTAAAATAACTTTTTTTCCCCTTCTTGGACAACCAACCAATCACAGTCGTCAAAAGATTGTGTCATACATAGCAACGGGGTCAACCCCGCCTCCTTACTAAGATGAAAGTTTTTGTCTTTTCCTTACTCAGAGTTGCTCTCAGATCGGTCCCGAATCGCTTTTAAGCTAAGACTCCTACGTAAAAGTTTTTAAGCTAAATTAAGAGTTTTCTGAGAGGATTCTTAGAATCTTTATGAATACGGGCCCTGCAAATTAAGAAAACATCTTCATCAGTTTCACAACACATGTGTGCTCCAAATACTCACAACACAAACAAATACAGAAACGCGCTGCAAAGAGTTCACAACACAAACAAATCAGAAACGCGCTGCAAATAGCACAGAACACAACGGAAATGTTTCCGGGGAAGCCAATAAGTGACGGACCCGACTGGGACATGCTTACAGAGCTGTCTACTTTAATTTAATTTATTATTTTATTTTTGTTGAAAAACATACAGAGATTACACGTTTATGACATACAACTTTGTATACAATATACAAAATGTATTTATAATATGTTCAATGTCATAAGAATATTAATCAGAAAAGAACAATGAGCTGAAGACTAAAATAAATTAAAGAAAAAAGATAGAGAAAAAGAACATGAGGGAAAAATATTAATATATACATCAGTTACATTGTACACATTCATGTTATGTTCAAATAAGTTTCATAAGAAATGTTAGAATGAAGGGTCCAAATCATAGACAGTATAAGAGGTCCAAATATGAGACGGCGCTGCGTTGTCATGGGAACATCCCAGGTGAAAATAATGAGGAAATTACATTGTCTTTCGTTGCTCCCTTCATCAAGTCCGTTCCAAACGGCTACATAATGGCACACAAGTGCCCCGCTCCCTCCAAAGTGCCCACTTAAAGGGCTCTGCCGTCTGCCCTTTTAAGGGAGTAACGTTAGGGCAATGCTCACGAGCAATAAAAACGTCCCAGCCGGGTCCGTCACTTATTGGGTTCCCCGGAAACATTTCCGTTGTGTTCTGTCCTATTTGCAGCGCGTTTCTGATTTGTTTGTGTTGTGAACTTTTGCAGCACATTTCTGTATTTGGTGAAGATATTTTCTTAATTTTGCGGGTGTTTTTCTATTTGCATGTGTTTTCTTCAGTTGCAGCGCGTTGAGCTCTCTTGGCCACCGTACAGTACTCCTGTTTTACAGCATCTCATTATTATACAGGTGAGCAAAACAGATTTAGAAACTGGTTGAAACTAATGTAAAACACTGTGCTTCAAAGACGTATGTGTTTATTTTTGTTAGATTACTGAGAAAGACTGTTTATTAAGATGCATTCAGTATTACTGGGTTACGTATTAGACATAAGAGGGACGAGTGAATGTGAAGTGATATATGAGAAAATATACATGTGAAAAGCGTTCATGGATGTTTTTAAAGAGTTTATAATGTTTATTGTTATTGAATGAGAAGGTTTAAGTGAGTTTAATATGCGTTTACAACTGGAAGTATCTAGAGCAAAAATGGCGGTGTAAGCATGAGTGAGTTAGAGCCAAAATGGCAACGCACATGTAAAACACGAGGATTGCGTGAAGCGAAATGCTATATTCATTTGTGACAGTTTAAACGTGAGAGTAATGTCTCGTGAATGTTATTGTGATGTGAAATACATGATATTTGGTTGAAAACCCTGTAAAAGGAGAATGAATCTCTGAAAAGCCATTCAATGATACATTTAATGTATCATAAAAATGTAACTTTCTTTATTGAAATATGTTCATGTTGTTAATGCATTGAAATGAAAGGAAGCAGAGTCAATTAAATATTGTCGAAGACTGCAGCCAGTACTCCTATTTTACTGCGTCACTTATTATTCTACAGTGCTGGCCAGTATTGTACATTCAACTTACTCACTCCGGCTTCCCAGACTTCCCAGAAATGTGAGTTGGTAAGTAGCTGAAGGTGAGTATGCAGGTAAGTATTAAAACTGATTTCAGCAAACTTGAAAAACATAGGCTTGAAGTGATCGGTATACTGAAATCCACTGGACAGTATCTCAGATACTTAAAGGGATAGTTCACTTTGAAATTAAATTTTGGTATGTTTTAGCTTACCTCAAGGGCATCCAAGATGTAGGTGTCTTTGTTTCCGCAGTAGTTTCAATTTTGATATTTTTAGGTCAAACCGTTCTTGTCTGTCAGTCATATAATGCAGGTCTATGGTCACCACCTCAAAGAGCATGCACAGAGAAGTCCAAATTAAACAATTCCCCATCGTAAGTACACATTGATGGCCTAAGACACGAAACGAGCGGTTTGTGTGAGAAAACGAACAGTATTTATATCGTTTTTACCTCTTGTACCTTTCCGGTGCTTGCGCAGACTAAGCCAGAACGCGCGCACACGTCACACACCAGGAAGCGCGCGCGCCCTCAGATCACTTGGACGTGTTTGTGTAGAGGTAAAAACGATATAAATACTGTTCGCTTTCTCACACAAACCGCTCGTTTCGTATCTTAGGCCATTAATGTGTACTTACGATGGGGAATTGTTTAATTTGGACTCTGTGCATGCTCTTTGAGACAGTGACCATAGACCTGCATTATATGACTGACAGACAAGAACGGTTTGACCTAAAAATATAAAAAATGAAACTACTGCGGAAACAAAGACACCTACATCTTGGATGCCCTTGAGGTAAGCTAAAACATACCAACATTTAATTTCAAAGTGAACTATCCCTTTAGATCAACTCCATAACTGTCTTTTCAAATAAACAGGGAACATAAACTTTAAGCTTGAAACTTCCATAAACGGAAATGCAAGCCAGTATTTCCTGGCCAGACACACATGTAACTTTCACATTCAACTTAGAACATCCCAAAAGCAGGTTAACAGGCTATTCAGATAATCACAGGTCATAAAGAGTCACTTATCTTGCCAATCGTGGATAAACAATAGAGTAAACATGCAGGTCATTTCTTTCCACAGAAGCATCACTTATCTTGAACATAGTGAGCCGATCATGGATAAACTGGTAAGTAGACACAGGTAAGTACAGTTCCAACAATGCCAGCCACTGACAGAGCAAGTGTGTGGTCCAAACCCAGTGCTGATGAGCTGCAGGTGAACATGATTAGGGTGATTAGCTGTGCCTGAAGTCACCACATTTACCTTAATTCACTATTCCCTACATTACTCCTCTAATATAGCTCCCTAGGGAGTGAATGAAAACGAGTGAGTGAATTCGGACACTGAGTGCGTCGGAAGGGATGCCGCTTTTGAATAGTTTGTTCTTGCTGTTCAATAATCATTTGAAACTTAGTAAATTAGCAGCTCCAGTAGTAATGACAAGATTTATCTTGAATTCTGTCATGAAAACTATGTTTAAACCTTAGTTACACAATTCAAAACTCAATTCAAAAGGAATTTATACATGTGTTACGCTGTAGCCACATTGGACCAGCACATTGGATTCGGCACACGATGCTCACAGTGCATTATGGGTATTCTCTAGCCGATGAGCGTACATCGGTTGTACACTCGTTATTGCGGTGCATTGTGGGATTGAATGAGTACTATAGTTTCGTACACCACAACAAATAGCTGTCACCTCAAATAGTGCTCTATTCAGGGGTTCAGGAGGGCGATATTATATCCACCCAATACATCCTTGCAACAACACAGTAACATGCTAAAAAGTACCCAGAAAAGTATTAATTTAGATAAAAAAATAAAATAAAAATTCTCTCATGTTATACTTTACTATTTCAGTATCGTCAGCGTGTGGCTTATTATCTCCAAGTTGAGGCATTAGCATTGTCGGAGCCACCAATGATTGTGTCAAAGTCAAGGAGAACAAGCTCAGTCACAGAACCTGACTGAAAGGAAGGGAAATCTCCCACTGTACAAGGCACTGAAGTGTCAATAGATTTTTTTTTTTTGGCCCCTTTGATTGTAGATAATTACCTCAGTGATTTGAGTGTGGGCAGCAGGGGCCGGCTGAAGGGCCATTACCACCCGCTGCCTTTCACCGTTCCCTGGGAGAGAACAAAGAAACCATGACCACAGTCAGCCCAGCCCCAGTGTAAGGATGAGTGATGTGAAATCATTTTCCCTCATCACCTGCTGGGAGGTCTAAGATGATGGGCAATGAGAGCCTGATTGGACCTTCAATGCTGTTCAACAGAATCATGTCTATGCTTAGTCTCAGACTGAGCTCATAAATAACGATATGCACCTGTCAAAGATTATGGGCCCTATCAGGGGTATTGCTAGACATAAAGCTCTACTGGGGCACAGGTCCCCCATTATTTGTCTGAGATAGCAACAGTAACTAAGGAGGCCGTGGTTTACCGATAGGTCAATTAAATATAAATTTCATATCCGAAAGAATGATTCATTGTTATCACAAACAATCAAAGACAGTAGTACAGAACACAATGTGTTTATTTTCTGTGCTATACTGTACAGTGCTGCAGGCAGGGGCGTTTGCTTCAAAAACACCAGGCTGGGTGGTTGGGTAACTTAGGATCAGGGGGGTTCGGGGGGGAAATGTGGATTTCTCGGACCTACATATGTGTATTTTAAGGTGTTTGAAGGCCAAAAAATTTGATAACAATAACTTTAAAAGCATGTTAGTGGGCAGCAGTAGCATAAATGATATCAAGCAGAGAACAGATTCTTAAACGGCAGTGGCTCAGTGGTTGATGTAGATTGTCTACAAACCGAAAGGTTGATGGTTCAATCCCCGGTTCCACCTGACCAAGTGTCGAGGTGTCCATGAGCAAGACACCTAACCCCAGCTGCTCCCGACGAGCTGGATGGCACCTTGTATGGCTGACACCGCCGTCGGTGTATGAATGGGTGAATGTGAGGCTATGTAAAGCGCTTTGGTGGCCATAGGTCTGTGAAAGCGCTATATAAATGCAGTCCATTTACCATTTACCATTAAACATGAGAATGAGGAGAAATGTTGCAATGAATGATCCATACTACAAAATGTTAATGTGTATTGTCAACATTCAAAACTATTTTAACTCTTCCAAAAATTGTGTTTTTGCATAGTAACTCTACACACAAACATAAAATGATTATCCCACATACACACCAAACTATACACACAGATATGAATTATGTAAAACACTACTATCTTGTGTCTTTTGCTTGTTCAGTGTGCAGTGGAGTGTGTAGGAGTTTGTCACATGTACATCAGGGTGGGAATTATACCGCGGCCACGCGGCCATGGCCGCCGTTGCCCTACACCAGGGGTCGGCAAGTAACCTTGGCCGCGGGCCAATATTTTTTTTAGCCAGTAGATGGCGGGCCAGCTACACGGAGTAGGCCTATACTCTTATATAGGCCTATAATTGTGGAATATGATGTGTCCGTCACCGTCCGTGGATCATTCATTCAATCTTTTTTTTTTCAAATTAAAACCAAAAATAAAAAGATGAAAAACGACTTGTTTTTCCATTATTTATTTCCTGAACTGAAATGAAAAAAAAACGAATAAGGACGGGTTTTCTGCTTTTCTGATTGTGCTCAGATCAAAAATAGAAAAAATGAATTACTGGATTAGACAAATTTTAATTTTGATTCTTAATTTTTAATTTAACACCTTATGCATATAGCAAGGAAATCATTTTAAACAGATCAAGTACTATTGTGGTAACAGATTACAGCCATTTTAATAAAGGTGTGAATAGCAATCATGCCTCATTCCGTACAGTCCGACTTTTGAACTTTATTCCTTTTTTATTATTATTATTTATTCGGTGACACACACATACACACCTAAGGTTTAAGGAGTTCTGCGCGGGACTGTTTTTTTTTCCAGTCCCGCTCCCACAAGGTTCTATTCAGCAACCGCTTAAAATATACTCTGTGTTCACCCGCTTTATTTCCCGACCTGACGGGTCCACAAAATTTAGATCTCGTTTCCATAATCTCACATTCAAATGTCTCTAACGGAAAGAAGGAGATTAAGTAGCGTATAATAATTATAAATGCTATACAAAAATTGTGTTCGTGTCAATAAATAGTAGGCTATTTTAACATTGTACTGTCAGCAGAGAAAAAAATAAATATATAAATAACAAATTAAATAGGACAAAGCCTATCACTCAAATTTCTAAGCAACATAAACGAAAATCATATTGCCCTACTGACGAAATGAAGTAGGCTATTTTCTGCCGAACTATTTCAAACA
The DNA here is from genome assembly GCF_965113295.1 of Leuciscus leuciscus. Classification (NCBI taxonomy): domain Eukaryota; kingdom Metazoa; phylum Chordata; class Actinopteri; order Cypriniformes; family Leuciscidae; genus Leuciscus; species Leuciscus leuciscus. The sequence goes on along the minus strand of NC_138747.1, from coordinate 32,455,868 downwards.
TCCTTGCAAAAAAAGAATGTTGTTGACTGACAATGGTTTCAGTACCAAACAGCTCCTCAGAGATAGGTGTACAGGCGGTCAGAATTAAGTGCGGATACGCTGTCAAAAGATGTCGGGAGTGCGAGTGGGCTATTGTCAGTCAGACCGCCCGGCGCCCGCTCCGTCCAAAGTACACCAGAGTTCTGACCGCTACCGTCTTTTGACGCGCGAATGGACACAAAGTGGTCAAGCGTATAACTAGACGCGGCAGGCGCGAATTTGACGCTATTCGCGTCCGGTGTGAACGCACAGTTATGCTTTAAAATGTAATCCCGCGCCGCATGATTCCCTATGGGCGTTTCACACAGTATGCGGCGGTGAAATCGACTACGGCTTTTCTCAAGTAGTGGAAGAGTTTTGTGCAGCATTTAGGACTACCAAAATAATCCGGCGGGCCAGAAAATATTGCTGGCGGGCCAGTTTTGGCCCGCGGGCCGCCAGTTGCCGTTCCCTGCCCTACACTTTGGCCTTCATGCCCCGTGAAAAAAAAATCATTGTACGGCCACAGTGGCCTGTGTGCCCTGGCCCTGTCCAAGTTCCATGTATAAAGCGCCAGTGCGGCATAGTGGGCTTGCTTTGAATTACAGCGAGCCACCCAAGTAGTCTCTGAACTTCAATTAGTTCGTGGATTCGCGCAGGTGCAGTGTAGGGCTGGGCGATATATCGATATAAAAAATATATCGATATATTTTTTAAATGCGATATGGAATTAGACCATATCGCATATCGATATAGTTCAAATTTGCGCTGTGATCCTTGCTCCCCGCGCCTCCTTTTCCACTCTGCGTGCGTGTTTAGAGTATGTTATGTTATGAGAGGCGAATCATGACTACTTCAGAAAACCCAGCACAATAGGAACTATCAGGCAGTGACATAAGTGTACGCTGAGATAAAGTTTTTCACCTCAGAAAAACGGACTTTCTTGTCCTGTCAGCCGTTATCCTGTACTCGTAGCGCACACTCTTCTATTGCACGCGCAAATGCGACGGCGCGCGCTGTATCGCCTCACTGATCAAGTGCAAAAGAAACTACGAGCATGCAACGCCGTTATGTTGTAAATTACACGAAATAAAAGTAATGCAGGTATGATTTTCATTCTATTCACCAGGAGCAGTTTCCATGTTTCATTAACAGTTATTGTTAAAATTGTGTATTCACCATGGTAACTGTCCTTTCCATATTAACCCCAAAATGCCACTATTTTTTTCCTTTGTGTTATTTTTTATATTTTTAAATGACTGTAGTGGCTCATACCAACAACAAAAACTAGTTTGGGACTGCTATTTAATAACTTTAGCATAGGCCTAATGTTTATTTATTAGTACTAGTCTTTACTATTAATCATATTCTTACAATTTATGTTTTATATATATATATATATATATATATATATATATATATATATATATATATATATATATATATATATATATATGTGTATATATATATATATGTATATGTATATGTATATGTTATGTATATATATATATAGGCAAATTATAACATGTTTACACAAAATTTGTTTACAGCCTATATCGAATGTAAACTTTGATAATCATAATTAATAACTCACATTCTCACATGATATAGGCCTAGAGGACTGAATTAATATTTTGAATGCTTTTATTGGCATTTGTGTTGTTTCTGAATGCTTTTATTGACATTTGTGTTGTTTCTGAATGCTTTTATTGGCATTTATGTTGTTTCTATTGTTGTGTGATGGTGTATACCTTCTGGATGTAATGGCGCTCTCTCTCTCTCTCTCTCTCTCTCATTACATTTTTTTTTTTTTATTAAAAAAGTCATAATCCATGTCTTATTCCAAATTAGGATGTTATGGTATCAATCTGAATGGGAAAACCATCGAATTGTACTCAATGGCCTTTGTGCCCTGTCATATGGCCTTGGTGCCCCTAAAAAAAAAAGAAAAGGTGGAGGCCAAATGGCCTTGCCCCTAAAATTACATAATTCCCACCCTGATGTACATGTATGTGCACAAATGCACTGTATATATTATACAGTATGTTTGATGAATGTTACAGTTATTGAACTGAACTGAATCAACACTGAAGTGACTATTAACTGAATATTGACACTATTTTTTATTTTGTTACTATTGTGAAGCTGCTGTGAATCAATATGTTGTAGCTCACATATGTATATATATACGGATCTACACACACACACACACACACACACACACACACACACACTGAAACTCATCTCTATTTCTAAAGCGCTGTGTGAGTGTGTGTATATGTATGTATGCATGTACGTGTAGTATGTACACACACACACACATATATATATATATATATATATATATATATATATATATATATATATATATATTTGCACTATAAACAGAAATTCAAAGGGGTAAAAATCATTTATATAATATATATTATCACTTTTTTTTAAATATCACTCAATATTACTATTAAATACTATGATAATGCCGTAAATGAGTCCTGCCTGTCGCGACATTACCTTATCTGCCTTCCCTTATAAAATAATCTTTTTAACATAGTAAAATCTAAATATCGTTCCAAACAAAAGTATTTTTTAGCGTAAAACATGTTCAAGATTAGCGAACAGGCTGTGTCAATGCAAAGTCAAAGGAGACGGTTGGATTGTTTCTGATGTCCATCTACAGAAGCCAATAATGAATAAAAATAAGATTATTTGTATTATTTACAAACTTTTGTTTCGTCATGTTTTCATAGCCTACCTCAATAGCGTGCCAACACCTGACCGGTGTGGTGAACAAATGAGTCCTACTGAAGAGATGAGTCCGAGCTTAGGACCCATGCAATCCGATTGGTTCAAAGCATGTTTTATGGGTAAACGCTTTAGTGCCTGATTACAAATCATACAAAATCACTTTATTTAAGAAGACGTTTGTACTACGTTATAAAGAGTCATTAATGTATTTTAACTTATACGTTTCATATACTAGTATTTAACCGAAGCTATAGATTGTGAAATTAAACATTTCTCGTTGTTAGTGTGTTTTTTAGTTAGCTTAGATAGTAGCATAGCATACAGCTAAAGTTATCCGATGATCGTGCTAGCTGAGCTTTACCTGAGCTTATACTGGCCTGATACTGCCTTACCGTATTCACAGCAATTCGTAATGCAATAATAATTATGTCATTATTTTTTATCGTAATAATCAGCAATATTGTAATAATGTTACAAGTACACTTTTTTTTTAATTAAAAGAACCATAAAATAATGTTTATTTGTGTATATTACTATTTTTCTTATTAACAGTTTAGACAGCTCACGTTAGCTACAAGTTATCGCAAGAACAGATTTAGATCAGGCATTCTACTGGCATACTAATGGGGTCCTAAGCTCGGACTCATCTCTTCAATAGGACTCATTTGTTCACCACACCGGACTTCGGTGTGCTCAAATGTGCGCGCGCTGCAGTTGCTAGGAAACATGGATTTTGCGGACATGGATTTCTGTCGCGAGGGTTTAACTTTAGCTTCTGTTTCCGGTTTAACTGCGTTGATTTTACAAGCGTTGATTGTTTTATTACTGTGTTGCAAATAGATAATTTCTATTACCCTATAATATATATAATATTTCTAATAAATACACTGAGAAATAAAATAAATTGTTAAACTTAAACTTCAGATTTACTGGGGCACAGCAGATTTATACTGGAGCACGTGCCCCAGTAAAAGGGGTTGGAGGAGAAGAAACGCGCAACGGGGACGGACTTTCGTCACGGCACGGTCGGAGGGCGGATTGGGAGACAGCTGATCTGTGACTGGAGTGTGCATGGTAGGAAGTGGAGTAGATTCCGGTAGCGATCCGGAAATGGAGGATGAAAATTTTGGCGCGGAAGGTGGGGATAGTGAATGGAGTACAGTAGGAAATCGGAAAAGGAAGAAAAATAGAAGTAATGAATCTGAAACTGAAAGTGAGAATGGATTACATGTGACAAGGGGAAGGAAAGAAGAGTTTAAGGTATTGTTGAAATTTGATGCTGGATCTTTCAATGTCATTAATCCACTGAAATTATCTAAAGCGATTAAGGAAAAAATAGGATTGGTTGAAAGTGTGAAGAAGTTGAGGGATGGGAGATTGATTATATACTGTAAGGATAGTAGACAACAGAAAAAGGCTCTAGAAATTAAAATGATCATGGGACAAGGTGTGAATTGTTCAGTTCAAGAAGAAAAGAAATGGGTTAAAGGAGTAATTACAGGGATCCCCACTGATGTAACAGAGGAAAAGATTAAGAAAGGTATTACGGGAGGCGCAGTAATTGGCGTGAAACGACTGAAATGTAATAGAAACAATGAAAGGGGAGATAGCCTATCAGTGATGATTCATTTTGATGAGGATAAGTTGCCAAGTAAAGTATTTTTAGGATTTATGAGTTTCTCGGTTAGGCTTTACGTACCCCCTCCACTAAGATGTTACAAATGCCAAAAGTTTGGACATGTAGCGGCTGTATGCAGAGGCAAACAAAGGTGTGCGAGATGCGGTGGAGAGCATGAATATGGCAAATGCGAGCAAGGAGTTGATCCTAAGTGTTGTAATTGTGGAGGGGAACACAGTGCGGGATATGGAGGATGTGAGGTGAGGAAAAATGCAGCTCAAGTGCAAAATGTAAGAATAAAGGAAGGATTGTCATATTCGGAGGCGGTGAAGAAAGTAGGAAAGACTTTGGAATCAGGGGATAAAGGTAAAGGAATTCCTCAACAAAGGATGGAAACGGTTCAGGAAAAAACTAAAGAGAGCTTTGGGATTAAGAATAATGTGGCATTTGTAACATTTATAGCGGAAGTGGTGAATTGTTCTGCGCAAACAGAAAGCCGGACTGAAAGAATCAGAATAATAATAAAAGCAGCTGAAAAATATCTAGAGATTGAGGGAATTTCTATGGAAATGATTAGTGAAAAGTTAAAGATGCAGTTAACAAATACGCAAGCAGGATGTGGTGGTTCATAATGGTGCTTTTAATATTCCAGTGGAATGCGAGAAGCTTAATTGCTAATGGACAAGAGTTTAAAAAATTCATCTCTGATCTGGATAAAAGACCAGATATTATATGTATACAGGAGACATGGCTCAAACCTCAGTTAAATTTTGTTTTACAAGGGTATCAAGTAATTAGGAAAGATAGGAAAAAAGGTAATGGAGGTGGGGTAGCAACATTTATAAAACAAGGGGTGGGATACAGGAATGTAGAAGTGAGTGAGGATCAAGAGGTGTTGATGATGGAAGTATGGGAAGGGAATCAAAGTATACAAATAATTAATTTTTATAATCCATGTGAAAAGTTATGTAAGAATGCAATGGAAATAATAAGAGGTCATACTAATCAGAAGGTAGTATGGTGTGGTGATTTTAATGCACATAATACATTATGGGGGAGTGTTAAAACAGATTATAATGGGTTGATAGTGGAAGAAATGCTAGAGTGGGGACGGTTAGTATGTATTAATAATGGAAATATAACAAGAATAGATGTGAGTAATGGGCGTAGTTCAGCATTAGATATTACTCTAGTTTCAGAAAATCTAGCTAGAAAATGTGAATGGAATGTAAGCAAGCAAAGTTCAATGGGAAGTGATCACTATCCAATATGGTGTCAAATTGGTGTGGATGTTGTGCAAACTGTGGTGGAGAGAATGCCAAAATGGAAATTTAAGGAAGCTAATTGGGAGCTTTTTAAAGAACTGTGCAATAACAATATGAACGAAATGGGAGAAATTGAAGAAATAGAAGAGTTAAGTATGAAAGTAATTGAAGTGTTAAGAAATACGGCAGAGGAAGTAATAGGAAAAAATAAAAATATAAGTAGTAGAAAAGCAGTCCCGTGGTGGAATGAAAAATGTAGTAAGGCAGTGAGGGAAAGAAATAAAGCAATGAAGAAAGCCAGAAAATCTGTGTTGTTTACTGATTACATTATTTTTAAGAGAGCTCAGGCTATGGTTAGGAGAGAAATAAGAATAGCAAAAAGAATGTTCTGGAGAGAATATTGCAATAGAATAGGGGAAGACATTGAAATAAATGATGTTTGGAACATGATTAGGAAGATGGGAGGGATCCAGAGAAATATTAATATTCCAGTTTTAGTAGGAAATGGGAAAATAGCGATAAAAGATAGTGATAAAGCAGAGATGTTAGTGGAAGCATTTGTAAAGGTGCATAGTAATGATAATATTACAGATAATATGAAGAAGTATAGGGAACAGAAAGTGAAAGAGAATGAGCATATATATGAAAAGAAGATTCCATCAGGAAGTAGGTTAGACTCAATATTTACTTTATATGAGTTAAAGAGAGCACTTGTAGGGGTTAAACATACTTCCCCAGGAAAGGATGAAATCTGTTATGAGATGATAAAGCAATTGTCAGATGGATCATTGAATATAATTTTAAGACTTTTTAATAAAATTTGGGATTCAGGGAATATTCCTGTGAATTGGAAACATGGAGTAATAGTTCCAATCGCTAAACCTGGAAAAGACCATTCCCAGCCAGTTAGTTATAGACCTATTGCATTGACATCCAATTTATGCAAACTTATGGAACGGATGGTTATGAATAGGTTGACATATGAAATGGAGAGTAAAAGTATGCTGTCAGCATGTCAAAGCGGATTTAGAAAAGGGCGAAATACGATGGATCAATTCTGAGTTTGGAGGCGGAAATTCGAAAAGCTCAAGTTAATAAAGAAATTTTGGTGGGTGTCTTTTTCGATGTTGAAAAGGCTTATGATATGTTGTGGAAAGAAGGGCTGTTAATGAAATTGGAAAGTTTGGGAATTGAGGGAAAAATGTATAACTGGATTTCAAGTTTCTTGTTTGGAAGAACGATTCAAGTTAGAGTAGGGTCTGCATATTCTAGGATTCTCTCAATTGAGAATGGAACTCCCCAGGGAAGTGTGAGCAGCCCTATTCTTTTTAACTTAATGATTAATGACATATTTAGTAATATTGAGACTGGAATAGGAAGATCATTGTATGCAGACGACGGGGCATTGTGGAAAAGGGGGCGTAATATGCTATTTGTAGAAAACAAAATGCAAAAAGCAGTGAAGGAGGTGGAGAAATGGGCAAATAGTTGGGGTTTTCGGTTTTCTGTGGTAAAAACACAAGTCATTTGTTTTTCAAATAAGAAAAATAATCCTATGTTAAATATTAAAATGTATGGTAATCAGCTGGAACAAGTCAAAGTAGTGAGATTTCTGGGTATGTGGATGGATTATAAATTAAACTTTGGAGTTCATATTCAGAAATTGATAGAAAAGTGTAAAAAAGGAATAAATGTTTTAAGATGCTTGTCAGGTGCAGATTGGGGGGCAAGTTGCCAGTCACTGAAAAGAATTTATTATGCAGTGATCAGGTCCAATATAGATTACGGAAGTATGGTATACAGTTCTGCGAATAAAACTTTACTCAAAAAAATACAAGTAATACAAAATCAGGCATTGCGAATTTGTGGTGGAGCATTTAGATCTTCTCCGGTAATATCACTACAGGTTGAATTAGGAGAATTACCGTTGGAACAACGCAGACTTCAATTGAGGATGAGATACTGGTCTGGTGTATGTGGACATCTGGAAAGTCATCCGGTAAAAATACTTCTGAAGGAATGTTGGGAGTATGAATACAAAGAAATAGCAAGCTTTGGTTGGGTAGTAGGGAAGGAGGCAAACAGCTTGGGATTGAAAGAATATTTAATAGCCCCTTCTGTTCCAATACCAGCAATTCCCCCTTGGATGTATCCTATGCCATTAATTGACTTACAAATACATAAAGACATAAATAAACCAATAAGCATACCAACTAAGTTAGTAGTTAAACAGTATGTAGATCGAGAATATTATTCAGTATTACAGGTATTTACAGATGGGTCAAAGGAACCAGAGTCTGGTAGAACTGCAGCAGCAGTATTCATTCCTACATTTAATATAAAAATTGCAAAAAGAATATCGGATAGTGTGTCGGTATTTACTACTGAATTATTAGCTATTATATTAGCACTACAGTGGATTGAAGAAGTTCAACCAGCAAGAACTGTGATATGTACTGATTCAATGGCTGCTCTCACTAGTCTTATGAGTGGAAATTCTGAATCTCGGCAAGATTTAATATTTGAAGTTTTGCAATGTTTATTTAGAGCAAGGCAGTTAGGGGTATTGGTATTCTTCCTCTGGGTGCCAGCACATGTGGGTGTGGATGGTAATGAGGAGGTAGACAAGTTGGCAAAGAAAGCATTAAATCATCCACAAATAGAAATTAATGTATCACTAAGTAAATCAGAAATCAAGAGATTAATAGCAATTGAAATTAGTAAAAGATGGCAAAAGATATGGAATAGTGACTCTAAAGGAAGACATCTTTATCAAATTCAGGAACGGGTTGGAAATGAGAGGAAAAGATATGGAAATAGGAAGAAAGATGTCATTATTACAAGGTTAAGAATTGGTCACACTGCATTAAATTATAGTCTTTATAAAATAGGGAAGCATGATACAGGAAACTGTGATAATTGCGGGGATTTAGAAACAGTGCAGCATATTCTTTTAGAATGTGCTGCATATGAAAGGGAGAGACAACAGTTAAGTCAAGAGTTACGAAGGATGGGAGTTGATACAATTTCAATAAAAGTATTGTTAGGAAATGGGACAAGACAATCAAGAATTCATGAATTACTAATTAAATATCTAAATAAAACAGGAATAATAAATAGAATTTAATTTTTTTTTTTTTTTTTTTTTTTTTTTTTTTCAAAGCCAAGTACACTCCACACTCCAGATCAGTAGGTGGCGGAAATGCACCATTTATGTTGGTCTGCCAATCCGCCATTAAACACCAGAAGAAGAAGAAGAAGTAAAAGGGGTCTAGCAACGCCCCTGGGCCCTATCATACACCCGGTGCAACGGGTGCGACGCATGTCTGTTTTGCTAGTTTCAGCCTGACGCAGTTTTCACTTTCACGTCCTGCGTCACGTTGTTTAAATAACAAATGCTTTTGCACCCATCTGTGGCCCATGGGCTGCTGTTCTGAGAACGAGTGTGTGTGTTCAGGCACATTGTTGGAGCGTTGCAGTTTTGAGGAACTGAAATAGACTGAGCCATTGACCGACTGAAACCTGGTCAATGGTGCAGTGTTTTTTATTTTTATTTTATTTAAAGAGCGCGCTAGTAATGTGGGCTATAGGCAATTAAAAGGAATAGGAGATGAGACTCTGATTGTTTTTTTTGCACGTTACGCCCAAAAGACACCCATTACTCATTAAGAGAATATGGACAACCATTTAAGACCATGTGCCGGGAGCGCCTTGCATTTTTTTCCCCATCGTTAAACTAGCAAAAGTGGATTTGGACACGCTCTAAGTGCACTTTAGATCATGCGCTTAGATCGTTAAAATAGGGCCCTGTATGTCTGAGCTGTGTTTAGGTATAAGGTGTTAAACCAGTGTCTCCCAATCCCGTTCCCCGCACCACCTCGCTCTGCAAATTTTGTATGTTTGGTATCTAGAGATTCGTTCAATTCGACCGTTAGTGCCCTGCGAAGTGGACTTCATTGCATATCACTCCAGCACTTGAAGAAGTTGGGATTAAATAAAGGCGGTAAAAAAGGTTTGTGGCTTCAGGATGTTTTTTAATTAGCCCCATGTGTGGTTTGTGTGTGGGTGCTCATGGATATGAAGTGTGTGAGACCTGACAGTTACTAGTGCAAATTTCATGATTAAGATTAAATAAGATTACATTTAAATGACATTTATTTTATCACAGTTTAGCACTTTTAAAGTAATTGATAACTTTATATGAATATAAATGTACTGGGAGTTAATATAGGCTACACATGCATACTAAACGAAAGTATGGTAATGTTTATTGTATTTGCAGATGTTTATTATTTCATACCTCAAACTTCTCTAATAAGCGATTCTGGAGTCAGTTGGTGCATTCAAGTCATGTCGTAAAGATCGTATGTACGAGTTAAACGCACATGAACGCCTCCACAATGTCGTAAATACGAGTGGGAAGCTCAGGATTTTCTCTAAGCCCCGATCTTTATAAGTTGTGGCGTGTCAGTGAGAAACATGGAGGAATACCACAATACTGAAAGCTATTTAGGAGTGAAATTGTCAGGCTTTTCTATTTACAGCGCAGTAAGCTAATCGCCGGCACAGAATATGACAGCATTATAATATCACAGTATAATATGTAACAATAGTTTACAGTGGCTTCATAAATTAATTAAAAACATAAAACAGCAAAACACACCGTGATGCACATATTTGTTCTTCGTTTTCTAGAGCTAGAGTTTAAGAATGTTGTGGCAATTTAATTCACTAAACAATCATCTTTGGCGTAAGAGACAGTCTGGAATCAAATGATCATTAAAAAGTAATTTATTCTTGCAAGAAGGCTCAGTTGCCACACATAAGTCACAAGTACAGTCTGTTGAACAAGTGCGACCAGGAGAGAGAGGCAGGCCAGTCTTTATACTGTTATCTTCAAGGTTCTCTAAACACTCCATAGATGGATAAGACACTCCACCAGTGATCCTATTATACACTGAACTTTAGTTTAGCTTAACTTACAGTCTGCAAGTCCTAAATTGGACACCCTTTGACCTTAGGGGTCAGGGCCTCGGCGTCTCCCCCTCTTCTCCTGCCTCACAGAAGTTCCACATCAATCATTATATCACATGGTCAGCAGCACACATAGAAGTCAATCCTGTGTATGTTAATGAAAATCAAAGTAAGTAATGAAAATCAAAAATCTCCCATTACAAGAACCTTGCTGTATTTGTGTAATTAATTAAGAGAAGGTACACCGCCATATTACTCCAACGAAAGTGACTTGAACGCTGCCGTCGTAATCACGACTTCCCACCTCGTAAATACGAACTTCTCAAGAGGACACCATTAGGTCACTTGATGGAGTTTTTCGGTTCCTTGCCACTGTTGCCTTTGGCTTGCTCAGTTGGGGATATTTTGGGGATATTTAATTTAATTTTATCAATCAATAAATTCCTATTGAAACAAACTTTGTTGTATTATTTTAATTAATACTGTGAAGCTGCTTTGATGCAATCTGTATTGTGAAAAGCGCTATACAAATAAACTTGACTTGACTTGACTTGACTTGAACGCACCATGAGTGTTCAGAAATGAAGTGAACTCCATGTAGTAGGGAGTAGGCTGCGTAGGGACCCTGTCAATCAGAACGCAGTTCATGGAGTTCTGTTCTAACGAGCTGAGGATCTGAATCAGGTGTGTTAAATAAAAGAGACATACAAAATATGAAGAGACCAGGATTGAGAATCACTGCATTAAACTAAAGTCAGCCAAAAATGAAAATTCTGTCAATTTACTCTTGTTCTAATGTGGTAAACCAGTAAATGTTCTGCAGTTTGTGAAATGCTGTAGAAATATTAGGTTTTCCCTTACATAATATCACATCACCAGTCTTTTGTGTTTCAGAAACATACAAAACATGCTAGCGGCAAAGAACCTTTAAAAGACAGCAAGCAGCATTCACTCTTTAGCATTTAGTGCCTTTTATGGTATAGAGAGTCCAAAGTCTAAAGAATTCAGTCACAATACCTCTCAAAATCAAGGAATGCCTGTGGTGAGACTGGAAGAAGGATTACTCATTGGAAATAATACTGTTGAAATATTTAGACCTTTACTGATCAATAATGAGATGATCTATAAAAATAAGGGATGTCAATAGATTTTTATTTATTTATTACAATTATAGTATTATTATTGTCATTATTCATACAATTATAGCAGTGTATCAAGTAATCAATCACAATCAATTACTTCCATGTCATTAGCAGAGGAAGTAACTAAGTACATTTACTCCGTTACATTTTCTTGAGTAATTTTTGGGAAATTTGTACTTTTAGGAGAAGATTTAAAAGTGGGTACTTTTACTCGAATACATTTCTAGTGAAAAAATATAAAATTACGCTGGACGACGTTCCTCTCATTACTTTAATGCAATACATGTTAAAAAATGCATAGTTTATTCAAAGCGTACTTATCTGACAGTTTACAATTTGTAGCGGTAAATTAAGAGATGTCCTATCGATCGCAAGTTCAGTATGGCGTACCACAAGGCTCAGTACTAGGACCATTGCTGTTCATCCTGTACATGCTACCCTTGGTATTATCATTAGGAAGCATGGCGTTAGTTTTCACTGTTATGCTGATGATACTCAGCTCTATATTTCTTCGTGGCCAGACGAAACTCACAAAATTAACGCTTTTTTTTACAAAAAATGTATTGGGACTAATTTTCCATTTTTCTTGTAAATGTGGTCATACCATCCAGAAGATCAGGACAGGCAGCAAACAGCCATGGGAATAATCCAGGCAAACAAACAGGTTTCTTCCCCGATTGCTGCAACTTCCATTTTTATTACTGATATTTTGGACCAATTTCCCAGGAAGTGACGATTTTGTTCTCTTGAACACATAGGATGGAAATAGTGCATAGTGCTTATGCGATGTTTTGCGCACAAGTTAAATTTGCTTTAGATGGAAATATCTATTGAGGATACGTCTGGATAGCTTAAATCTGAAAGCTTTTTGCTACAACAAGTGGGCAACATAAAAAAAAAAAACATTCAAAAACGCATCCCTCTGGGCAAACACTATTACAAAAATTCTGAAATCCAGAACCGCAAAGGGAAAGTGACTGTGCCCGTAATAAAACACAAATTATTTCAGAAACACATTTGTCAGGTCATGTTCTGTTTCTATGGACTTGAACTGGCTGTTTATATGACATTTCTGTCAGGAACCACTATCATCAAATACGATTGACAATTAGCATACAGATTGAATTGGCGGTATGGTTCTGTTCTGGGCAAGAACTCCCAGCCTAGAATAACCCCCCTTGGGGTAAACGGAACAGAACCAACATGAATGTATGCAAATATATTTAATTCAAGATTTTAAAGTACAACATATTTAGAGAATTTATTCTGATTCAAGGGGAATCAGAAGGCCAAATCCTGACAGAGACAGGTGGAGCTGGGGAGGGAGGAGGGTAATCAGGTCCTGAGAAACGTAATAATACTGAAGAGCTTATATATGTATACAGTGATAGATGTCGTATTCCTATAGGTAGAGGATCAGCTGAGGGTCACTGATGAGAGCTTGACTAACGTGATCTGCCAGAACTGACGCTACGTTTGATTGTTTTCAACAAAAATTTCAACTAAAAAACTTTTTATGGGTTTTAGCCATTCATTTACACGACAACTGCGTTTTGGGGTCCTGAAAACTGAAACATTTGAAAATGGGTTTAAAAGTGCAAGTTTTGGAAAATTATACCGTTATCGTATTATAAACTATAAAAACGTAAATTTGCGAAAACAGTGCATGTCATATGCATGTGTATTACGAGTTCAATCTACTGGCACATAGTGTTTCTTTAAAGTGTCATCACCAACTACTGGCCTCGTTTTTACGGATCTAAACAAAAATTAACATAGAAACTAAAAATATAAAATAAAAGCTAATACGCCATGCAGAATAGCAGAGCTGAATCACAATTACCAAAACAATGATCCTGTGCAACTTGTTTTATGCTTCAAATGATGGAGGTCTAGCTTTAAATTAGAAATAACAAAGTAAAGTGAACTAAGTGTTAACTTTGCGTTGTGGCCTTTTTCAAATGCATTTTGTTCCATATACAGTATATATATTTTTTTTCTCACTGATGGAAGTTCTGTGTGCACAGCATGAAGACTTAAATTAATCAAATGTATTGTCGAACTCTACTAATTTATTTATTACTTTATTAGAGTATATGTTATCCAGTAGATGTGCGATTGAATGGAAAAGACTGACCAGCACATTATTCCACAGAAGAAAGCAAGTCATATGGGTTTTGAATGAAATGAGGGTGTGTGAATGAATAATTTTTGTTTTTTACATTTTTAGGTTAATCAATCCTTTAATAACTCCCAGTCCTCTTCCAGCTACAGTGGTTATGAGAAGCATGACATTTCTGATAAACTAGTTTCTCGTGCAAGATTAAATGTCATTTGTGTTTGTTAGCCTCATGTGACATCTCGCTGTGTGTGCATTGGATAGATGATGTAAGATCTAAAGAGCCATTTGTCCCGCACACAGTCTTCGTTTTCCTCCCCCACTCTTTTAGACATGCTAAGTTGCTCTGCCTCCAGGCAGCCTGTGTCTGGTAGCACTTAATATCCTCTCAGCAAAGAGCCCGATCTCAGCCCATTTTCACTGGGGTTGACACAAGCTCTTGAATGCCATACACTGGCTCTTGTAGCGCATGGAATTTGAAAATTCTCTGGAAGATTATTGGGGGAAAACAAAAAAGGCAGCTGCTTTTGGCAGGCTTGAATTCAATGTCATCCATAGCTCAGTCTCCCGGCCACAGCAGACCAATGAGAGAAGAGCGCTCTCAAGCTGAAAACACAACAATGAGAGGCTTTAGATTGACAGGGCTGATTACAATCAGAGGGTGGGGGGTGGGGGGTGGGGGGGGGGGGAAGAGCTCATCTTTGTTTGCAGTCTACATCTGCAGAGCCCAGATAATTTGTAACCAGTATGGAGTACAATTATGCTGTATTCACTAGGTCAGGATCGTACACACTAACTCATTTTGTGCCTGTAAAGCGTCTTTACCAGAAAAACACAACCAGATACTGGCGATGGATTATTTTGTTTCATATTATCACATGTGTGCTCTTCATCGTTTGAGACGCTGGGAATTAAACCAAACCAGACTTTGACTCAAACATAATGTGTTCGAAGGCACTGTACCTGTCATTCACATGTAAACCAGGCATTTCTAAATTTCTAATTCGCCACAAATTCGGAATTACAGATTTTTTTTATTGATTTTTTTTATGTAACTTTTACAAGAAATTGACAAATAAATGCAATCAGCTAAAAAAATATATAAAAAATTATAATTTGTAAACAAAACGCAATCTAATATCATGTGTTAAGTAGCGGATTTATTTTTCTTGTGCCTCAAGTTTTTCAGAACTTTCATAAGAAATGGAAAGTTAGAAAATAGCCTGAGTAAAGCCCACACGTCTAAAGAGTAAAATATATCCGCACCTTTATTCACAAGTGTAGTCTGTCATCTCTGCTGCTTTCACATCATGTCCTGGGACATTTGACTTTAAGTCCCAAACAAACATAGCATTTCATGATTAACCTGGCAGCTCAAAGCAGCTTGTAGACTTGAAACATTGCAGAGCGCAGTCTGAACTACAGAACATGATTATGTCATATCTAAAATAAAGTGTTTGTGTAGATTGTTGACAGTACAGTAGTGGACTCTCAACACTTTAAACTTAAATCAACCATGCATTTTGGGGCATTTTGTGAAGCACAGATACTAACAGTCAGAAGGGAATTTAATGAACAGTTGCACCACTTTAGCACATTTATTTATCAACCACCCAATACTGCTTTACCAGGATCTATTAGCACTGAGATTGTGCCATGCTGTCAATAACACCGTGTCCTAAACAGACGTATACGATTACAAGTGATTTGTCTGTCCACACCCGAACAAACGACACGACTACAAAACACGACAAATCAATCAAAAAATCACAGCGAATCAGAAGAGTGTGTGGGTGGAGTCTCTCTGCAAGCGCACTGCACTCATAACCAAATGAATCAAAAATCACAGCGAATCAGAAGAGTGTGTGGGTGGAGTCTCTCTGCAAGCGCTCTGCACTCATAACCAAATCAATCAAAAATCACAGCGAATCAGAAGAGTGTGTGGGCGGAGTCTCTCTGCAAGCGCACTGCACTCATAACCAAATCAATCAAAAATCACAGCCAATCAGAAGAGCGTGTGGGCGGAGTCTCTCTGCATGCGCACTGCACTCATAACCAAATCAATCAAAAATCACAGCCAATCAGAAGAGCGTGTGGGCGGAGTCTCTCTGCAAGCGCACTGCACTCATAACCAAATCAATCAAAAATCACAGCGAATCAGAAGAGCGTGTGGGCGGAGTCTCTCTGCATGCGCACTGCACTCATAACCAAATCAATCAAAAATCACAGCCAATCAGAAGAGCGTGTGGGCGGAGTCTCTCTGCAAGCGCACCACACTCACAACCAAATCAATCAAAAATCACAGCCAATCAGAAGAGCGTGTGGGCGGAGTCTCTCTGCAAGCGCACTGCACTCATAACCAAATCAATCAAAAATCACAGCCAATCAGAAGAGCGTGTGGGCGGAGTCTCTCTGCAAGCGCACTGCACTCATAACCAAATCAATCAAAAATCACAGCCAATCAGAAGAAAGTTGGGGGCGGAGTCTCTCTGCAAGCGCACTGCACTCATAACCAAATCAATCAAAAATCACAGCGAATCAGAAGAGCGTGTGGGCGGAGTCTCTCTGCAAGCGCACTGCACTCATAACCAAATCAATCAAAAATCACAGCCAATCAGAAGAGCGTGTGGGCGGAGTCTCTCTGCAAGCGCACCACACTCACAACCAAATCAATCAAAAAATCACAGCCAATCAGAAGAGCGTGTGGGCGGAGTCTCTCTGCAAGCGGACTGCACTCATAACCAAATCAATCAAAAATCACAGCCAATCAGAAGAAAGTTGGGGGCGGAGTCTCTCTGCAAGCGCACTGCACTCATAACCAAATCAATAAAAAATCACAGCCAATCAGAAGAGCGTGTGGGCGGAGTCTCTCTGCAAGCGAACTGCACTCACAACCAGATCAATCAAAAATCACAGCCAATCAGAAGAGCGTGTGGGCGGAGTCTCTCTGCAAGCGCACTGCACTCATAACCAAATCAATCAAAAATCACAGCCAATCAGAAGAAAGTTGGGGGCGGAGTCTCTCTGCAAGCGCACCACACTCACAACCAAATCAATCAAAAATCACAGCCAATCAGAAGAGCGTGTGGGCAGAGTCTCTCTGCAAGCGCACTGCACTCATAACCAAATCAATCAAAAGTCACAGCCAATCAGAAGAGCGTGTGGGCGGAGTCTCTCTGCAAGCGCACTGCACTCATAACCAAATCAATCAAAAATCACAGCGAATCAGAAGAGCGTGTGGGCGGAGTCTCTCTGCAAGCGCACTGCACTCATAACCAAATCAATCAAAAATCACAGCCAATCAGAAGAGCGTGTGGGCGGAGTCTCTCTGCAAGCGCACCACACTCACAACCAAATCAATCAAAAATCACAGCCAATCAGAAGAGCGTGTGGGCGGAGTCTCTCTGCAAGCGAACTGCACTCACAACCAAATCAATCAAAAATCACAGCCAATCAGAAGAGCGTGTGGGCGGAGTCTCTCTGCAAGCGCACTGCACTCATAACCAAATCAATCAAAAATCACAGCCAATCAGAAGAGTGTGTGGGCGGAGTCTCTCTGCAAGCGAACTGCACTCACAACCAAATCAATCAAAAATCACAGCCAATCAGAAGAGCGTGTGGGCGGAGTCTCTCTGCAAGCGCACTGCACTCATAACCAAATCAATCAAAAATCACAGCCAATCAGAAGAAAGTTGGGGGCGGAGTCTCTCTGCAAGCGCACTGCACTCATAACCAAATCAATCAAAAATCACAGCCAATCAGAAGAGCGTGTGGGCGGAGTCTCTCTGCAAGCGAACTGCACTCACAACCAAATCAATCAAAAATCACAGCCAATCAGAAGAGCGTGTGGGCGGAGTCTCTCTGCAAGCGCACTGCACTCATAACCAAATCAATCAAAAATCACAGCCAAACAGAAGAGCGTGTGGGCGGAGTCTCTCTGTAAGCGCACCACACTCACAACCAAATCAATCAAAAATCACAGCCAATCAGAAGAACGTGTGGGCGGAGTCTCTCTGCAAGCGCACTGCACTCACAACCAAATCAATCAAAAATCACAGCCAATCAGAAGAGCGTGTGGGCGGAGTCTCTCTGCAAGCGCACTGCACTCATAACCAAATCAATCAAAAATCACAGCCAATCAGAAGAAAGTTGGGGGCGGAGTCTCTCTGCAAGCGCACTGCACTCATAACCAAATCAATCAAAAATCACAGCCAATCAGAAGAGCGTGTGGGCGGAGTCTCTCTGCAAGCGAACTGCACTCACAACCAAATCAATCAAAAATCACAGCCAATCAGAAGAGCGTGTGGGCGGAGTCTCTCTGTAAGTGCACCACACTCACAACCAAATCAATCAAAAATCACAGCCAATCAGAAGAACGTGTGGGCGGAGTCTCTCTGCAACCACACTGCACTCGCAAAGAAAAAAAATGGATAAGTACATAATCAAATTCGTAAATATTGCACCTTTGTAAAATTATTAAAAATACAAACTGAGTGACTGAAACTATCTTTTTCACAGAATACACTTTTCACAGTTTGAACATTCTTATGTCCTTTAATTTATTTTCAATATCTGAGGTGAATTATCCATTGTCACTTTGAGTATGGCTATAAAGATCACACAAAATGATATTTAAACTCGTATTAGACACTTAAATAAACATTAAATAAAGCAGATAATACCTGAGATTATCATCATTATACTTTGCATTAGGTTCCGGGCGATATGTCTAAAATATGATCTCGAAATTGTTTTTACATGTTGATCAATATTGATATTTATCATGATATATAATTTGATAATGCTGACAGCTTAAATTTACAGTAAAATGTATTTACAGTACAAAAAAATCTTATATTTCATTAACTGAAAGAGTATGAATAACATTCATAACAATTAGTGTCACATTCATATAAATAATAACATATGAACCACAGTTCCTGTATCCTTGTTACACCACTAGCGTAGTGCATTATATCTCAGTGTAAGTCTAGCCAGTCTGCTCGAGTCCAGTAGCATCTGTTAAAAAATTCATAGTTAATCAACTGGAATTTTAACAAACAGTAGTATGCCATTTCAGTATGACCTGCTTCCACATTTCTTTCTTGATCATCCTGCCTGGGTCTTTCCCGTGCCACTTTAAGCCCACTAAAATGATGTGCATTGGCGTCTCTCTCTATATAGTCATACTGTGTATGGCATCTCTCTAATATAGGCATGGCGTCTCTCTCGGCATAGAAAGCTTTAAATTATTTGGAGGTATTTACGAAAGCCAGTGTTCAACAGGTTGTAAGTTTGTTTCAAGTGACTAAATGAGACCACATGTTCTCTCTCATAAGGTTATCAATACCATATATAGGGCCCTATTTTAACGATCTGAAACGCAAGTGTCAAAGCGCAAAGCGCAAGTAACTTTGTGGGCGGGTCTCGGCGCTGTTGCTATTTTCCCGGCGGGATAAATGACTCTTGCGCCAGGCGCAAATCTAAAATGGGTTGGTCTGAAGTAGCTTCATTATTCATAGGTGTGGTTTGGGCGTAACGTGAAATAAACCAATCAGAGCGTCATCTCACATTCCCTTTAAGAGCAGATGCGCTTTTTCCATAGCGGATTGCTATTGTAACGGCGGATTTGCCAGGCGCGCGCCAGCAGCGGTTCACAGCCAAGGAGAGCAACGCTCTCGTCACGGCCGTAAAAGAGAGAAGTTACATTGAAATGGAGAAACCCACCCAAATTAACTTCGGTTAATTTGGGTAAATGTGTAAGCTAGATGTATGCTTTTATAATAAATTGTTTATCTATCTATCTATCTATCTATCTATCTATCTATCTATCTATCTATCTATCTATCTATCTATCTATCGTAATAATGTATGATTTGCAAAAATGAAAACTGCTGCTTCTGTGTAGATGAGAGAATCAAAGTGCGCGTTGTGCACAGGCTACATTGATTATGGCCAAGCATGCGCCCTTAAAATAGCATATGAATAACATGCGCAACGCGCCACTGACTTTAAACTATTTTTTCCTGGTTAGTGGCGCAATTGTTTTCTAAACCTGCAAAATAGCAAGAAGGAACGTTTGCGCCGGAACACGCCTCCTCTTTGCGCTGAACCGCCCCCGGGAGCGCAAGTGTATTTCTTAGTTAACCGACGTGCTTCTGTGGAGGGAAAAGTCCGCTTTGCGCGGGTGCAAAATAGGAATGATACATGCGTCGGTGTACAAAGTCACTTGCGCTGGGTGCAAGATAGGGCCCATAGTGTTTCTTGAGTAAAGAAAATGCTTTACTTATTCAAACAACCAGTTCTTTATTTACTCTTGCATTGCAAACAAGCAGAGACGGTTATAAGGTTTGACTGACAGCTCAAAGAGCCAATGAAATGACGAGGTTCAGTCACAAGCTCCTTTTACAGTTTTTCTGAATCTGAACCCCATTCTCTGAACCACATTCTCAATAGCCTAAACCAATTTGTCGAATAAATCACTCTTTCTGCAAAACATTAAACAAGTTCAGGCAGTTTAAACACTGTTGGCAAATCTCATGAACTCTTTTTGCAAAACTCTAAACACATTCTCACTCACTAAAACACATTATGCACTGTGATGCACTTATGTTTCAAAATTCTAAACACAGGCAGGCAAAAGTTAAACACAACTACAGTTGTCATCGATTACACACAACGACTCAAAATTGTTCACACTTATTTCTAATGATGAGACCAAACCAACTGTACATAATACAAGTTAGTTCAGAGTTCAGTACTGACTCAAAATGTTGCACTGCATGTTAATATCAACAACGGATGGAAATAATATAAGAGGTAGAGGAGGAAGAGTGTGTGTATACAGTTTTTTTCAATTGCTAACAAGCATTGTTCAATTCTGAAACAATTTGCTTTCAGACAAAATGCATTCAGTCACCACATTTTTCACACTTTTGTCATTCATACTCCACAAACTGCAAAAAACTATATATTTGCAGGATATTTTTCACATGCTAACACACTGCTTTCAAAACTGATAAAAGCACATTCAAATCAGAATGATGGCAAATTTCAAGCATTTCTGCAGTAATTATTTTGAAATATAGAAAATCTTAGCAGAAAATGAAATAATAATCATTCCAAGCTAATTGCAATTTCAGCTCAAAGCCAGCCCAGGTGTCCTGCTTTAGTCTCATCACCATGTTCTAGTAAAAGGGGATAGCTTGGAACTGATTTTGTTTGGAAATATGGATCACAGATGACAGGTTAGTGGGGAAAGAGGAGTGTAACGAGGGAGAGAGCGTGGAGGACAAAGGAGATGAAGACCAAGAGTGGTGATATCTGATGAAATAAGGGCCACAGTTATTGACCATGTCTCACTTTGAGAAAGGCCGGACTAAGGGTGCAACAAAATCTGCCCCGCTCAACAGTTGCGTCAATAGTACGAATTGTCCGGCAAAACAACAGATGGGATGATACATATTACAGTACAATACAATATGTCTAAATTTTGAAACCTATTACAATACAGTAATTGTGTTTTAGGATCCAAAGGTTGCCTTAGAGAGGAGGGAGAGGCAGAATCTGACATGGTAATTGCCAACAATGCAATAAAACTGCGGGAAAAGTGCCAGCAGACAATATCACTTTTGGAAATGTGAATATGGTCAGCACAACGACAATTGCCAGAGTCCTAGAGAAACATAAAATAAGGATGAAGCAATTGTACACTGTACCCTTTGAGAGAAACAGTGAACGAGTGAAAGAACTCCGGGATCAGGATGTCCAGGTAAGAAACAGGGTACACACACACATGCAGTTATGCATAATGTAAATTACTGTAAAACTGTCAGTAATTTAGAGGGTAATGGAGATGGAAGCCTTTTATCTCCGTGGATGAAGCCGGATTCAACTTGGCAAAAACACGACACAGGGGAAGAAATGTGATTGGACAGAGAGGAACCGTGGATGTCCCAGGCCAGAGAGAGCTAACATCACGATGTGTGTATCGCTGTCCAATGATGGTTAGCTGTTACACAAACCACTCATCGGCCCCTACAATACAGAGAGGCGTATTTCTTTTCTGAATGACCTGCATAATCAGCTTGTGCCAGCAGAGGAGAGAAGGCGAGAGCATCAAACTGCTCTACCTTCGCTGATGTGTGGGATAATGTGGCGTTCCAGCGCTCTGTGCAGTCACAGACTGGATCGCTGCACATCCCAGGACGTCAGTATTATTCCTGCCTCCATACTCCCCCTTCCTAAACCCCATAGAGGAGTGTTTCTCTGCATGGAGGTGGAAGGTTATGACCACCAGATGACTTTACTGGAGGACATCTCTCCTGAAGACTGCCAGGGTTGGATTAGACATTGCCAGAGAAGACATCAGATGTGATGTTGATGAGAACATGTGGCCTAATGCAAAAGAGAGGGAGGACGAGAACCTTCACAGGACTTTACAATGAGTGATTAGACTACACGTGTTGTTGATGTGTTGACTTTCTTTTTTCTTTTTTCACCTATTTACAGTATTTTCACAAATAAAGCACTATATTCAATTTCTGATCTTTCATTCTTGTTGCATACATATGCTTTAGTACATTCAATAAATAAAAAATCTGTTATTCTATAATGAAATACTGTTTATGTGAAAATTCATTCAAAAACTTTAAAAATAAAAGTTCATAATTGATGTAATGCTCCCTGTTGCTAGTGTTGTTTAGGTCGGTGTGTTATGAGTGACATGCATGTTTTCTGAATGAGAATTTGTTGCCAGTGATTGGTGGAACGATCTCATTTTGAGACATGATGAAGTGTTTTGTTGGTCTGAGTGAGTTTGGAGGTTAGATGAACTGTTTGGCCAAAATTAATGTTGGTAATGCAGACTGTATGAAGAGTTTTGAATATGTGGTTTCAGTATTGAACAATGCTTGTTAGCACTTGAAAACACTGTAAGAGATGTATGAGGAGAAAGAGGAGGATGAGCATGGAGAATGTTGTCAAGGCTGGATCTGGCTTTAGTTTATTTTTTTTACAGTGTTGTGGACAATGTCCTCAGGCCGAACCCAACATGAACACACAGGGCCCTATCTTGCACCCAGCGCAATTGACATTGTACAGCGACGCATGTATCATTCCTATTTTGCACCCGACGCACAGCGGACTTTTCCCTCCACAGACGCACGTCGGTAAACTAGGGAATGAACTTGCGCTCCCGGGGGCGGTTCAGAGAAAAGAGGAGGCGTGTTCCGGCGCAAACGTTCCCTGGTGCTATTTTGCAGTTTCAGAAAACAATTCCGCCACAGACCAGGAGAAACCTCGTCTAAAGTCAGTGGCGCGTTATTCAGAGGCTATTTTAAGAGCGCATGCTTAGCCATAATGTAGCGTGTGCACAACACACACACACTTTGCTTCTCTCATCTACACAGACGCAGCAGTTCACATTTTTAGAAAACCATACATTATTACAAGGAAAAACATTAACACACGAGGGAAATCATTGTGGTGTCCATGAAGATGTGAAAAAAATAGTCATAAATCTAGCTTACACATTTACCCAAATTATTATACGCCTGTTTAACCGAAGCTAATTTGTGTGTGTTTCTCCATCCCCAATGTCACTTCTCTGTGTTTTACGGCCCTGACGAGAACGTCGGTCTCCTCGGTTGTGAACCGCTCCTGGCGTGCGTCTGGCAAATCCGCCGTTATAATAGCAATCCGCCATGGAACAAGCGCGCCTGCTCTTAAAGGGAATGTGAGATGACGCTCTGATTGGTTTATTTCACGTTACGCCCAAACCACACCTATGAGTAATGAAGCTACTTCAGACCAACACATTTTAGATTTGCGTGATCCGAGATCCGCCCACAAAGTTACTTGCGTTTCGCGTTTGATACTGTTACGAACCGCTCCGAGACACGAAGGTTGAGATCCAAATGCAGCTTTATTGTATGGGGCAATCCAGAATCGTAATCAGATGTACAGGCAAGAGTCATACACAGACAGGCAGTCAAAACAAAGAAACAAACAAAGAAACAAACAAAGAAACAAAACAGGCAGGGACCAGAGGCAAGAGAGTAATCCAGGGAACAGGGCAAGATATCCAAAACCAAGAGACAAGAAAACCAGGAGAATGCTCAGAAATGCAGTGTAACACAAACAAGACTTCACAGGGAATGAATGAATGTACAAGGTATAAATAGGCTGAGACTAACAGGGTAATAAGATACAGGTGAATGCAATCAATGATAATGAGTCCGGGCAGTGAGTTCTGGGAAATGTAGTGTGAGTGAAATATGATAGTCTGGTGTGGAGTGCCCTCTGGTGGCACTCAAGGGTACTCCCGATGGTGACCGTTACAGATACTTGCGTTTCAGATCGTTAAAATAGGGCCCATGATCCTGAAGCAGAATCAGTCCCTCTCACTGACTTTTGATTTTTTTGTTTTTTTTTACTGTGACCTTTTTGACTTTTGCAGTTGGGTCGCTGTATTTTCGCAGTACACAAGTGCTGAACAGACATTCAATACTATACAATATTCAGTACAATACTACACTTGCAGTGCATACAGTATACAATTTATCCACCTTACTACTGTAAGTGATCATTACTATACTTTTTTACGTAATTGCAAAATTTGTTTACTTTGTTACCATATACTTGTTTTTCTGTATCTGCATGCTCTGGATTCTGTGCTCTCCATTTTTGGATGCAGTGTCTCATTTATGATCTGTAGTGTTTATAAAATTGTGTGTATGATCTGAAATGTTTGATAAAATGGTTTTGAGGCGATTGTTTGATTTTTCCAGAAGATGTTTTAAATCTGATCCTGTGGAACAGAACTCATCGAGAACTCATCGAGACTTGGTCAAAGAAATAACACAATGCATTTCCATTTCCATTTCCCAGACGCTTTTATCCAAAGTGACTTACAAATGAGGAATACAACAAGCGATTCATCACAAAGAGCCAATAAACACGAGAAGTGCTGGTAATACAAAGTCCCAGA
Organism: Leuciscus leuciscus; assembly: GCF_965113295.1. Classification (NCBI taxonomy): domain Eukaryota; kingdom Metazoa; phylum Chordata; class Actinopteri; order Cypriniformes; family Leuciscidae; genus Leuciscus; species Leuciscus leuciscus. Next base: position 32,430,997 of record NC_138747.1, on the reverse strand, counting down.
CATCGTTTGGAATAGTACAAGCAAGAATAGAGAGAGATTAAGGAATAGTGAAAGCATATAGGGGAAGACTTTTCTGGTTTTTATCTGAGGGAAGAGATGAGTTTTCAGTTGTTTCTTGAGTATAGTCAGGGATGAATGAGAAAGGGTCTAAAAATGTACAAGTGGCATAAGACTATAGTCACTTAAGCCCTCATAATATGTGTTGAATCATTTACAAAGATCACTAAGAACATTGTGAATTGGTGCACAACTACCGACTACTGAAACTACTACTATTTTCTTTTTGAATGAACTCTTCTTTTAATAATGAATTATTCTCATACATTTTTATCTCTATATAGACATGTTGTTACTGAAGTGTAAATAAATGAGCGCTGACATGTTAAATAGGAATGAATGCACTGGAAGATGTTTTACTACAAACAATCCTGCTTTATCTAAAAATAAACAGCATGGGTTCCCAGGATGATTGTAAACTTTTTGTGTGTGTGGAAAAGAGGAATGCCCAATTTTTTGCTCTTTTTTTTTTCCTTTCCTATTTCTTTTTCAAAAAACCTTCAAAGCCGAAGTTGTTCAAAGGGCCGGGGTTTGGGAGGAGGACCAGACAGGGCTGTTTTTAATTCATCCTTCTTAATTAACAGTCTGGGCAGCAGCTCCTGAACACTGAGGCTTGACTCACTGTTTTCTCTTATTTTCCCTAAACAGAGCAAGGGTTCAGCATGAGAACGAGTGCTGGGAAGAGAGGGTGTTTAACACACTTCCTCATGCATCTCTGCCACCTTTATTCAGATCCTCTTTTCAACATTTTGCTATAATACAGTTTTTTTTTTTTTTTTTTTTCTTCAACAAACAAATTCCTTACTTGTCACACAGTTTCTGAAACCTGCCACTCAAACACCAGAAACACACACCAAATCTGCAAAACCATACACTAATGTTCTTGGCCTTCGACTCATTTTTCACTTTCATAAAACACCTTTTGTAAACCACATCACACAATTCTCTATGTAACACACAAAAATATAACAAAATGTCAAAATGCCACAGTAATTCATCAGTTCCTCACACACACTCCTCACATGTGCAAACACTCATTGCTTTACTGAACACCAGCCAATCATGGCTTTAGAATAGGCCTATAACAGGTCAAAGGTCGAGTTATAGATCTTTCAGACTGTGTAATACTGTATTCACAAACACAAATGCTTACAGTAAAAAATACAAATAGTTTGGTTTCAATCTTGCTTTCGTGTTTACCGTGAATTTTTCAACATCTCTCTGACAATTACTTTCAATCTTGTACAGAAATGTACAGAAGCTCATGAAAGAAGAGCTTTAGGTGTTGAATAACTGTGTGTGTATATGATATATCCAAACATATAATATTATGGCAAAGGTGTTTCCAACATAAGACAAATGTTTGCTTTTGAGATGTTTGTGATATTTTGAATGCAGTGCTTCATTTTGCAAGAGATGTGAGGCATTTTGCATTTTGTGTGCAATTCTTGGATTTGTGTGTAAAGTTTTGGAAAAAAAGGCAACATTTTGAAAATATGTGTAAGTAGTAAAAAAAAACTAAAAAAACATAATCCAACCATACTGTAGTTGTTTAGATTTTAAGGGTTGCTAAAAGTTTTTTTTTTTAAGAGAGAATATCAAAAAAAGGTTTTATGGTGTATTCAAACTCAATTCTCTTAATTGGTTCTTTTGGTCTGGACCCAAAAAGAAAGTAATGCATCTCACTTTTATTGGCTATTAAAAGTATTTTTTTGTTTTGTTTTATCTTTAGGTCTGGTGTTAAAAATGAGCTTGTATAATTTTTCTTTTTGAGTCTGGACCAAAAGAACAGAATTCCAACCTTAGTAATGCAGCTTTGAAGTGACTTATGAAAGTGAACCAAGAAACACACTTACTATTACAGTTTTTTTTCAACTGCTTACACACATCTTCAAATCCAAGAATTGCACACAAAATGCAAAATGCATCTCATCTCTTGCAAAATGAAGCACTGCATTCAAAGTATCACAAACATCTCAAAAGCAAACATTTGTCTTATGTTGGAAACACCTTTGCCATAATATTATATTTTTGGATATATCATATACACACACAGTTATTCAACACCTAAAGCTCTTCTTTCATGAGCTTCTGTACATTTCTGTACAAGATTGAAAGTAATTGTCAGAGAGATGTTGAAAAATTCACGGTAAACACGAAAGCAAGATTGAAACCAAACTATTTGTATTTTTTACTGTAAGCATTTGTGTTTGTGAATACAGTATTACACAGTCCGAAAGATCTATACAGTACCTCGACCTTTGACCTTTTATAGGCCTATTCTAAAGCTATGATTGGCTGGTGTTCGGTAAAGCAATGAGTGTTTGCACATGTGAGGAGTGTGTGTGAGTGTGTGTGAGTGTGTGTGTGAGGAACTGATGAATTACTGTGGTGTTTTGACAGGTTGTGTTTGAAAAAGGAAATCAAGAGACTTCCTGTTAGATCTTTGTGTGTTACAAAGAGAATTGTGTGTTGTGATTTGCATAAAGTGTGAAAACTGAGTCGAAGGCCGAGAATTTGTGTATGGTTTTGCAGATTTGGTGTGTGTTTCTGGTGTTTGAGTGTCAGGTTGGGAAATTGTGTGACAAGTAAGGATTTTGTGTGTAAGCAGTTGAAAAAAACTGTAACCATTTTTCCAGCTTCCCCTTTTCCCAGATGTACCATTTTGTGTATTTCCGTTCTTGACACCGTGGCGATAGTGAGTCTCTCAGCTAGTTTAATTCTGCCGTCAGACTGTAATTAGAATAAACGTCTTCTGATGGGAGACGGTTCTGACAGGCATGACTTCACTGGTTCCCATGCTGTGGACACATCAGTCTTCTACATCAGCTGAGCTTTCACCTGTGATCAGTGCTCAACATCTCAACATCTCACTGATTGGCAGCACTAATTACAGCGAGCCGCCAGCTCTCCATGTTCGCACCAAACCCTGTGCTCTGACCTGACATGCCTTTCCCGGTCAGAGTCTGACTGATGTGTTTAAACATCGATCCGGTCACTGTTTTGGAGAGCAGTCTACACTGAACGTGTAACAGGGACTGTGGCCACACACTTGTGGTGATTACTTTCTGGCAAGGATTGCAAATTGTGTCAAATTTTATTGTGTCAAATTAATTGCTTTTTAGGATATTATCTTTCATGTAGTGTGTAGTAGAGCTTTTTGTGAATGTAAAAGGTCTGCAAAGTTTTAAAGATCAAACTGTAAAAGATTCAGATATGATAATGAGCGTTTGCTTTTGGACCAATCAGAGCAGCCTGAGCCATCTGACCAATCAGAGCAGAGCAGCTCTCAGAGAGGCGGGGTTTAAAACAATAATGTTCTAGGTTCTATCAACCGCATTTGTGACACAATATGGATGATTAAAGAAAACTAGTTTGACTCACCTGATCAACAACAAAGTTTATAGCAGCTGCGCCTATGATGGCAACATTTACATCATATCTCAGATGGAGTGGAAGGCAAACATCCAAATATAAAAAATATTCACTTTTTCCATGTTTCTAATCAGTGATTCTAATTGCAATGTCTTGCAACATTCTGCTCTTTCTTTGTGTCTTCACATTATGCAATAAACTTTGAATAGCAGTGTTTAATCACTTGGGGAAGATACAATTAAAGGCAAACAAAATCAGTTTGTCATATAGCTTGCATCATTAGTTTCTTACAGCTCTCTAGAAACTGCAAACCTTTATCTTTTACTCTCCACACTTTCATTTATCTCCTTTCAGTAAGCCAGTGGTGTCCGTCAGTCAGCATTCCCTGCTGGTTTAGTTGATGACAGCAGAAAGCTTCACTATAGCAATTTTTCGTACTTATAAATGTTTAGTTCAGTGTCCATATCAGTAGCAAAATGTGCCGTTAATTTCATCGTCAAATGAATGAATTCTAAGTGACTGTGCAATTGCAGCTGAAATTAATGCAGGAAAAAAATTAATTATTGCAATATGATTTTTGAAGGCAACAGCATAAAACCACAGCCATCATTGTCTATATAACTAATATAAGGCTTTCAGTCGTGTAAGGCCTTACTTGTGCTTGAATGTAAAGAGAGAGAGACCAACAGTCAAATATACATATTATATACAAATAAATAAATTCAGTGGTGTGATCGACTAATCAGAAAGTATTCCAGAGAATCATGTAAATCGACATTAAGGATTTATTTGATAAATTCAGAAAAAAATATATCTTTAACTCATTTGGATTCTTTTCCTGTTTGTATTCAGATGTAGTGCTACCAGTCTCCTTCGGCAAGAGAATATAAGATGAATGTGAAAGTTGAATTTGTTCTCTGACTATGAACTCCTTATATATTAGGTGCCTAATGTAGCGTGTCCGAGGCTCTCAGTGTGTGTGCAGCGCTAGAACGGAATAGTAGGAGGCAAATGGAGATGCCATCACTCAATCTCACAAGTGATTAGACCGCCAGAGACTGTGCTTTGCTCTCAGCTGATTTCTCTCACCCTTAGGGAGAATGTTATAGTGTTTTGTCTTATTATCAGAAGAGGGAGAGGAAATGATCACCCCATTATGAACTCATTAGGGTTGTAAATTCACAAAAAAATCAATCAATCACTCAATCAATCAATCAATCAATCAATCAATCAATCAATCAATCATTTAATCACTGACTCAATCACTCAATTACTCAATCAATCAATCAACCAATCAATCAATCAATCAATCGATCGATCAATCAATCAATCAATCAATCAATCAATCAATCAATCAATCAATCAATCAATCAATCAATCAATCAATCAATCAATCAATCAATCAATCAATCAATCAATTGGGGCCTGTTATCATGTAGACTTTATTACTGTAGATTTGATCCAAGCCAGTGATGTTAGCATGCCTTTGAGATCTGCTTGTATGTCATGTGTGTCTTAACTTCTTAGGTACAAAGAACAGAGAATCTGTAATGGAAATTGTTGAGTTTCAATCAATTCATAGTTTTCACGTGATATCACACCCTACACCTGCTTAGACAGCTGGGTAAAAGTGACAGTGTAGAACGATTTACCCAATGCTTTATTTATTTTTGCTCAACTTTGGCATGGATAAAGACACTCAGGACCTTGTTGCCCTTCTGGCTTTTTGAATTAAATGGCGCTCCGATTACAAACAATTGAACATATATGCTGGCATCAGGAAAACATGCATTGGTAGACACACAGTTGTAATCAAGTATCAGTGGAGGTGGTGAGGACTAAAACTAGCTTCATTTACAACATTGGGTCTTTAAAATAATTAATTTTAGGCTTTTCCATATAATAGCTGTGTTTACATGGTAATAATGACTTTTGGAGGGTGCGTAAAATAAAGATCTAAATTAAGAACCATTTGTGCGAAACATTATATTGTCTCTTCAATATGATCCTCTTATTGGTGTACAACTTATACAGACTGATGTCTGACACTGACATTGACTGGCAGTAGAAGAAGGTTAAACGTGTTACTGTAAGTGTGGGGGAAATGTACAGACAACATTATTCCGTCGCATTTGAGACTGTCATTAATAGGTTAAGTTTATGAACATGCAAATTATTTCTTTAGAATTGCAGTGTCTGCAGAGCTGCAGTATCATGCTCAACCAGACCTTTGTAAATTAGTAAGTTATTCATTAATCATTACAAAGCGGTTTATGTTTCAGTAAGATTAAGGAGATCCTAATTGTAGTTTTTTTAATGTTGTAAATCTAATTTAGAGAGCTGAACTTCTTGCAAGATGTGTTATTTATGATAGGGGTGATTTCATAAACTCCATGGTGGTTTTATGCGACCTTGATATTTAACTTTTCTAATGGCCTAGTTCAGAGCAGTATTAATTACTGTGTATTTTAATCAGTTTTTGTCTTGTCATGTTTTAATTTGAGGGAAAGATTTTGAGTGTAATATGGTAGCACAACGGAGAACTGGTCTAGTGGGATTAGCCTTATGCCTAGCACATATTCTGATACGCTTGTAAACACGGTCTGGACTTTAAAGCAAGGCAAGGTTTTGCAGTTGACATTATTGCTAATAGTACATATATCATTCTGCTTTACCTAGTTAGCTGTGCCATTTCACCAGTGCACAGGTGTAAAGCTGTGATGGTGGCCGGTTAGCTGTGTTTCGGGGGAGGTGGGTTTGAGTGGCTGGAATGAATTAAGCCTATTATTCACACAAATAATGCACAATGCAGAATTTATGCTTGTAATTTGATTCAAACTTAAAAAGTGTATTAAAATATAAACAATGGAAATTGAGAGGGAAGAGCCAATGTGGAGCCAGACTGAGGTGGAGCTGATGGAGGTGCAGATCCAGGCGGAGCCGAAGATCTGGGGTGACACTGAAGGACTGGAGGGTCGAGGCGTAACCACAGGCTCACGGGACGGCGAAGACGGGGGCTCAGTCAAGTCACCTTCATTTATATAGCGCTTTTTACAATACAGATTGTTTCAAAACAGCTTTACAGTGATAATAGGAAAATCTAGCAGATCTAGAAGAACATAGTGTCATAGTCCAGCTTAAGTAAGTTCAGTGAAGTTCATTTTTGTTGTAAAAAAATATTAATTAACTTCATTTATCTATCTATATATATATATATATAGCCGCTCTGGAGAAATAATGGTATAATGATATAATGGTGTCAATGCAGGCAGATCAATAATATTGTTGAATAATAAGTATCCCCAACTAAGCAAGCCAAAGGCTCAGCAGACCAGGCTGGAGCCAGAGGGAAGGAAGAGCCCGGTGCAGTCGAAGGGCTGGAGGGATGAGGCAGAGCCGGAGGACCAGAAGTCAATGGCGCAACCACGGTTGAATGACGGATCACGGTGGAGCCGAGGGAGCATTGAGCCGAGGTGCAGCCGATGGGTCGGAAGGCTGAGGTGGAGCCGTGGGAGCATTGAGCCGAGGTGTAGCCGATGGGTCGGAAGGCTGAGGTGGAGCCGAGGGAGCATTGAGCCGAGGTGAAGACGATGGGTCGGAAGGCTGAGGTGGAGCCGAGGGAGCATTGAGCCGAGGTGCAGCCGATGGGTCAGAAGGCTGAGGTGGAGCCGAGGGATCCACACTCCAAGGCAGAGCTGACGACTGGGAGCCCAAGGCGGATCCGGGCAGCACGGCGGAACCACTGGATGAGCCGAGGGGTTGAAGGGAGACAGAGGAATAGGCTGTCTTTGGCAACGGAGGAGGGAGAGGGAGGCTGGGCGGGACCATCCACAATGAAGGAGACTTTGGGCTGGACAACAAAGACTTGGAGCCAAGTTTGACCAGCAACGACTTGGAGCTGAGCGTGACCAGTAATGACTTGGAGCCGGGCGTGATCAGCAATGACTTGGAGCCGGACGTGACCAGCAACGACTTGGAGCCGGGCGTGACCAGCAATGACTTGGAGCCGGGCGTGACCAGCAACGACTTGGAGCCGGGCGTGATCAGCAACGACTTGGAGCCGGGCGTGATCAGCAACGACTTGGAGCCGGGCGTGACCAGCAACGACTTGGAGCCGGGCGTGATCAGCAACGACTTGGAGCCGGGCGTGATCAGCAACGACTTGGAGCCGGGCGTGATCAGCAACGACTTGGAGCCGGGCGTGACCAGCAACGACTTGGAGCCGGGCGTGATCAGCAACGACTTGGAGCCGGGCGTGATCAGCAACGACTTGGAGCCGGGCGTGACCAGCAACGACTTGGAGCCGGGCGTGATCAGCAACGACTTGGAGCCGGGCGTGACCAGCAACGACTTGGAGCCGGGCGTGATCAGCAACGACTTGGAGCCGGGCGTGATCAGCAACGACTTGGAGCCGGGCGTGACCAGCAACGACTTGGAGCCGGGCGTGATCAGCAATGACTTGGAGCCGGGCTTGATCAGCAAAGACTTGGAGCCGGGCGTGATCAGCAATGACTTGGAGCCGGGCGTGACCAGCAATGACTTGGAGCCGGGCGTGATCAGCAACGACTTGGAGCCGGGCGTGATCAGCAACGACTTGGAGCCGGGCGTGACCAGCAACGACTTGGAGCCGGGCGTGATCAGCAACGACTTGGAGCCGGGCGTGACCAGCAACGACTTGGAGCCGGGCGTGATCAGCAACGACTTGGAGCCGGGCGTGATCAGCAACGACTTGGAGCCGGGCGTGACCAGCAACGACTTGGAGCCGGGCGTGATCAGCAATGACTTGGAGCCGGGCTTGACCAGCAAAGACTTGGAGCCGGGCGTGATCAGCAATGACTTGGAGCTGGGCTTGATCAGCAACGACTTGGAGCCGGGCGTGACCAGCAATGACTTGGAGCCGGGCGTGATCAGCAACGACTTGGAGCCGGGCGTGACCAGCAACGACTTGGAGCCGGGCGTGATCAGCAACGACTTGGAGCCGGGCGTGATCAGCAACGACTTGGAGCCGGGCGTGACCAGCAACGACTTGGAGCCGGGCGTGATCAGCAATGACTTGGAGCCGGGCTTGATCAGCAAAGACTTGGAGCCGGGCGTGACCAGCAACGACTTGGAGCCGGGCTTGATCAGCAATGACTTGGAGCCGGGCGTGACCAGCAATGACTTGGAGCCGGGCTTGATCAGCAATGACTTGGAGCCGGGCGTGACCAGCAATGACTTGGAGCCGGGCGTGACCAGCAACGACTTGGAGCCGGGCGTGACCAGCAATGACTTGGAGCCGGGCGTGACCAGAAACGACTTGGAGCTGGGCTTGATCAGCAACGACTTGGAGCCGGGCGTGACCAGCAATGACTTGGAGCCGGGCGTGACCAGCAATGACTTGGAGCCGGGCGTGACCAGAAATGACTTGGAGCTGGGCTTGATCAGCAATGACTTGGAGCTGGGCTTGATCAGCAATGACTTGGAGCCGGGCGTGACCAGCAATGACTTGGAGCCGGGCGTGATCAGCAATGACTTGGAGCCGGGCGTGACAAGCAACGACTTGGAGCCGGGCGTGATCAGCAATGACTTGGAGCCGGGCGTGATCAGCAATGACTTGGAGCCGGGCGTGATCAGCAATGACTTGGAGCCGGGCTTGATCAGCAACGACTTGGAGCCGGGCGTGACCAGCAACGTCTTGGAGCCGGGTGTGACCAGCAACGACTTGGAGCCGGGCGTGACCAGCAATGTCTTGGAGCCGGGCGTGACCAGCAACGACTTGGAGCCGGGCGTGACCAGCAATGTCTTGGAGCCGGGCGTGACCAGCAATGACTTGGAGCCGGGCGTGATCAGCAACGACTTGGAGCTGGGCTTGATCAGCAATGACTTGGAGCCGGGCGTGATCAGCAATGACTTGGAGCCGGGCGTGATCAGCAATGACTTGGAGCCGGGCGTGACAAGCAACGACTTGGAGCCGGGCGTGATCAGCAATGACTTGGAGCCGGGCGTGATCAGCAATGACTTGGAGCCGGGCGTGATCAGCAATGACTTGGAGCTGGGCTTGATCAGCAACGACTTGGAGCCGGGCGTGACCAGCAATGTCTTGGAGCCGGGCGTGACCAGCAACGACTTGGAGCCGGGCTTGACCAGCAATGTCTTGGAGCCGGGCGTGACCAGCAACGACTTGGAGCCGGGCGTGACCAGCAATGACTTGGAGAATCTGGACGACTTAAACGTATAGTGAATCAAAAGGTATCCAGCCAGGGATAATGCGATGATGTGTTGTGCGTGACTCTTCAGCTCTGCCCACAGCACACCTCCAGGAGCTCGGCTGTTTTTTGGAAAAAGAATCGGTACAGCGTATCTTTCTTTTATAAATCTGATAATACTAAAGACTCTTTGGAGATATGAAGGATGCAAAACATAATTACCACACAAACCAGATACCAGTGTTGTAACCCCTCAGAATCTACTCGTGCACTAGTCCGTTACACGCACCCCCCCAAATCACACTCCTATCTGGGTCACGCGGCACTAATGTACCCGGGCCGACTCGCACCCGCCCCGAGGCCAGGGGAGCGAGCTTTACAGCGCTTTACTAACTGGCCTCCATTACACCGGCTTGGACCAGTTAGATACCAGAACGTGCTCTACAACAAACCTACAAACAAAAGCTGGTTTTAGCTGGATTATCTACCAGGAATGAACCACTGTTATTTCAAATGTACCTTGCTGTGCAAGTAATTTTATTTTGTTTGCATTGGCTAATCTAATAAATATTTCGATTTTAAAGCTTTTTTTTAAACCAACACTTACACATACCCAATTACACTTTCTGTACTATAGTGTTATTTAGGTCTAGTGTTGGTTTTTACCTATGCTGGCCCAGCAGAATCTCACGCAGGGAACCAGCCAAAATTCTTTAAAAAAAATAACATTAAAATTAAAAACGGTAATACTTTACAATAAGGTTCATTAGTTAACATTAGTTAACTACCTTAGTTAACATGAGCAAAGAATGACCAATACTTCTACAGCATTTATTAATCTTAGTTAATTTACTAATACGTTATTAAAATCAATGGTTGTATTTGTTAACATTAGTTAATGCACTGTGAACTAACATGAACAAACAATAAATAGCTATATTTTTATTAACTAACATTAAGGAATATTAATTTTCCGAAGTGCTTTCCTCTTCCTCAGTATGTATGAAATTGAGTCATTTTTTGCACATGAAAAAAAGAGAAAAAAAGAAAGAAAAAAACATTGCAAGGAACTGGGCCACCTTCAGGTTAACACACCATCTATATTCATACTAATATATATATATAATATATTCATATTTAGATTTTAAAGCTTTTTTTTTAAACCAACACTTACACATACCCAATTACACTTTCTGTACTATAGTGCTATTTAGGTCTAGTGTTGGTTTTTACCACTGCACCAGAATCCTATGCTGGCCCAGCAGAATCTCACGCAGTGAACCAGACAAAAAAAATTAAAATAAAAAACGGTAATACTTTACGATAAGGTTCATTAGTTAACATTAGTTATGTACCTTAGTTAACATGACCTAAGAATGAACAATAATTCTGCAGCATTTATTAATCTTATTCATTTTAACATTTACTAATATGTTATTAAAGTCAATGGTTGTATTTGTTAACATTAGTTAATGCACTGTCAACTAACATGAACAAACAATAAATAGTTATATTTTTATAAACTAACATTAAGGAATATGAATTTTCCGAAGTGCTTCCTCTTCCTGAGAATGTATGGAATTGAGTCATTTTTTGCACACACACACAAAAAAAAGAACAAAACCATTGCAAGGAACTGGGCCACCTTCAGGTTAACACACCATCTATATTCATACACCATACACACTCTTTTAAAATGACAATGACTTTATCATAAATGATGAATGGATGCATGAAAACAATGAATACTATTTAACAGAAAAAGGATCATCTGCAATAACTAAGATAACAAATGAAACATTATTGGTCCATTCAACATCAACAAAGGCAGTACAAAATAAAGAGATTGTTTCATCCGAGCTTTTACAGCATTGACTGTGAAAAGCCGTGAAAAAGATTTGTCAAAAAAAAAAGGACCCAAAAAATGACAGAAACAAAGAAACTATAAGAGACTAAATGACAGACCAATTCAAAATACTAATTAATACAACATGCAGAAATGTGACATGCCAAAAAATGTAATAATAAAAAAAAATCAATGTTTGATGTGTCATGACACGCCACAGACGCTCGGCTCTTTACTGATGTTAAATCCTCATCCGTTTCTTCCTCATTTGTCCTCTGTAGTGCCATCATAATTCTACAGGCCAATTCATTAGAAGAACTAAGAGAGGAAAGAGCAGATTAGATACTCTGCACCTGTCGGTTTTACACATTTCAAATAAATATATTTTACTAGGCATGTGTGTAACATCAGGATACAGTTGAAATGATTTGAATAAATGCCTTAGCTAACAATGCATATCCTGGCCTACCATGTGCAAAACACTGATAAGAGCATAAACCCTGTGTGTGTGTGTGTGTGTGTGTGTGTGTGTGTGTGTGTGTGTGTGTGTGTGTGTGTGTGTGTGTGTGTGTGTGTGTGTTGGATACATTTATTTATCTAAACAACATTTAGGACTGATAGGCAATGGCCATGTCGCAGCTTAAAACATGTATTTGATGAAGGCAAAATGTCAGTATAGAACAAATGTCACAGATATGTGGCGTACACCTTCATTAAGGCTTAACATTTTGCTTTAGGGCAGTACAAATAATAATGTTAATAATAATAATCCATACTTTTTTTTTTTTTTTTTGTGCCAGTTGAATTTTGGCTCTTAGTTATTAGGCTTCCAGGCTTGTCTCTGAAGTAATGCTTTATTGAAACAGATTTATTGTAGTTTGCGCTGAGCCTGAAGTGGATTCCCTCCAGCACATCTGTCTCTGGTTCAGACGACCCCTAACGTCTCGCCCTGATCAACCCCCCACCAGACTACATTTAACATGCCAAATTGGATCCACAAGCACAAGCTATTATATCACAGCGGTGGTGAATGTGGGCCACGGGGAATATCACAGTATGGAAATCTGCGATGTAACCTCTAGGCTGAATCATATGGACATCAGTTAAAATATCAAATAATTGAGGAACAGACTTCCAATGAAATAGCATGTGTGATTGCATTCTGAATTGAAATAATTTATGACTGTGAGCGTGCATTTAATTTTATCATCAGATTTTGGTATATAAATAATTTGTTGTTCCATTTGACAATCAGAACTAGTTTAATAACGCAGCTCTATTGGGACTATTAAGGGGTTAATAGGAGATGAATGATCATTTCTGGACAGAATCCACCAGTGCATCTATTAATCCATGAACAGGTCAGAGGAAACCATTATAATCACGCTTCTTGTCTCATATACATAATCAATCTGAGCACCTAAAAACTAGAAATTGCAAATTTATATATGATTTTTAATGATCAAAGCTTTAATGTTTGTGCACCCAAACACTTTCTTCTGCTCCTTTTATTTAGCAATGTCATAACAAGAGAAAATGATAAATAATAATATTAATTAAACTAACTTAACCCTAAAATGAAATTTTGACAAGCACCAAATAATTATTTGACACAAGACATAAAGCACACATTATAATCTATAATACTTTATTTTATTTTTAAATCAGATAACATATGGCAATCATGCTTTTATATAACACCATCTAAAGACATTTATTATATATATATTTTCTTTACATATAATATTTTACATTAGGCCCAAACAGTTAGAAATATACAAAACAATATTTTGTTCGACTAGACATATTATCTATTTGTCTTATAATCTTCCATCATTGTTATTCATTTGTTATTACTATTCTTTTTTACATTTCATAAAGATATGTGCTTTAGTTTCTGAGATCGATGCATTATTGCAGTAAACAGCAAATAATATAAGGTTCTTCAACAAGACAAAAACCTCAAAACGGACATCCACAGGTACTTTTACACGGTACAGTTTTACAACATTGTTTCAGAGAGAAATCTGATGAATGCTAAATTTATACAATTTCACCCCAAAAAAAAAAAAAAAAAAAAAAAAAACTCTTATTGATTGCACATTTTCATCAGACGTCTTGCAGAGAATAAATCGACTAATTAATCCAGATGTCTGTCACATGTAAGCTGCCGTAGAAGCAAACTAACAGTGCTCAGATTCGGAGACCTTTGTGGCTTGTGAACTTAAAGCTTTGTGCTTTTCACCAGTGGCATTTCAAAATAAAACAGTGGAAATAAAACACTCGCTTCTCTCTGTCTCTCACATGCACACACACACACAAACACACACACACACACGCACACACACACGTATATGCCTTTATATTATTTAATGTAAATGATTTATTGCCCAACTAGTCTGTAGATTTAAAAAGAACATAATTTTCCTTCACATTTTCCTCATTCGAACGACGGCTTTGTCTGTTTTTGACACATAGTGCTGGTTTTCAACAAAAATGACCCTAGAAACCATGGCAACAGACTATAGCTTCTGCTCAGGACTGATTATTCGCTGAAGGCTGCTCACAGCTATAATCGTTTTCGATCCAGGAGAGCAAATTTTGGTCACTTTCGCCATTTTTCCTGAGGAGTGGCACGCAAATGTGGTGAGCAGGATTAACAGTGGTTTGGCGGGGTACGTCTGCCCCCCAAAAAAAACGATTTTTCGGACCCTGTGCAGTGATACGGTGCGACGCGAAACAGTTTTTCAGATCTGTCAGTAGCATAAACATGAATTTGGTCCTTCTTACTCTTACATAGAAAACATGTACTAAAATGATTCTAAAAAACACATACAAAGTTATTTTTTTGTCTTAGAAAAGAAATGAAAAAAAATTCGTAACAGTCTTTTTTGACGTCAATTTGCCCCCGCGGCTGGTAATGCACGACGGCCCGGGGCGTTTGTAAACCCAAATCCATACTGGTCTTGTGCTTTTCAGGGTTTGGCCCGAGGGCTAAACGGGAGAAAGGGCTGTTTGAAACTCTAGAGTCTTGAAAAGTGTATTCTGGCTATTTAACCTTGACGTCCAAGATTCAGTCTCGGCCCGTTGCACACTCCCATGTTCTTACTCTCTGCTTTTATATAGCTATATAGATATAGTATATATTTATATATTTTTTTTTCAGATACAATCAGATACAATTCAATTCTAACCTACAACTGCATTTTAATACATTAATTACATGTAATATCAAATTAACACTGCGCTGTTGGAATTACATTGGGACGCCAAATCTTGAATTATCATTTAAATCCTGTGCTTACACTGTGACCCTTTGTTTTTTTTTGTTTTTAGAAAGACTAATATCTTGCATATGAAATACAGATTAACCATAGAACATTGCTGGATAGATTTTTTTAGACCATACGTATATATATATATGTGTGTACCAAAAGAAGTCAAACTGTAATCAGGTTGGTTTTCCCTCGGAGGTAGGTGAATATACTTTAGACGTGGAAGTCCTTGGTTGTGATCGACTCTTTAATTCTCTCTCTGAACGCTGACCTTTGATAATTCGGGTGAAGCGGGAGGACGGTGGTTAGATGTAGGCCTCGTCGTTGGCTGGGATGGGGTTTTCCGGTTGTTGTTCGGGTCCGTTCTCTTGAGTCCGGACCACCGATGTGGGCTGAATCATTATCCGAAGGCGCTGCAAACGGGAAGGAAAGTCGTCAGCTGCCATTTCGGGAAACACAAACTACAATCTAAAATCCTTTGTGGGATTGATGGACATTGATTTTATTTTTTTTATTTTTTTTTAACCAT
Source organism: Leuciscus leuciscus (assembly GCF_965113295.1). Classification (NCBI taxonomy): domain Eukaryota; kingdom Metazoa; phylum Chordata; class Actinopteri; order Cypriniformes; family Leuciscidae; genus Leuciscus; species Leuciscus leuciscus. The sequence continues at coordinate 32,415,730 of NC_138747.1, read as the reverse complement.
TTATTTTCATTTAAATTTAAATCGATTTTTTATTTTATTTATCCAGTTATAATGAAAAATGTAAATGCTGTTTAAACTTGTGTTTTGATAAATAAAATTACAACTACACTAAAAATGCTGGGTGGTTTGAACCCATGGTTGGGGCAAATATGGACGAACCCAATCATTGGTTTACGTTTAATTTAATCAACTAGCAGACGCTTTTATCCAAAGCGACTTACAAATGAGGAGAGCAATAGAACCAGTTAATTTAACAGTAGGACAACAATATGCAAGTGCTTTGACCCTTCCCAGTTAAATCTAACGCAGTTTTTTATTTTTTAGATTCAAGATGAATGGCGTGCTCAATTCCTTTTGAGTTTGATTTGGGTGCTCTTCGGTCCAAGGTAGAACATCTAAGAGGTAGTCTAGAGAAATGATTCTCTGATAACCAAGGCACTCCTTAATTAAAATGTCTTTATTACAAAATTGACATGTCTAACTGGACAACTTTTTGTCTAACTGGCAGTTTTTTATTTAATAGAAGAGAAGTGAAAGTAAAGAGAAAATAAAGTGTTAGTATTAGTGGATCAAGTGTTGCCGAATTTTAAATAAAACATTTTAAACCAATGGTTGGGTTTGTCCATATTTGACCCAAACTTGGGTTGAATCAATCCAGGATTTTTTAGATTGTACAGTAAAGAACGTACTAATGCAAGAGTGAAAGCAGAAATCATGACCTTGATTGGTACAATTAGGATGTAATTGAAGCCAAATCTAAAATAGAGTGTCAGGATTGTCAGAAGCTACAACCACAGTGACCTGAGATTGGTGCTCTTTATTCCCAATCACCAGTCTTGGAAACCTGAGGTAGTGAGAAACACCAGCAGCAAAATCTCTCATTTCTACAATCAGTCCAAGTCGTTGATTGCACGCTCAAATGGCAAGAAGTGAAGACTAATTGATGCAATTAAAATGAATCCAATAGCCACGAAATAGAAACAGTGCATGCTTCGCCCCATGCTGGAACATCTGCGTTAATAATGCATGCAATCCGAATCAATTCCCCCACTGTCGTCAGTGGAGAGACTTTCATGTTCCCTGACACCTGCACCTGTGGCTGCGAGGACATGCAGACGGCAGCGATACCTCTTTATATGAGCCCTTCAGGGTGAGGAACATGTAGCCCATGTATCCCGGGATCAGAACCATGGATGACAGGGCCATGCACCAGCCCACGCCTTGCCCCCACTTCGGGAACACGTAATTGTTCAGTTTAAGCGGGACCATCTGAACGGCGCTGAAGATGAACACACCCTACGACAGGAGGAACACACATCAGTCTGTATGTGCATCTCGATGATGCTCCCAGTGCACAGAGACTCGGTGGATCAACTTACCCCCACAATCAAAGGAGTGAAAACGACCCAGCACAGCTTCCACCAAATGCAGGGCTGGTAGCCAATCATCTCCTCAATATTGCCGTAGAATTTATTGACACCTGCAACCGGCACAAAACAAGAATTAAGAGGCGAGTTACACGGTTACAATCGGGGTGTGCACGAATATTCGATCTGTAACGATTCCGTCATGTCACGATTCGATACATATCGCGATACTGAACTCACGATACGATATTATTGCGATACTCCAAGACATTTGATTGACTGTTTATTTATTATTCTGTTGATTAAAATGCTAAATTTGGTATTATATTGTGTGTGTAGATGAATGGGTTTGAATTTGGTGTTAATAACCCAACGCACAGGACAATAGAGACACCAGAATAACAATATTCATGATTATTTTACACGAATATGCTTTCACTGTCACTGACTAGATATATTTATAATAATGTAGGACACTTGTACTGGTAACATCAGACATTTGGCATTATCAGGACACACACATATTCCAACATTGCATTATTATACATTATATTCAACATTATATATAGTAGTTTAATGTAGTTCTGACACTAAAACTCTGTAAACTTGAATTTTCTCAAACAGTAATTTTTTTTTTTGGGTGATGTACACAATACATATTGACAATATCCACAATACATATTGTTGCATTTTTGTATTGCAATATATTTTGACACGATATATTGTTACTTACACCCCTAGTCATTATTATTCTAAACATAAAGTTGCTTTGCTGGTCGTAAATCCATGATAAATCCCCAGCACTAAAACTCGCAGTTATACCTGTCTGCACTGGGTGGCGCTGTGGAGCGTGTTTAACAAGTGGATTGTATTTGATCTCATAATGTTTTCGTGAAGTTTGGAATTACTTACATGATGAAAATGAATCTTACAAATGATTAAAACGTTCGCGCAGAGCTCAAATGCTTTTGTTCTTTATATTTTTGTTTACACATATTGTTTCACGTTTTCAACTTAAATAAAACCTTAAGATATAATGCAAGCTTGTTGTGTATATTGGCTAATCGGAAACTTGTTCAGAAATGGTGACAAAAACTTGATGAATAAAGAAATAACATCTTTCTAGTTAAACGTCATTTAAATAAATGAATATTTGAATATTCGATTTTTATGAGCTTCTATATTTGAATGCAATATTTGTGAAAAATGGCCATTCCTAGTGACAATGCATGAGCAGTTTGTGGAGGATTACTGGAGGTCTGCGCCGCGCTTCATAAATGCAAATATAGAATGGTGCTGTAGTTTGCATAATCAAGCCTGCCATGCACAACAATTAAGATTCTACAGGTTCATATTCATTCAAATCAACTGACTGTGGAAATGAGTCTGGCACCGAGATTAGCATGAATTATATTATCTGTGATAATAATTAGCATGCGTTGTGTGTTGTGTCTGGATGTGAAGAATAAAAAGCAAATGAATTAATAATTACAAAAACCTATAAGCAAAGCATTCTTTGATTTCAATGACTCACTGTGGTGTGATAAACAGATTACCATATTTCAGATGTATTCACTTCATTTTCACAAAAATATTTTAAAATGCATGTTAAATGTCAGATCATGCTTGAAATATCAACTTCTCAACAATGTAATATCGGCTTGGAAAAACAGGAAATGCATCGATTTATTATCATTTTCTGCCATATTTACCATAGAACCAGGATATGGAGACGCATTCAAAGAAGACCAGGAACAGCAAACACATTCCACTGGCAGAATAGTAGTCAAAGAGTTTGAACACGTAGAGACCACCCTGTGGAGAGAAGGATCGCCATGGTTAGCAAGCCGTGCGGATCAGATTGGTTTAGAAAGCCGCGCTCATCTAGTTAGCAGTGTTAGCGGGTTTCAACATGTTACATGGTCACAGCGACGACAATCAGCAAAACAAGCGTTCTCTTCTCTGCTTTGTTGAGTCACATGACTGGCCTGACATGTATGAGTTGCTGTATTACCACATGCACTTGTGTTCTTTATTAAGGTCAACATGTTAACAACCCGTTTTACTTCTGTAATGTGAAGCATTTCTAAGTTAAAATGCGAGTTCAGGAAGAGAAAAACCAACAGAAATGGACTGGACCATGGCATTGTAGTGCATTGTCCAATCATAGACAATCATTACTTCATGCTGACTTTAAAAGACAAATCCAAAAAGCCTTATTCCATTATTTTCCTGTACATAATTTTATTTTATTTTATTAAACATACAATAAATGATCAAAATGTATATAAAAAAGTAATAACTTTTTTTTTTTTTTTTTTGCATGTTCAGGAAGAAGAACGACCCAATAGAAATGGACTGGATCATGACAAGTTTAAGTGCATTGTCCAATCATATACAATCATTATTTTATGCTGACTTTAAAAGACAAACCCAGAAAGCCTTATTCCATTATTTTCCTGTACATATCTAATCTCACCCTAAAGTTTAAGTCAGGGACTATAACACAGCTGTATTTATGTACTGAATAATAATAATTCCTCGATTTGTTAGCGTTTATATAACAGTTTGAGGTTATATAGTGGCTGAACACTTCAGATTCATCTCATATCCCAGCAGAAAACACTCAAATGCTTCTGTCCCATTAATGCAACTTCGAGAGCTCTTATCCTGCCCTTCTTATGTATTTTTACCATATATCCTGTTACACGCTTTGGAATAGCATCAGCCTCCAGCTCTTTTCAGAGCGCGATGTGAAACCGGTGTAAAGATGAGATGTGTGCGTTCACCTGTGTGATGTTCGACAGGCCGATCAGATACGACACCAGGCACACGACAGCGATGAAGATCTCTCGTCTTCCTCGTAACAAACGGGGAAACTCGTCCACAAGAGCCGTGATGAATCCCTCCACCGTACAGAACTACACACAACACAACAGCATTTGGTTTAAAAGATATATGGAGATTGAAAACATGTGCTTGATTTGGTCATCTCTAAATAGACTGGTTTTATTCAAGTCAGAAATACTGTCTGAATTCAGAATATCATGCTTCACTTTAAAGGGTTGAATGAATATGAATATTCTGCCATTATTTACTCTCCCTCATGTCGTTCCAAACCTGTAAGACTTTCGTTCATCTTTGAAACACAAATGGAGATTTTCAATGAAATCTGAGAGATTTCTGCTCCTCCATTGACAGGCTACGCAACTACCACTTTAGGTAAAGTGATAAATTAATGCATCATTAAAGCAGCACTAGGTAACTTTTCAACCTTCATAATATATTTCCAAGACTCTTGTGATGGTACATCGACTTACAATAGGTTGAATGACATGTCTGCCATAGCCTGACGGGGTCTGTATCGTTTTTAATCGTACTTTTAAACTTCGGGGTTCGGGTAGTAACCCCCGCACACACAAAAGAACTACAAAATTCGACTGCTTTACGGCATAGGCTACCTCACTTCCCCCAACACGTCCTCACATGCTGTTGGACTTGTAAGTATATTGCTTATATTGTATATCACTCGGACAAGCTTTCACTCGTTGGTGTGAGCTAAAAAGCACCTGGCGTTCTTGTTGATGGATTAGTAACTTAGACATCTTCGGAGGCTAGCTGTGCTTGTTCGATGTCCGACGATTTGTAACGCGTTGTGTTTATTCCCCAATCGAACTCGTGTAACTGTCTGTCACACGTTCTACCGTCCACAGCATTACTTGATAGACAAAAATAGGACAAGAATGAGCATCAAATAGAAACAACCAGCTTACGGGGTGTTCGAGGCACACATACAATACAGACTGCCGACAGTTAAACAGGGCGCGCGCAGCTCTTAAAGGGGCCACACCTTATTTCCACTCGTTACAGCTTCCATCCGACTGAACAGGGACCGGTATACAGGGGGGAGGGGATCAGGCCGTGAGTGAAGAGACTGCTCTGCGTGAGTGGTATTTACGACAGTAACGTTAAATACAAGTAGTCCACAGCGACTCTAGGGGTCGTTGTTTGACCAAAACGGAAATCTTACCTAGTGGGGCTTTAAAATAATCCATGTGACTCCAGTGTTTTAACCTCAATTTTATCATTTGTTTGCACAAAAAACAAAACAACCACCATAATTTACCACTTTACATTTACATTTATGCATTTGGCAGACGTGACTTACATTGCATTTCAAGAACACATTTACATTCTCATCAGTTCTTTGTTTATAAAATATGAATCTCCAACAACGTCTTCTCTCGCGTCAACACAACATGCAGCGCGGTGCTCTCGTGATTGCATGTTTGTGATTAATATTTTGTAAATAAAGTGGTAAATTATGTTTTTTGCACAAACAAATCACTCGTGTTGCTTCATAAAACTGAGGCTAAACCACTGGTCACATAGATTACTTTATGATGCATTGACCACCTGGAAGTGGTAGTTGCGTAGTCTGTCAATAAATGGACAATAATCTCTCAGATATCATCTTAAAGATCTTCATTTGTGTTCTGAAGATGAACAAAGTCATTTTTGTGTGAACGATCCCTTCAGGACATTAAACAGCTGTGATTTTAAGGGTCAGAAAGTTGAACATGCACTGCACATTTCTACTAAAAGTCTGGGATATTTACAGTATCACAGAGAGAGATAATTTGACTTGGATAAATGAAGTACCTCCCTTCTCTAGCGTAGTTTTTCATTTACAAAAGGCTAGAAATGAAAGGCTATAGGCGATATATGCATGCCTGAAAACACATGTACAGGAGTGTGTCTTTACCTGACTGTCAATGCCAAGCATGAGCAACATGGAGAAGAACAGAATGGCCCAGAGAGGCGAGATGGGTAACTGTGTGACGGCCTCGGGATAGGCCAGGAACGCCAGACCCGGCCCTGGACAAAACAACACGCTTAATGCCTTTTCCATGCGTATGATGGCACAGATTTACAGGACTACAGCTGGAACATGTGTGTTTGCCTTTGCTAGTTTCTTCATGGTTTTTGATTGTGTTTCTGGTTACGTGTATTTAAACCCTCTGTTCATTCAGTCTCTTTGTCTGGTATTGTCTATGTTCTGTTTGAATGATTATTGTTCCTGTTATCTCCTGAACGTTCCTCGTTTGATTTATAATGAAATACTTTATTAGTGATATTCCTTTGTCATGGACTTATTAAAGCAACTTAAGACATGACAAAAGTAATATAATATTGAAAAAATAAAACTCTTAATGTTTTATGCACAGCACTTTGCATATTTTTATTGATCAAATGTTTGTTGAAAGGAGATGCTTAACCGCTGGAAAATATCGTAACTGTAAATCTCAAACTAAATATTAAAAATAGCCGATTTATTTACAATCCATTTGATGATGTTTGTAATATTTGCAACCCTGTTACTAAAAACCCTGATATGTCTAGTATTTTCATATTATTATTTCATTAAATATTTTTTGATTATTATTTTTTCTATTTAACAATAAATGAATACAATTTATATACAAGTCGTTTAAAAAAAATATTTGTTTCTGATTTTTTTTTTTTATATACAATAATTTTGGTAGCAGGGTTGATGGTTGATCCTGCAAAATGCATAATTGAGTTAGTTTATTCCTCTTCATGTCATGCTGCGGAAATTAAGGGTCTAAATGATGGAACTTCTGTGTCATAATTTTAAGAGATGTTATTTATTTATTTATTTATATTGTAAAGGGAATAAATAATATAACAGGGTGATGTGCAAAATGTTGGAAAGAGCGGAAAATTACATTTGTTGCTTATTTCAATTAGTTAATAATTAAAAACACATTTTACAGCGATGAACTGAACAGATTATATCAATTTCAGCTTGTTGTATGATTTTGATTTTGGTTATTAGATGCAGTCGTGAAGATTGAGGCCTTATTCATGATTTTTTTGTTACTAGTTACTGTGCTAGGTTCATTTATAATAGTTTGTGACTTTAATGCAAAACAAATAAATAAAAAATCATGCACATACTCATGGAAAGTGCCATTTGTTTGTACAGTCCTGTGCTACCATGAAGTGCAAGACTCCGTATAATTGCTCATTGACTAATAGAGGACACCAGATGCCAAAACACTGTGTAACTTCTAGAAGAAGGTCTATATCCAGTGATCAACTGATGATCAATCCATCATAATTACCTGACGCAGCCACGTCTGCTATGGGCCGATGTGTGATGTGAGCCATGAAACCTACGATAGAGAAAATGACGAACCCAGCGAACATACTGGTGAAGGAATTGATGCAGCAGACGATGATAGAATCTCTGAGAAACAGACGAGAGCATGAAGAGCAACCGTTTAGTTATTTATCCTACACTCTCAAAAATAAAGGTTCTTTACTGGCATTGATGGTTCCATGAAGAACCCATTGCAAAATAAAGAATTAAATATAGAAATGGGAAAAGGGATATTTTAAGAACTGATCACTGAAAGGTTCTTCTATGGCATCACTGCGCAAACCCTTTATTTTTAAGAGAATATTATCTATCTATCACACTGAGGAAGCATTTTGTGTAGGCAAAAACTGTTTCAGAAATGCTTGGCTGATTTGAAATAAAAAACACAAACGACTTGTCAAGCTTGTGTCTGTACAGATCAAATTAGAGTTGCCATTTTGAATGCCCCTTAATAAATCTTACAATTGCTGCATACTTGTAAACATTGTTGTTGAACGAGTTGTAGCTCCCGAGGGCGATGAGAGAGCCCAAACCCAGGCCGTACGAGAAGAAGATCTGAGTGGCAGCGTCCAACCACACCTAAGAAGAGAAATCAGCAGATTATACGCCTGTGAGAACACGTCTATTACGGTAAGATAATTACACAGTGCTCCACCTCGGATTCTTTCAGCTTGCTGAACTCGGGCGTGATGTAGAACAAAATGCCCTCTTTCGCTCCAGGCAGCGTCACTCCACGGATGAACAGGATAAACAGCATGAAATACGGGTATGTCGCTGAGAAATACACCACCTGAAATCCACATGAACAGCCTTGAGGAAAAAGCTTTGATATTGTGCGATAACCATAATCTAAAGAAAAAGCATTTCGAGAGCTGCGTAAAGCATGACATTAGCAGAGATTCTGATCTCAAAGCCTTGATTGCAGGCCTAATTTTACGTTTTTTATTTATTATTCTTAATCAACATGCACCAATGCCACATTTTTCTAAATTTCATAATCATACGTTAACAAACAAGTATTCATCACTTCAATGAGCACATTGTTTCTACATTGTATTATTACATTGTTTAAATTATAAAATTTTTAGCTAACTGTATTTTGTACATGCACATATCTGATATGCATAACTTAGACAGTTATCTCTGATAACAGATCACTGTAAACTGTAATGTGGACTCATGCATTTTCTGTGAAGCTGCTTTGAAAAGATGAGTATTGTGAAAAGTGCTATACAAATAAATGTGAATTGAATTTTTTTAATGTGTGTGTGTGCAAGGGCATTCTTACCTTTCCAGTCCAGCCCACGCCCTTCCAGATGCAAAAATAGACCAGAACCCAGGCGATGGCCAGTGTTATTGCTAGTGGCAGTCTAATCTCTCCCGGCTTCTCCAAACCATCAGTCATCTGATGCATGTTCCGTCTGAGAGAGAATTAACATTATTAGAGAATGCAGATGAATATAACGCATATCTATCAACCCACGTAACCCACAAACAGAGCAAGTCTAATTGCTGATGCACAACATTCAACTAGGGTTGTTTGCCAAAAATAGCACAATAGCCGCATTTTTGAGGAACAACACTGCTTCTTTTACACGGCCGAGGACAAAAGGAAAGTGTTTGCATGTTGCTTGAATACCAAAGCGTTTCACAGAAGCAGAAAAAAGCCCTTACTCCCAGAACTCCACGACGGCGCTCGTCATGTTGATAGTGTTTGGCTGGCTGTAGTTTGAGAAACATTTCTCTGTATTCCAAGGGTTTTCACAAGACTTCCAGGGGAGCTCCTGAAACAGGACATTTCAAACAGGACATTTCATATCTAGTCTAGTCATAATCATGAGCTATTTTAATACCTGACAGCATGTACTTACTGTGGTGAATGAGTTATACAGATAGTAAATTGCCCATGCAATTATGACTATGTAGTAAATGTTAAGCCAGAACGACAGGACTGCTGCTGCCAGGCCAACACCTATGGAAACATGTGCGCTATAATAACCATATTTCAGATCATTTTTGGCAAGGACACAGACTGAAATCCAGCATCATTTACACGCGTCTAAACAGGGTTTATAGTAGTTAATCGTGTTGGTTACCTTTGAACATAGGGGCCAGTTTCCACACTCCGAGACCCCCGATGGACGTGTACTGACCGAGAGACGTTTCCAGAAGAAACAACGGGATCCCAGCAAATACGAGGGTCAAAAAGTAGGGAATCAAGAACGCCCCTATACAGACAGAAGAGTAATATAATGAGACACATTCAAAATATGCATCCGTTTATAAAATCCACTGTTTAGGATCTTTGCGCTTCCAATGATTGCGCATCTCCAGCGCACATGTTATTGTGTGTTATTTTCGAAATCTGATTTTTTTGTTTTTTTTCTTTTTACTCCGTTTGTTTCGAGGGGGGAATACATGGTAAAAACAACCAGGATTTTTTTTTCTTTACCTCCTCCGTTTTTTCCGCATAGATAAGGAAATCTCCAGACATTGCCAAGTCCAATGGCATAGCCAACACATGACAGAAGAAAGTCAAATTTCCCCTGCCACGTTTCTCTGTCAGGAATGTCCTTTTTCTGCTGAACTTTAACCACCAGAGTTTTTGGTTTGTCGTTGGCGGTGGGCGCTTCGTTGACCTCTGTTAGCACGTGTCCATCGGACGCTTTGGTGCCGTTCGTGGCCATGTCTCTGGGTTTGGTCCTGGCGGTCGGACGGAAGAGTTCAGCACCGGTCCACGTAGACAGCAGCTTCGCGGTTCGATTAACCAACGATTAGAGTCAAAAAACGCCAATGAAGCTTGACACTGACCTGGAAACCATTGAGAGAAAGCGTCATTTAGATATACACATTATTGTGTCCGTCACATGCATTTTATTAATACAATAATATTAAGATAAAAAAATTAAAAAAATTGAATAAAATAAGAAGCAAACAGCATAGGCCTACTAAATAACATACAAATTGGTGCATGTGAGTTTAGCGCGCGCGGCATTAAAAGCGCGTCTGTACATATTTCTTTATTTTTACATAACTAAGAATTTATGATGTGCATTTCTGTTATCTAAAAGTTCTCTGCGGTGGTTTGCAAAATAGTTAGGCTACTAGAGGGCAAAGTATTTGCATGTATTTCTGAATTCAAATTATTCAAACGGTGGATTTTAAGTCGTTTTCCCTCGAATCCAAATGACAGATCACACGTTATGTCCAACCGTTCGAATAATGTCGTCAAATTCTAATTTAGAATGTTCTAAGTTCCAAGCGCGCGCAACTCTGGGCTTTTGCAAACGCGTCGCGCGCTCGCGCTGAAACGCGGGCTCAAAAAGTCGAGCTAAACTGTCAACTCGCAGCTTTTTAATCGGACAAATGAGCGTGAGACTAAAATATTGATAAAACAAAAACTAACATACATCCGACTAACATGCACAAGCAAGTCTGAAATGCGCGCACAAACATCGCGTTTTACAAGCATATACAAACTCAGGCAGATGTGTGTTAAAACAGTGCGTTTTAGATGTTCAACTTTCACATGACTCAGATTTTCCCAAAACTATGAAAACAAAAGCATTAAAATGACTAGTTTTATAGCAGTTACATTTGATCTACTTACACCGGAACAGTTGTCCTGCCAGTTTGGTTGCGGCGGCGCGTATCCGTGGGTTCCTCTCAAATTCCAACTCTTGGAATTTTACTTGTCCAAACCAGTGCAAAATGTTTCCATAAAGTCAAGTGGGCAAACAGCTATCCTGAGGGGAAAGGTGAGTGAGAGTCTGGTTGTCTGGTGCTGTCCAGTTGTGTGGTGCTGAAGGACAGGGGAAAGAGCCAGAGACAGGAGCAGCTCCTCTACCGTGAGCGTCCAGAGATGTTACATGAAGCACACACCGTCACTCTCAATGTCAGCTCAAAGTCGACCCTCCCCGAACACAACATCTCCACCACTGAAATCCCAGACACTGCATGGCCACCTTCTCTTCTCAGCGCGTTTTATATGCTTTGTATGTTTTTTTCTTTTTCTTTTTCTTTTTTGACCAACTTGCATTGCTCTGTGTTTGAGAGAGATCGTGTGTTTTATCAATTGACGGACACTGCCCATTCACTGTAATTACGGTTTAATTGTGCAATAATGTTAGTCTTGTCGGAAGTTGCATGCGTTGCACTAATAAACCTGTGAATGCATTTGGCGCAGACAATTTCTTTTATTAAAATACATGAAGAAATGTTACAATTTTAAAGCACAGCCTGTTGTTATTAAACAAATTTGCTAGACAAGAGCAACTTTGACAACATTTTATAGTCGTCACAAATAAATATAGCCAGGCTGATTATTTTTCAGCATGGATGAAAATCCATGACGCATGTAGTTCTGTCAGTTCCAAAATCTTCCAACAAGCCTCGTCAATAGATATTAAACTTCTTACATGTTCTGTTCTGAATTATCGTGTTAATATGGTGTAAAATATATCTAAGCAAAGTTAGCAAAAAAGAAAAAGAAAATAAGAAGCAGATTAGCATTGCATGCACATGCTATTGGGATCAGCCATTAAAAAACCTGCTACAAAAATGACGGTAACTCATATAGTGTCCGTGTTACATGTGATTTTAATTAAGTGCAATGTATTAATGTGAATTACTCAGTACTTGTAATGCAATTACTCTGCAAAATAAACATCAATGTGAAGGGTGATTAAACAGGGGTGAAAAAAAGGGTGATTTAAAAAAAAAAGAAATGACTTCTCTTTGTATATTTTCATAGTTCAAAACTGGAAAGAGCTAAAACAATGCACCACAGCTAAAGGTTTTGGGTTGAAAAAGGCCTGAACTAATTTACTCTCCGAAAAAACAGCAGTTTCCAAAGTGTCAGATTGGGATGACGATGCCAGTCATTCTCTGGATTCTGGTAAACCGTGATAAGGAAGTCAGTCAATAAGGAGAGTCTGGGGGTGGGAGATAAATTGAAAACTGGTCTTATAATCTTCTTAGCTGACTGCCTCCCGAAATAAAATACCCTTGCGGGGAAATCTAAAGGAACACTGTGCTCAGAAGTTAACTCCTATACAACCATAATTTAGTAGTCTGTAATTAGATGTTAAAGCATTCACCGACCAAGAAGTCTTCAGACAAGATGAGAAACATCGATTAAGGATGACAATTGAAAGGTAGAAACAGGTCTTTAGGACTGTCATCTCCAACAGGACCGTTGATCACATCTAACATCTTCATGGTGTTGGTAATCAAATCAGAAAGGGTGAATAAAGAACATTTGGCAGGAGATTTTGACTTTTTAACCTGCAAAAAATAAGCATGAACACAGGACATAATACTGAAGTGTGTCATTTTTTCAGTGTTAATTCAGTTAAATTGGCAGAGACAACTAACACGTGCATTTATGTATACAGGGCTTTCAGGGAATACAGTTTGCTAGAATGTTTGATCCTATAAGAATTGAGCCTATAGGAATGGTTGATTCTGCACAGGTGACTATCAGTAAAGTGCACAGAGATTTTGTGGGACAGGTGCTCAATTAGAAAAAAGGGTATCCTTCTCATAATTATTTATGAAAAATAAAGTTATGTACTCTTGAACATCTTTTGATTACACGAATTAAAGGTGCTGTATGTAGAATACCGAAACTCTTGTAATTAGCGACACCGGTGGCCATTCGGTGAACTGCAGCTCAGATTATAATGCCCTGATATAATCATGTTGAAGATATTTTCATTCTTCCCTCAGAAGTAAAAATAAGTTGGAGATACCTTTGCAGCGATATACTGTTAACGGACGAACTGCTGAGAGCGATGGTTAGATGAATGTGTAAATATGTGCTGTACACTTTCCTCTCAATAACTAAATAAACACAGCGGTGAGAAAACAGCGGTTCAGAAAGCATCTGATCACAGCGATGTGGATGTGTTTACATCAGGTCCACTCATGAGATCATTCAAATTTCACTGTTATGGTTGATTAGTAAGCATATTTGAGACTATAGACTATATAGATCTGGCTATGTGAGACTATAGTTTCAATGACTCCCTTTTCTTTGCATGTCACATTGACATTAGAGTCCAGAATGGCTCTTTCGGCATTAACATGAACATTGTATAAGCATTCGTTCGATTCATGTGTCACTGAACGGAAGAGAGGCTCTCGGGAGCGTAAACGTCACATCCGTTTGATTTCCAGGCAAAAACGTCCCGAATCTTTCACATATAAATCAGTCTACAGGCTTTTAGAGACAGCCTAGGAAGACGGGGAACGTCTCAGTTTTAAATGTTGAGAGAATCATAAGTACAGAGGCGTTGTGTGTGAACATGATGTGTTCTGAACATCTAGACTAAATCTGAGAATTTACTCATCTTACTTGCACAAAAACAGTTTCACTATTCCTCAAAATGAAAAAAATAAAACATAAAAAAACTAATACACTTTATGTATTTAATCTCACTTTATCAACCAATGTCTTTGCTGCTGACCTTCAATCTAAGCAAAAATGACTTTAAATAAACCACATTTGTGTTTTATTTTTTGTTTAACCTGTGTTGAAGTTTCTTCTTCTTCTGCGATCCAGAACGGCAGCACATCAGAACGGTTTGTTTGAGCTGTTTGAGTCTTATTCATTTCACATTTGGTGTGAAAGGGCTTTTTGTTATTGAAAACAAGCAAGCAAGCCCAGCCCAGGGGCCGGCTGCACAAACGGTTAAGACTAGTCTTACAACTCAGTCATCACATTTTTCTTTATGACTGTTCATAACTGTTTTAAGTCAGTTATATAAAAATGTATATTGGTCTAATTTGATACTAGAAAGTAATACTGATTGTCCCTTGACTCAACGCTAGGTGGTCATACTAGTACTTAAGACACAGTCCTAACATAAGGGCTATTTTTATGCAACCGGCCCCAGGTGAAAAAAAGCAACGCAAACGTAACATTACTTTCCATAAACAGTTTCTAAGTGACACAATTAGTAGCTTTTTTTTAGGGAGTACTGCAATATTGTAATGGATTAATTTTTAAAGTAACTTTCCCCAACACTGCAAGCTGTTCAAACATCTGCATCAATAAATAATAAAAATCCATCTTACTAATTATCAAAAACAATTTATACTGAAATTACAATTGCATAAATAATTACACAAGATTAAAGTATTAAATATAACACTTTGAATACAGAAATTTGGAAAATCATTTCTACTAGGATATACATGGGCAACTAATTAACAATATCTTGGTACGTGATAAATGATCAGAATTATGCTAATTCATGAATTAAATTTCCCTTATACCATAGGGGCCAATCCAAAAGAGAGGAAAAACTATTGTACAGCTAATTTATGACTAACATTAAACACGCCACTGTTCACCCATTACTTCTAGCAGCATGACTTCACATCCACGCCACGCCATCTTGTTCCACTTCAGTAAAGCATCAGTGCTGTTGCTCAAACCGTTGCTGTCGTTTGAGAGGCATCAAAGATCAAACTTCTGCGTTTCATTCTCAACAGTGTCGGAGTGGAGGGATGAAAAGCCTGAGCTGATGGCAGATGGTGAGCCAATGAGGGGTGAACTAACCTACTAATGATACAAAATGAAATTTTGCATTTAGAACCCATCTGGTTGATTCTCCCTCTGGGGAAAGAGAGCTCAGACGTAGCCACACATTTGTGGACCTGTAGTGAGAATCAGAGAGTCTGGTGATTGTTGGTGGCACACATGATTACTCAACTGTGCAATGAATCTCATAACAGCAAAGGGTGGCAGTAATTTCCACCTTCTGGACCGGTTATATATCCCTCTGCATGCCAGGGACATGCTTTCTACTGTATACAGTTTGGGTCCCAAATTATACCCCTGTAATTATGGCATCTTTTGTCTAACACTTGATCATTAATGAGCGATTTAGTTGCAAAATTGTTGAGATGTTGAATGCGAAGCTTAGCTCTAAAAAGACAAAAACTCCAAAACCAAACTGGAAATGTATGTAGTGTTTATTGTGTGTTACATTATGAGCTATGCTTATATCCTATATTGATTTGATTTGAATGCTAATCAGCGTGTGCTGTGCTTAATCTGAGATTCTCAGTAAGAAAAGAAAGATTGTTTCTGTGTTCTTATCAAACATATGTACAAGGTGTACAGTATTGGCCAAAAGTGATGTCTGGCTTCACACTTTATTCAGAAGTTATTATAAATATGCATTTAAAATTTGCATATTGCGTAGTTGTCCTTGGTGTCAGTTTGTGATAATGCAATGAAACATGCCAAATTGTGCAGACATCATTTTGGGAAATTTTTAGAACAAGAGAGAACCAATGCAATATTAATAACTAATCATGTTGTATGCTTTTTCCTGACTTCTTTTTGCATTTCTATGCATTTTATTTTAATTGCATAGTAAAATTAAATCTGTAGCTGTAGTTTGCCTTTCTTTTTGCCAAATAACTCTGTCATACCTTAACCAAGTTTAATGTTTTGCTCTTCATAAAAATATAAAATATTTTCCTCATATATTGATGATCTAATCGAACTTGTGAGGTCATATAAGACATCACTTTTGCTAACTATAACATCTTTGTTTCCATCCTTTAACTTTGTGTAACTAAAGTGTTGACCTGCAACTGATACATTAGCTCATAAAAAATGAGTTTTGTTGGCATACATTACTGTATTTAGGCTGATTCAGTTAGTAATAATATTTTTGACTGAAATAAAACCATTCATAAAATCAAAATAATGCTTGATTTTATGAATTTGCCAGCAAGAGAAATCTGTAATTAACCAAATTTAGGATGGTTCAGGCCAACTGATAAAATGCATCAGGAACAATGATGGAGGGAACAATGATTCATTGCATTTGTCCTTTTCTCACCCAGTCATACACAATATATGTTCGGGAAGTTTGCGAGGGGAGACAACATTACTTCTTTCATCCATTCAGGCGTAGAAAGCAAGGCTTGAGATGTCACATCTCCTTATGTGTGACACCGGGCCCCAGAATGTGCGCTGTGTTCATTGGTAGGGCAGTCAGGTAGGCTCGCATGAGTCCTGCAGAAGAGGCTCAGCGCTGGGTTTCCGCTCGGCCTGAAAGACTGGGACAGACTGGCGTGTCTGTTGCTGGGTGATCAACAAGGTGGTCTGGGGCCAGTTCAATAGAGAGAGAGAGAGAGAAAAAAAAAACTGGGAATGGGCACAAAACAAACAGATACCTCTTCCCACAATGCAGGAATAGGAATGGGAATATGAATGCGATGGTGAACTTGTTTTAAAGATGTTTTTCTTTTGACTTCGGGATGTCTCCACTACAAAAGTTACAAAAGTGGCATGCAGTGTGATTTCCTCATTTAATAATATCAGTGTTGAGGAAAGTTACTTTTAAAAGAAGTGCTTTACAATATTGTGCTACTCCCTAAAAAAGTTACTTATTGTGTTATTTAGTTACTTGTTATGGCAAGAAATGCATTATGTTTCTTTTCCTCAACTGGGCTGGGCTTGCTTGTTTGTTTTTAATAACAAAAAAGTTCTATTTTTGGCAAATGTAAAGGCCCTTTCACACCAAAAGTTAAATGAATAAGACTCAAAAAAGCTCAAACTAATCTTTCCGCAGTGCTGCCGTTCTGGATCGTCTAAACTTCAGGAGGTTAAACAAAAGAAAGTAAATTTTGCTTATTATTATAGTTAAATTGGATCATCGAAGGTCAGCAGCAAAGACATTGATTAATAAAGTGAGATTAAATACATTGGGCCCTATCTTGCACCCAGCGCAATTGACTTTGTACAGCGACGCATGTATCATTCCTATTTTGCACCCGACGCACAGCAGACTTTTCCCTCCACAGACGCACGTCGGTAAATTAGGGAATGAACTTGCGCTCCCGGGGGCGGTTCAGCGAAAAGAGGAGGCGTGTTCCGGCGCAAACATTCCCTGGTGCTATTTTGCAGTTTCAGAAAACAATTCCGCCACAGACCAGGAGAAACCTCGTCTAAAGTCAGTGGCGCGTTATTCAGAGGCTATTTTAAGAGCGCATGCTTGGCCATAATGTAGCGTGTGCACAACACACACACACTTTACTTCTCTCATCTACACAGACGCAGTTCATATTTTGCAAATCCTACATTATTACAAGGAAAAATATTCCACACGAGGGAAATCCTTGTGGTGTCCATGAAGATGTGAAAATATAGGCATAAATCTAGCTTACACATTTACCCAAATTATTATCCGCCTGTTTAACCGAAGCTAGTTTGGGTGTGTTTCTCCATCCCCAATGTCACTTCTCTGTGTTTTACGGCCCTGACGAGAACGTCGGTCTCCTCGGCTGTGAACCGCTCCTGGCGTGCGTCTGGCAAATCCGCCGTTATAATAGCAATCCGCCATGGAACAAGCGCGCCTGCTCTTAAAGGGAATGTGAGATAACGCTCTGATTGGTTTATTTCACGTTACGCCCAAACCACACCTATGAGTAATGAAGCTACTTCAGACCAACACATTTTAGATTTGCGTCGGGCGCAAGAGTCATTTATCCCGCCGGTATAATAGCAACAGCATCCGAGACCCGCCCACAAAGTTACTTGTGTTTCACGCTTGATACTTGTGTTTCAGATCATTAAAATAGGGCCCATAAAGTCACAAAATATCACATTTAATTATTGGAAGTTTGCGTAGTATTCTGATTAAATGCATGCTCACGTATGAAATTTATACAATTTATAATATTCACATTTAAAAGAAATGTGTTACTTTATGTTACTTGGAGAAAGTAATCTGATTACTTAATTGCGGTTCTGGTAATGTGTTAACCCCAACACTTATAGTTGCACCGATAGGAGTGGAAAGCTCTGCTCGTGATCTACTGATGAACGCATACGCAGCCGGATCATTTCCATGATGACCAACGCATCTACCAAGATTAACGCAGGTTAGCGTCTGGTTTAAGACATGCTTTTGGTGGGTGGTAAATAAAGGCACAAACACCAGTAAACTGACTAGAGCAAGCCTTAGTAAATCACCTTGCATGATTTTCTTCTCCCATAAATTTTGCGTCTGAAAGGGAAACTCCTACAAATGCTCAGCCGGACAGCAACATAGTGTCGGCTCAGATCCAGTTCATGTGGATCCCACGCGTACTAGATGTGGGCCGGATCTGGGCCGACACTATGTTGTTTTCTGGGTATGCAATAAGGTCAGCCGAAATAATAACTGTGCCCACGCCTTTCCAGTGCTGATCTTTCACCGCAGTTAGTTAGTAAATCCTGACAGTATACGGCATGTCACAAGCTGTTAGTAAATCTGGCTCTTGGTGTTACAAAACCATTAAGAATTAAGGAAAATAGTTAACCTATAAACATTGCAAATTGTGATTGCATCCATTATTACCCCTTTTCCACCAGAATAGTTCATGTTCTGGAGCCAGAGCCGGTTCTGTTCTGGGTTCGGTTCAAGCCAAGATCATCCACCCCAGAACCGATGAAACCCAGCTGTACATCGTGTTCCTGCTGGACTTTCTCATGGGATATGCACAGATCTGGATGAAAAAACACCATCTCCAATCTCAATCTATCAAGGATGGCTTCTCATCTTCCCAGAAATTCCAGCAACATTGCGTTCATAAAGCCATCCAGGACTGGAACAAGAGCCCGCTGGGACCAACATAAGGAGACAATCATGTTCCCTAACTTTCACTGTTTCTCCCTACTGGAATGATCTACCAATGTTGATAGACAAACCTCTTCCATGAACCATTGCTTTAATCCTGTTAATGTACTGAGTCTATCTTAATAATATAATAATAAACTATTCTTTCTCTATTGTCTAACTGACTGTCATCTCCGGGAACTGAGTATTTCCCATGCTTTCTTTGGCTAAATCTTGTAGTATTCCTCATTTGTAAGATTATTAAAGTATGTACTAAATTAATATATCTAAATGTAAATGATATTTGTAGTGAGTGTTGGGATGTGGGACATTATTTGCGTTCCTTTAATCACACAGGTAAACCCTTGTTTA
Source organism: Leuciscus leuciscus (assembly GCF_965113295.1). Lineage (NCBI taxonomy): Eukaryota > Metazoa > Chordata > Actinopteri > Cypriniformes > Leuciscidae > Leuciscus > Leuciscus leuciscus. Next base: position 32,396,177 of record NC_138747.1, on the reverse strand, counting down.
TTAAGTGACAATGTTCTGAGGATAAATGTAACAAAATGTCACACACTCAATCAAACTGACTGGTAATTGTCTAATTTCTTATGGATTTCGGGTTCATTTTTTTCTGATTACTTTATTACCCTACAGCACCCATGGATTATTTAATTGCATCCTGCTGTATTTATCATATAAAGTGTCTTATTAATTTAATTCTCAAATCTCATGCCACAAAGGGAGAGAAGGAGGTTAATCCAAGGATATTTGGTATCTTTGTCCTGCTTTTGTGTGTGATTTGTAAATTACCACCTTCTTGGGTGATGCCACAGGCAATGACAATTCTTTTTGTTTTTTCTGAAATAATTTAGTTCATGTTTTTTGTCAATCAGTCCGCCATGCTGCAATAACAAGCTGTTTTCCCCAGAATGCACGTTCACATTTGATTGGTCGACACAGAGCTTCCCTTGAGTGAGTGTTGTCTGGTTGCTCTATTTGGGGTAATGGAGGTGGGCAGAAATAAATTCAGCAGTCAAGGCGAATATCAGGAGTTAATGACTTTTCCAGATCCTCCCCGCATCCCCTGCCCTCACAGCTTGATAGAGGGAAACAGACACAGCAGGCGGGAAAACGCTGCTCTTTCCCAGTAGTTTTTAAAGAATTGATTATATTATATTATATTAATTATATTATATTATATTATATTATATTATATTATATTATATTATATTATATTATATTATATTATTATAATCCAGTAATCCAAAGCATTATATTCTTAATTATAGTCTTACAATGGCCAAACAAAAATTAAAATTAAAATTAAAATTAAAATAAATAAATTAAAAGATGATAAAATAAAATAAAATGAAACTTTTAAATTTTTACTTTTAAATTTATTTTTTTATAAAAATAAAAAAATAATAAAAAAACAAAAAAATAATAAATTAAAATAAATTAAAATAAATAATAATAAAATAAAATAATAAATTAAAATAAAATAAAATAATGTAAAATAAAATAAAATAAAATACTACCAACACACACAGAAGAGTAGACATTAGATTTGAAATATTTGTGGATGGGTTGCTAGGAAACAGACACTCAGCTTCAGTGTTGTGATATCTATGGCCTCCTGTGGATGGACTCCACTGCAGCTGCTCAAATACGTTCATTAAGTTTTATAGAATCCCACTAAATGCCTAGATTAGAGCTCAGAGGTTAATACACATTGAGATAAGCCTTTGAAATACTTGCTCTTTCTTCAGTAGTGCATTGACATATGTACGTTTTTGTCTTTCTTCAATTTGCAATTAATCGTCTTGAAGAAATGGATTAATTTTCTTTTGTAATACCGATGTAATGACCACAAGAGATCTGTAGATCTTTAAATATCATCCTTTTGTGCCAGTTTGGAAGTATTCTGTGTGAGACTGCTTGTTGTCTTGACAAAGCCAATACACTGATATTGTATTTAAGTTTATTCTGGAAACAAAATGACTTCAATTTCTCCTCCAGCTCCACCAGTAATTTATTTACAGTAGTGATAATATTTTATAATTTTCGCAATGTAAAAGTAGGTCTGAGTTGAAACCTTTAGCCAGTTCAGAAGTTGTCCAGATCTACAGCTCAGATGCCTTGGCTAGATGTGTCCACATAATCTTTTGTGCAACCATTTTAGGTCACTGCCTCAGTGAGGAAGCTTCTTTTTTTGTTGCAGTTACACCACCCATTGACCATCAGCATTATCATCAGCTCCAGTGACTGAGCGCTCAGGCAAAGACAAGCAGCCAGAGGCGTCTGACTGGCAGATCTCCAGAGAACAGCACAGTCTTTAGGCTCTCTTTAACCTATACAGAACCTGTGAGGTTTACTTGGGACTTGGTTCCCTTGAATAAACGAGTAAAAGGAGATTGTCACTAGCTGTTTCCATCCAAAGCTGAGAGTTTAAATTACGTACAAAATTGGAATGTTGCATGAAAGATTTGCGAATAAAGCACCGCTTTCCATGTGTTCAAGAGAACACAGTCGTCACTTCCTGAGAAATTCCGTAATAAAAATGGAAGTTGCTGCAATCGGGTTCTTTTTCCCTCCATCATAAACGAGTGTGTCTCGAGCGTCAGACGAAACCCAGTAAATGCTGTCATGTTCTCTGGCGTTCGGATGCTGGTGTTCGGGAACACACTCGTGTGTGTGAGACGCTTCTGGAGGGAATTAAACCAAATCATTCTGATCTCACACTTTGACTTTCAGAAACACCAAACCAACATTAGAGATGCTGCGATGCCATTGGTCCACTGGTTACTCCAGTTATCAAGTCAAGTCACCTTCATTTATATAGCGCTTTTTACTATACAGATTATTTCAAAGCAGCTTTACAGTGATAATAGGAATTAATGCAACAAATATTGTTTTGACTGGACCGCAGCTCTAGAAAAAAGTCATTATCTAGCTCAAAGGTCGGGTAAGGAATTTAAAAAAAACGCTGTTTCAGACTGACACACAAACAAAAATTGAAATTCCTGAAATTCGATCAGGAAAGAGCTTTAGGACCCGCGTTAATATTAGAAAAGCTGTCCAGCGCTGGAGAGAGAAGCGGGAAGGCCTGAAAACAGACGCGGATGTTGCTTTGATTCGCTCCACACGTGAGTAACACTGGGTAACACTGAGTAACACACTGAGTAACACTGGGTAACACACTGAGTAACACTGGGTAACACTGAGTAATACACTGAGTAACACTGGGTAACACTGGGTAACACACTGAGTAACACTGGGTTTGAGAGTCATTGTTTGTCTGGAGCTGCTGTTCTGTTGGCAACTAACAACCAACTCTTGTCTGTAATTACTATTGTGTACTTTTAGTTTTTTTGCTTCCTTGTCATTCGTTCATCATTTGCGCTTTATTTTTGGTAAAGCATTATTTTGTTGCGCTGCTGCTATGATAAACAGACATCCACTCTTGGATTGCGTGCGTAATGGAGGCCAGCTAGTGAGAGTCGCGCTGAAGATTGCTGGACAATGCGGTGTTTAGCGTCAGTGTTAGTGCACTCACCTCACATGCCGGCGATTGGAGTTCAAGACCGACTGAATTGGAGGGTTAGATTTTGAGGCAGAGCAATGAAGAGAGGGGTTTGTTTGGGTTGATTTTGAAATATCGCTTACCCACCTATAAGTAAGTTTTTGATTGATTCATTTCCGTTGTAAAAATCATTAGTTATTAACTTAGGGGCCACTTACACGACACTGATTTCAATTGAAAACAAAAACAAAAACTTTAATGCGTTCTGGCCGTTCATTTACATGACAATGGCGTTTTGGTGGCCCAAGAACGCAAACTTTGAAGTAAATGGCGAGCAAACAGCATTTTGGATCGTGTGTTCCTCCCTGCCCTCGCTTCATTACGAGTGGGGATACACGCAATTTATGTGTTGTTTGTTTGGGAGTAGAGCATGCACGGTCAGCTCTAGTAAAAGGGGGCTGACAGGGTTCATTCATAAATTCCCGACGTGTTACATATGCACTATCGAGAGTTTGAGCTCTACTCCTGTTGGCTTTCTTCTCGAGGGAAGAAAGTCAATAAAGATTCTTTGGCTCGGATCTCGCGTTTGCCGAGGCAACGTGTAGATAATGGGTCCGCAATATAGATGGGAATTTCCCTTTCTCTCTTTCTCTTATGATTGTGTGCAAACTAATTATGTGTTTGCAGAATATTATTATGGTTATTTTTGTGTTTGAGATTATTAAATGAAATTAATTTTGAGAAATTAAATGTAATATTTGTCTGGCTTTGAAAGTAGATGTATGAAAATAATATATTCAACCTTTCATCCAGACCAAGTTATCTATCTGACTGATTTCTGGCTGCATTTAATTGTGATGAAATTAAATGTTAAATACTAAAGTATTACTAAATAGTTGATGTCTGTATTAATACACTATATTCAGCCTTCCACCTAGACCGTTTCTACTTGTCCGGGTAATATTTGGCTGCATTTAATTTTTGAGAAAATTAAATATGTACTTTTCTGATCTCTGAGGAGTTAGATGTTTGTATTAATATAGTATTCTGCCTTTCATCCAGAGTGTCATCCAGAGTAAACATCCAGTGTTTACTTGTCAGTTTGATATTTGGCTGCATTTTATTTTTGAGAAAATTTAAATGATCTTTGAGGGGTTAGATGTCAGTATTAACATACTATTCAGCCTGCAAGCTACTGCCAAATGTTTCTTGTTGGGTCCTGCATAGCATAGAAAAGGGTTATCAAATAAAGTTCGGGTCTCGCCCGCCCAGGTTTATGGGGTCCTATCCACTATGGTGGGCTCCGAGCAGGTTCTGGTAATGGAACAAGAAGTGAAAACCCTGCTGGAGAAAGGGCTCATAGAACATGTACACCCCCTCCAACAGGAAAACCGGGTTCTACAGTCGGTATTTCATAGTTCAAAAGAAGGATGGGGGGTTGCGTCCCATTTTGTGCTGAACGAGTCAGTCATGCAGATAAAATTCTAAATGTTAACCCTGAGACAAATCATGCCACAGATCAGATCCAAGGACTGATTTGTCATGATAGATCTCAAGGACGCATACTTCCATATATCCATCCTTCCATTTCACAGGAAGTTCCTGAGGTTTGCTTTCAGGGGCAAAGCTTACCAATATTGAGTTCTTCAGTTCGGCCTAGCACTATCACCCCGCGCTTTCATCAAATGTGTAGATGCAGCTCTGGCGCCACTGCGCCTGCAGGGTTTTTGCATCATGAACTACATCGACGATTGGTTGATTCTGGCTCAGTCGCATCAGTTGGCGGTTCGGCATCGAGATGTCATTCTCGCCCACATGAAAGAGTTGGGGTTACGGCTAAACGCCAAAAAGAGTGCGCTTTCTCCACTACAGAGGACCACTTTTTTAGGCGTGGTTTGGGACTCAATGTTGATGCAGGCACACCGGCATGCATAGAGTCCATCCTTTACGGCTGTGAAAAGAAGTAAAGCTAGTAAAAACTAGGCCAGTCACTCAATGTCAAACAGTTTCAGAGGCTGTTGGGTTTGATGGCCGCAGCGTCCAACGTGATCCCTTTTAGACTGTTTGTACATGAGACCCCTGCAGTGGTGGCTCAGGACCAAAGGGTTTTCCCCGAGGGGCAACCCCTTTCGCATGATCAGGGTTACGCGGCGATGCTTACACCCCCTGGTTATGTGGAAGAAACCATGATTCCTGTCCCAGGGTCCCGTGTTGGGTCCCGTGTCCCGCAAGTGTTGGTGCTAACGACAAATGCCTCTCTCATGGGCTGGGGAGCGATCATGGATGGTCGCTCGGTGCCCGTGGAAGGGTCACCATCTCACCTGGCACTTAATCACCTGGTGATGATGGCTCAGGCTCTACATCCCTGGGCACCAGATTGTCGGGGCAGCGGCTGAGGTCCAGGGAAGGGAGACTCCACCCTGAGGTGGTGGAGCTCATATGGAGTTGCAGACATGGCTGTACTACATCTGTACATGGTTTCCCTGATTGTTCTACTTCCGGTAGTTCTGGAGAACAGTGTTATGGAAGTGTGGGTTTGGCCTCTGAGGGGGCCCAACTCATAGATCACACATAGATCATAGGCCACGATTTCTCTAGAGCTCCCTGCACAGGAAACAAACCGGTTTCCTCCGTGGTGCGTTGGAGCAGGAGGAGTATGGTGACTTTGTAGCCTTGTATTAAGGGTATCCCTACAAGAGGTGTGTGATGCGGCAGGCTGTTCTTTTCCGCACACACTCGTCGGGTTTACAGCCTAATTTTGGGCTTCACTTCTGGGTCCCAGGTGATTCTGTCTTTGTTGTGCTTGCCTGATTTCACACAAGACAGGCACTGCTCACTATGGTGGTGTTGGTATAGACGTTCCCACAGCGTCATCTCGATGCAATGCGAGTTCCCTTGAAAGTTCTCAGTTACGACTGTAACCTCGGTTACCTGAAGAGGGAACGAGACGTTGCGTCACCCTGCCATACTGTGGCTGTGATCGACTTGCTTCAACCTATCAGAAGTTGACAATGTTTGGTCTGGGTGCGCTTGACGTCACCCGCCTATACGCCATTGGACTGATTTTACAATTGCTTAATGACGCAATCACGAAGAGCGTTCCCACAGCGTCATATTGACGCAACGTCTCATTCCCTCTTCAGGGAACCGAGGCTACAGTCGTAACCGAGGCGTTTTCAGTTGTTTCCACTTGGTCTGATTAATTGGCCATGTAATGATCCAACCCGACCCTGCTTCACAGATCAACGCCACAGAGAGTGATCCAAATTAACCAAAGACATGCTGTAATACAGTTAGTTTGTAGAGTGTTAGCATGCATAATGCATGTTTCAAATATGTATACTTAAATATGCTGCATTTGACAAGTTTTTTCATGGGAATACTGTGGGTTCCAGAGGTCTGAGATATTACCTGGAATTAAATCTGTAGAGGTCACTAAATGAATGTAGCTAAATTGAACGACATTGATCAATGTTTTATTACAAATCATGCTGTGTTGTAAAGAACCTATTGTATTTTAAGATTAAAATTGATCAGTGTCATGTCACAAGGACATAATTAACAGAATGTAGACATATGCAGTACTGCAATTAAGCTCCTTTTCAAGCACAGGTGTCTGCAATCTGTTCTTCACTTTCCTCCACTCATCCTGCTTTCAGCCCATTCATCGCTATGGAAACAGACTGGATGGATTGCTCGACTGCTCAGTGATTGGTATGACGCCACAAATGACAGTGCAAGATCATGCCTTGCTACATTCAGCATTTAAGAGACTAGCAAGTTAACAAAGGGAGAGAAAAAAAATACATCTACAGTTTGTGTTTTATTGTTCTAACCAAATCATTTGTTAACAATAATCAACAGCAGATTTTGGAAGACTTTTAGTGCAACAAAGTTTTACTTTAAACCCAAAGTTTTACATAACCCTTCAAAATTAGAGAACACTTAAAATTACAACAATTGAGTGCTGTGATTTCTGCCAGGTCAATTACAGGTCTTTGTCGTTGATTGATAAGCTGTGGCAGAGGCAATTGAAGATCCCAGTGCAACAATCTAGCCTTGCAGGAACTAGCGCGGCCAGCTGCACTAATTAGTATGGTTGTAGAACACAGAAAAACGCTATCATCACCATCCTTCAGCTGTCACAATGCACAGTATATGTACATGTTCCTGCCACTGGTGACACTAACTCAAGATCGATAGATTTTAATTGCTTTTTGCCACTTTTTCTAGTAGCCATGGGAAAGAAACTCTCGAAGGAGTGATATAAAAGATACCCATGAAATGCAGCCCAGAGGATCCAGTTAAGGTCATTCGGGGTGTAAAGGATTAAAGAATGTACAAATGCATTAATGCAAAGATACTTGAATTAATGCATTCATGCATAAAGTTTGAAAATAAAATTAAAAAAGGGTATGTCAAACTAAAATATAACTTTAATTTGAATGTATATGCTAACCTATGTATAAACAAATAGTTTCATTTTTGATGGTTGCTGGATAATGGTTCTCAAACAGTTAACAAGTACTAAGACCATGACAGTTCTCCTAAGCTGTATAATGTTGAACAGTCAGCAAAAACGATGTGAAAAATGCCTCATAGCAACAACTCAAATGAGTACTTTTTCTCAAAGGTGATGGCAACAATCTGCAGATTCCACATTACATATATTGCAGCACCATACATATAACATGATGTATTACAGCAAACATGGTGTGGGTCCTTCCTCTTCTGTGGTATCTTTTAAACTTTGCAACATGCTTGTATTGTCATTTAAGGATATATGTAAGCATATGTCAGATTTTCAGAAATATGTTTTGGTCAAGCTCTGATATTTTATTAATTATAATTTGATAATTTACACAATGGCAAGAAGATTATCAGGATGGAAATAAAAGAGCTATTGGCATTGCTCAATGATGGACTGAGAGTTCATTCTTTTATTTTTATTAAACCATTTTTTGTAATTCTAACATGGAATACTATACAAGCAGACAAAACAACTACCAAAAAAAAACAAACAAAAAAACACACATCCATTGCTAATACTTACAGATTATTATTATTATTACGCATCATGTGCCAAAGGACATTTTTCCACCATTGTGAATGTTCTGAAAAACCTAGGTCGTTTGTTCGATTCGCACACATTTTGGCATACATCATACCAAGACCCTTATGACAATTTTTTTCCAAAAGAAAATTGGGTAACATTTTGTTTACAGTGTCCTTGTTACATATGTTACATATACTTACCATAGTAATAACAGTAAATTATACATAATTACATGCAATTAACCCTCAACCAAATCCTAATCCTACCCTAACCCTAAAGTAAGTGCATGTAGTTGCTTAATATTACTCAGTACTTAAATATATAATTACACTGTTACAATGACACCTTAAAATAAAGTGTGACCGAAAATTGATTTATAAAAGCATTAAAAAGATATAAGCCACTCAATCAGTCTGGCATCACCCATTTTGACTATTTGACTTACAGCATTCTGTATCTGCTCAATGAACTGTCCAAACTTAACGAAACTTGACACACATAGACTACATGTCATTCTGTTGATGCACACCAAGTTGCACCAAAATCTGCCAATAGGTGGCGCTACAACTAAAAAACCTTTCAAAACTCTGCAACAGTTCCATCAAGGAAAATGTTACTTGATGTTTAGTCTATCTTCTTCAGGGCAAGTGTTCACTGGCTGCCAGCAGCCAATCCGTTTTCAGCAGCTAATAACTTGCATTGTGAATGAAAAATTGTTATGAAATTCAACAAGTATGCTACTATAATAAGCTAATTTACATTTTTGCTAATAACTCTCAAATTGTGATGGCTAGAATACAAATTCATCTGTCCTCTGAATCACTCAGTACCCCTAAAGTTCTGCTAGTTTGATTTCATTCTCTATTTTTTTTTATTAGAAATATTTTTATAAAAATTTTATTTTATTTTTATTTTTATAACTCATCCTTGGCTGTCTGATTCACACACAATTTGGTGAATAAATACTAAATAATTAAATTCAGAATAATAATTTAGATACATTTTATTGTTAAATATGGACCATTATATTTTGACTAATTTGCCTATTTTGTGTAAACACAATGTCCAAACTTCCCGAAATAAAAGTTTAGTTTGCAAAGAAATCTGTGATCTCCAACATGATTATTGATCATTTAATAGTACCTTCAATTTATATATATCCTAATGATACTGAAAACATATTTATCTATTTGTCAATTGCCACACATGACTGAATATATTGCTGTCCAATTAAAATGAGGAGACAATGTGATATTTTTTCTTTTAATACAATATTTCTTTAAAGAGGCATATTCTGAAAACATACATGGCACTGTTTCACAGCATTCACTCAAACCAAAAAATAGTGAAATTATTTATTATGTTCACTTAATTGTGGCATTGTGAAACTTAATATGATTTCCATCTTTTTTTTAATTTTTAAATGATTATTTTATACAATTTATTAAAGATGACCTATTATGTTTTTTGCCTGTTCATCTTTCTTTTGTGTGTAATGTTGTTGTTTACGCATGAAAAAGCCCCTCCAGTGGGAGTTATTCTCTATATCGGTCATGGTTATGCTGCATAGCAAGGGACGAAGACTAAGATGAAGAGTTAACACGATATTTTACAATATCCACAAGGTAAATCTATAGAGCAAAAAAAGTAGAGCAAGCAGAACACAACCATACATGAATGAGACCAGACAAAGGCGAACTGAAAAAAACAGGACTTAAACACACAGACAAAGAGGTGATTATGACAACACACATGAACATTATGATACAAACATACAATATACTTTATTGTCTCCTTAGGGAGATTTGTCTTGGGCTCAGTGTATGATGCATTTCCAGAATAAAGAATAAATAAATAAATAGATAAGAGTTTATAAATAAATTCTAAATCAATCACAGAATAAATCAATCACATGTGTAAACAAGCAGGGAAATAGTGCAAACAGAAAACAAAGTCCAAACCGGGTGATATTGTGACAATATCAGTGTCAGTGTTTCTAAACTCCCTGGAAAACCTTCATTATAGTCTTGAGTTTTTTTCCTGGAACGAACACGCCACAATATTCTTCATTTAAATAATTCCTACGCAGAATAAAGGGGCGGGGCCTGGTTGAGTTAGTTAGTAGTGTGTTAAACTGGTGGTTATGGTAAGGGGCGGGACATTTCCCAAACACACTCGAAGCGCTCGACCAATCACAACACACTGATCCAGCCGACCAATCAGAGCACAGTGTGCTTTTCAGAAGGAGGGGCTTCATAGAGACAGGAAATAAACAAGGGTGCATTTCCCATACAATGATGTAACTCGCTGATTAACTACAGCACCATTGAATAATGCATTGTTGGAGAAACTAACCAACTAGTCACAACTGTTTTCCAAAACCGTAGTAGCATGGTCGCCCCTCTGTCGTTTTAACTACATTGGTTTAACAATATACTGTAGGCCTACGACTGTTGTTAATGTCATCAGGTGGAGTAATAACTTCTTCAAAATAATCTATTTGCAATCTCTGAAATCTCTGAACATGGCACTTGATGACTACTTTACCCTTTTTTGTTCCCTGTCATTTAGCTTTATTTGATGATTGATTTATCACAGGTTTCCTCATTCGTCATACTTTGGGGTTCCCTTGCGCATTTATGCAAATGCGCACTCCTCAAAAACAGCGTTGATTGTTGACACGCTAAAATATACAGACTGAAACGGATGCATATTCAGATTTAATTAAAGTAGTAGAAAGCACTACATATTAGCTTGCATATTTTGCCCAAGAGCATGATCTATTTAAGTCCACATGTCATTTAACAATATGCTTCTAACTATAGGTCGAGAGTGTAAATGTGCAATGCTGTTTGTTGGAACTATGGTTGACTGAATTGTTGAACTATGTTGCCAGTGACAGAATGTGATGTGATCATAGTTGACTAACGATGTTTTGGGAACATTCATGCATGAAAACCTACTCTATGTCAGGGATCAGCCAGGCTCCACCACCACACAATCACAGAGATCGCTGTCACCTGAGTACTAATCACTGGCACCTGCACGTCATCTGATCATCAGCACAAAAGCACTCACCTCACACAGTCACATTGTCTGGTCTCGTTTGAGTAAGGACTCACATCCCTATGATTGATGTTTAGTGTGATCGTCTACCGTCCTGTTTCTCCTAAGTCTCCATCGTCTTCCTGGTTCCTGTCATCACTCAGCTACTTACCTCTCTCCGTTCCACTGTTTACATTACACTTTCCTGTTACTCTTACCTTCCTACGATTGATGTTCCCTGGATCCTTTCCAGGAGGTTGTGGATGCCCTCAAGCGTGCACTTTCCTCTACCACTTCCGCTTCACCCGTCACCACTTCTCCTTCACCACCAGTGGCCTCCAGTCCCATGGCCAATGCAGGGCCCTACTCTGGCTTGGCGGAGGATTGCGACGGATTTCTGCTACAGTGTTTGCTGGCCCTGGAGATGCAGTCGCCTCGTTTCCCCACTGAACTAGCGAAGGTAGCGTTCATCATTTCCCTGCTGACGGGGCGAGTGCTCCACTGGGCCCAAACCATCTGGAATCAGAATACGACCGTTACGCAAACACTGAACAACTTCATCTCTCACTTCTGTGATGTCTTCGGGATTCCTGATGGTGATTCCTCTGTGGGTGAGCAGTTATATCATCTCAATCAAGATAAAGATTCCGTTTCTGATTATACCCTCAAGTTCCGGACTCTCGTGGCAGCCAGTGGGTGGAACAAGCGCTCGCTCCTTACCACCAATCAGCAGGGATTAAATCCTCGACTGCGACTGCATCTTGCTCCATACGACGATGCCATGGGTCTTGAACGGTTCATTCATCTCACCATCCGAATCGTTCGTTGTATGCAGCCCTGCTTGGAAGACCTACAGGGCCAGCCTTCAACTTCTCCGCCTTGCCAGCCAGAGTTTACCAGCTCTCCAGAACCAGTCCCTATGCAACTGGAAAACACTAGTCTTTCTTATACTGAGTGGCAGAGGAGGCTGACCCAGGGTCTATGTCTGTACTGTGGCGATGGTGGACACATCATTTCTGCCTGTCCCATCCGTCCACCACAACCAATGGTGAGTGTCATCCATTCCTCATCAGTAAACATGAAACCGCTTACTACTGAAGTCATCTTTACTGCCTCACATGTCTCTCTTCCAGTACACGCCCTCCTCGATTCTGGGTCAGCAGGGAACTTCATCTCCGATTCCCTCTGGCACCAGCTCAACCTCCAGAAGAGGTCCAACAAGGTCCATTATCAAGTCCACTCGATAATCGGCAAACCTCTCAACAAGAACAATGTGCGTTTCACCGTAGGACCTATCCAGTTGCAAGTGGGACAGTTACACACAGAATCCATCTCCTTCCTGGTTCTGGAGAATTCCACCAATGGTATAATTCTAGGGCGCCCGTGACTAGTGCAACACGATCCGGATCTCTCCTGGACCACCAGAGAAGTCCTGAAGTGGGGTGATAGCTATTTCCCGGGCTGTTTTCCACATCTGCCTCAACCTGTGATTCCTCTACCAGTCCAGCACGTATTACCTCGTCCGGATACGTGAGGGGGACGAATGGAAGATGGCCTTTGTGACCCCCACTGGACACTACTAGTACCTGGTCATGCCATATGGTCTGGTAAATGCCCCCTCTGTATTCTAAGACTTTCTGCACAAGGTGCTCCGGGAATTCCTTCATCGTACCGTGATCGTCTACATCGATGATATCCTGATCTATTCCCGGAGCCTGGCCGAACATCGCCATCACGTTGTGGAGGTCCTCCAATGCCTCAGAGAACATCACCTCTTCCTCAAGGCCGAGAAAGAATCCTTCCATCAACCAACCATCCAGTTTCTCAGCTATAACATCAGTGAACAAGACATCCAGATGGACGAGTGGAAGGTGAATGCAGTCCGGAACTGGCCCACACCTACCACTATCAAAGAGCTCCAACGTTTCCTCAGATTTTCTCATTTCTATCGCTGGTTTATCCATAACTACAGTTCCATCACCTCCCCGTTGACCAATCTCCTGTCCTGGACACCAGCTGCCAACCAGGCTTTCCAGAGCCTTAAAGACTCATTCACAAGTGCACCACTCCTAATCCACCCAGACCCCAACAAGCCGTTCGTCGTCTATCGCAGCAACGTCTCCATCCATGCGCCTTCTCTAAGAAACTATCCCCGGCGGAGATTAATTACGATATTGGTAACTGAGAACTACTGGCCATCAAGCTCGCCTTAGAGGAGTGGAGACACTGGCTGTAGGGTGCTAAGGAGAGATTCACAGTTCTCACCGATCACAAAAATCTTCAATATCTCCGAGATGCTAAATGCCTCAACCCCAGACAGGCAATATGGGCTTTGTTTTTCACCCGCTTCCATTTCACCATCTCCTATCGTCCCGGTACAAAGAATCTCAAGGCTGATGCTCTATCCCGTCTCAATAACTCTGAAGAGGAAACCGAAGACCCGGAGCCCATCTTGCCTCAAAAGATCATCCTGTGCCCCATCTAGTGGTCCATCCATCGGCAGCTTTCCTCCTCCAGTGTCTCCGAGCCATCTCCATCGGGGTGTCCACCCGGTCGTACCTACGTTCCCCGGTCACAACGCAATAATCTCACGCACTCTGCACATTCTCCTGTGGGCACTGGCCATCCAGGGGTCAACCGCACCCTCTCACTGCTACAAGATCGCTTCTGGTGGCCCAACGTGGCCAGGGATGTGAGAAGGTTTGTCCAGGGATTCCCAGACTGCGCCATCTCCAAGAGCCCACACCATCTTCCATCCGGCAAGTTCCTTCCATTGCCCATTCCCCAACGCCCCTGGTCACACCTAGGAGTAGACTTTGCCACCGACCTACTTCTCTCCGAAGGTAATACATGTATCCTAGTCATTGTTGACCAATTCTCCAAATCCTGCCGTCTGATTCCTTTGAAAGGTCTACCTACTGCCATGAGCTACACTTCAACCACGTTTTCCGTCAGGGATCAGCCAGGCTCCACCACCACACAATCACAGAGATTGCTGTAACCTGAGTACTAATCACCCGTACCTGCACGTCATCTGATGATCAGCACAGTCAGCACAAAAGCACTCACCTCACACAGTCACATTGTCTGGTCTCGTTTGAGTAAGGACTCACATCCCTAAGATTGATGTTTAGTGTGATCGTCTACCGTCCTGTTTCTCCTAAGTCTCCATCGTCTTCCTGGTTCCTGTCATCACTCAGCTACTTACCTCTCTCCGTTCCACTGTGAGTACTCCAGCGATCTCTCGCCACAGCATCCACGACCTCATTCATTATCTGCAAAAGAATCACAGACTGTCAGTATATCTCACCATCATTATTCAAAGACATTCTCCATTATCGTCACCCACTGGTCGCCACCGCTACTTGTTTCAATAAACCTGTTTCTTACCAGTATCATTTTGTCTTGAGTCTCTGTTCCATAACACTCTAGTAGAGCCTAAAAACTAAATCAAAATCAATAAAATGCCCTCTATAAAATGACGTATTTAACAACAGAGAAATAAAATAAATTTTGATAGAAATGTGTCCACTGACATAAACCATGTTCAATCAAACCGATGCGACTGTTAAACAGAAAGAACATGAGTCAGATGCCCTAAAAACAAGCATGCTACAGCACACATCCTCTGGTTCTGATACCCAGGGTGATGATGACAGCTCCAGTAATGAAATGACCCCGGCACCCCCACTTCAGGGCAGTGAAAGAGGACAGCCTCGAAGGGCTTTTCAGGGGAATCAGTGAAGTCAACTCTTCATGTGACCCACAAAGAACCAGCATCATCCAGAGAACTCTAGCGTGTCCAGTACAAGACAGCATTGGATGAGGAACACATAAAGATGCGTACATGGGTAAATTAGTGCACTGAGCTGAACAGTGCAAGTGTGTGTGTGGGGGGGGGGGGGGGAGAGAGAGAGAGAGAGAGAGAGAGAGAGAGAGAGAGAGAGAGAGAGAGAGAGAGAGAATGTCTTCTCTATAATGTTGCGTGTTTGTCGAGGTGGGGGGGCACTACATTGATTATTGAGACAGATTTGATTTGACATCGCTGTTAGGTTTCTGATCTCAGTGCAATTCAGGATGTCATCTGCAGATAAATGAGAGAGCTAGCTGAGATATAACAGAGGCAGAGCAGCTGCCATCGACGCCATAGATCCATCCCATGATGCCCGAGGACGTCCAGGCACTGAGGGCCTAGACAATAATGTCTTTCTGAAGGACATTTATTTTGTCTCAGTGTATGTGATCGGAGAACTCCACTGACAGCAGCAAACTCAACAGTAAGGGGCTGATTTTGTACCAGGATCCCCAAAAGTATGCATGCAACTTTTTATAAATTAAACTTAAGGTAACACTTTATTTTACAGTGTCCTTTATACATTTGTTACATGTACTTACCATAGTAATAACATAAAATTATGCATAATTACATGCTACTAACGCTCAACCAAATCCTTATCCTACCCTAACCCTATAGTAAGTACATGTAGTTAATTAATATTACTCAGTACTTAAATGTAAAATAACACTGTAACAACGGCACCTTAAAATAAAGTGTAACCAAACTTAAATATGAGTAATTAATTATATATGCCAATGAACACTTGCACTGAGGCAATAGTTCTTTGATAGGGTCATTGGAACAAGTTGTGAATCATTCCAAATTTAATTTAGAATTACTTTTAAATTTAGTTTGAATTGAGTTGGTAAACAGGATTAAGAATTGTAATTAAAATTTGAATGAATTAGAATTAAAATCGAATGAAATTCAAACAAATTCAAAGCTGAAGCCGTACATGTTTTAAAGTGGAATTTTACACAATATTATAAAGTACACACTACATATGGAAGATTTTCAGATGATGTTAATAATAATAAGTGGGTCATGCTGGAAGAACACTTAATTTCCAGGAGTGCTCTAAATTCTTTCTCAATTTCTGATTTTATAAAGCAGTTGACATTTATTAAATCTGGGTAACACTTTATTTTAAGGTGACGTAGTTACACGTTACATGTACTTACTACAGTAAATTATACAAGTTATTAACCCTAAGGCAAACCCTAACCTTAACCTATAACAAGTAATGCAGTTAATTAATTTCACCCAGTACTTATTTGTGTAATTACACTGTAAAGATACCTTAAAATAAAGTGTAACCAGAATCTGTTTTGTTGTCTGTGTGAATTGTTAAATGTAATTAATTGACCAAAATGTAACAAATGGTACAGCTGTTCTAAGGTACAATAATTACAATAGTAATTAAATCTGTAATAGATGTATTTTTGAATCATTCTGACCCATGGATCATTCAATAGTTTTTCTGCATCATTAAAACACATTATGTCACTGAATATTAACCTGTTATGCAAAATTACACTTAGTGTTTTTAAGCCCCAAAAATAAAAAAATAAAGAAATAGAACACTCAATTGATCTGTTGCATATGTTGTCCCCTGATATCAAAATATGCCTTTAGGGATTTGATTCGATTTGGAGGCGATGTCATGATTAATTGTGTCTGGTTTACAACTGACTGAGGTTCAGACAACTTCATTTATTATGCAAACTGCAAGTTCTGTAAAAAAAAAAAAATCTCTCCAAACTCTCTAAACAGAGGCATTTTTCCACTCTAGTTATCAGACGGGTGATTGATGACGATAATTAATCCTTTCAGTGAAAAAGGCTAATTTGCGGCAGTGTACCGCACAACAGCATGATGCATTTACTGAGCCGACTTCATAATTCCTCCATAATTCACTCCTTCCTCGATGCTCACATCGCCATTTCTCTTTGTTAACATCTAAATATCAGGACAGTCGCTTGATAAAGCTATTTAAGCAATGCCACATTGCCAAAAGAGGAAGAAGGAGGAGGCAGAGGAATGAAGAAGGGGAGGACATAGAGAGCTGGAAGTGCTGGCGGCCGCAGTCATCACATGTCTCCATCAGGGAAAGGTTAACATGATGGGTTGTGACAATCTCTCCTGGCAGGCTTGCAAATAGCTCCCTTATAACCAGGAAATTAAATAGGACAAAAAGATAGATTCAGAGTGCTGGGATTTTAACAGAGGAATCCACCTGGGTCTTTTTTATGGCGATGATAATGAACTTTATGTTCATATTAGGTAAATGTTTCAGTATACTCAATGCACAATAAATACTGATGTGCACAGAGTGAAGGATTGTTGTTAATGTCATTAGTGGCGCTTGCTCATGGAAGCATCTGTTCAGGCTTATATTCTATAATACAAAGCCTTATAGCAGACATTTCTACAATGTGCATATACACAGAAACAAACCAAATTTATAATGGAAATTATTCCCAAATGACATTTGATGGGAGTTTGGTATAAACAGAACAGTGATAATAAAATCTTTCTACAAGTAAGCTAACTTGACAATTGAATGCATTGATAGAGTAAGATAAAAACAGTAAGAATGGCAGAATGCATAATGATGCAGGTAGTAGAATAGTGGATAAGTGTCTGCAATGGTAATGCATTGGTTGTGGGCTGAATGCCCAGTAGATCTGACATTCTCTATCACCACTGAGACTTTGAGCAAGGCATTTAACTTGAGGTGAGGTCAAGGGACTTGTAAAGCAGGATCAGCTAGATCATTTTGCAAGTCAAATAATTCATACCCTTTGCAAAGCAATGGTTTAACAAAAACTGAAAGACTTTTTAAGGCATCATAGTCATGATCTTAACATGAAGGCTGCTCCAAAAAGTAGGCAGCAACATAATGATACCATTTAACATTTTCATTTTATGCAAAATCTAGGGATGCATTGCATGTTTCCTTTGTGGATAAGGCAATCCCAGAATGCATGACAAAGAGCACAGCAGGGGAAACACATTTGACATAAATGATCAAATCAAGGTTTTTATGCAAATATTGTGTACTGTGTGTTTTATGCTTAGTGTACTGCTAACATGAAAATAACTTTTAACGTCGAACTCTGTTTGAATCAAATGAAAGTTCGTGCTTTGTTTGACGCTGTCTATTTAAAATAATCCAAATCAGTCACTTATGAAGTTTCATTTGGGTTATGATGCTACACATATTGTACAATGCAAAAAAATAATAAAAATGCAAATATTTTCCTCAGTATTTCTGTCTTGTTTTCAAGGACACATATCTAAACATTCTTAAATAAAGATACATATACTTGAGAAGCAAAATTACATGGGAAATTAAGTCCCCCCCCCCCCCCCCCCCCCCCCAAAAAATAAATAAATAAAATTGTCCAAATGAAGTGTGTAATGTTCCAAATGCAGTTTATTGAAATATTGAACAAATACAAAGTAAACAGAATCAAATAATGACTTGAACTTGGCTATGGCTTGACTTGGCTATTGCCTTGCCTTGCCTTGCCTTGACTGTGGCCTTGCCTTGCCTTGACTGTGGCCTTGCCTTGCCTTGCCTTGACTCGACTTGACTGTGGCCTTGCCTTGACTATGGCCTTGACTTGACTTGACTTGACTTGACTATGGCCTTGCCTTGACTTGACTATGGACTTGCCTTGACTTGGCTATGGACTTGACTTGAAAATGGCCTTGCCTTGACTTGACTTGACTTGACTTGACTTTGACCTTGACTTGACAATGGCCTTGCCTTGCCTTCACTTGACTATGGCCTTGCCTTGCCTTGCCTTCACTTGACTATGGCCTTGACTTGACATGACATGACTTGACTATGGCCTTGCCTTGATTATGGCCTTGTAAGACTTGGAGAAACTAGAAAATGCGGGGCAGTCTGGTTGAGGAGCGACCACTCCCTGAGAAGACAAAGGACCTTTCTTGAAATTAACATTTGAACTCTCTCTTGTGAAACTAGCATCATCATTCGAGACGCAAGTCTCACCTAAGCAATCCTAATCTACATATGTTTCCCTTGACCCCCCATTCCCCCGTTCCCTCTTTCTATCATGCCTGAAATTCACCCAAAAATGGACATGGTTTAATGTGAATAATTATCATACAGTATTACAAATGTTTGGTATCATTTGAAATGTCTCAGTGCGACTGGTGCGACAAAATGAAATGATGTCATTTCACCCTTCACCCGCTGATCGGATGCCTCTATTGGGCCTATTGAGCCGGGCCTTACAGCCTTTACTTGCCTTGCCTTGCCTTGCCTTGCCTTGCCTTGCCTTGCCTTGCCTTGCCTTGCCTTGCCTTGACTTGCCTTGACTTGACTAAGGCCTTGCCTTGCCTGACTAAACAAAAAGACAAAGACAAAGACAAAGCTAGACAAGAGAAAACGGAAATATGAGCACTATATATACACAAAGACTAATGACTAACAAGATACACCTGTGAGCAGAGGTGGGTAGTAACAAAGTACATTTACTTTGTTACATTTACTTCAGTATTCATTCTACTTTTAAGAGTAGATTTAAATGTGGGTACTTTTACTTTAACTCGAGCACATTTCTAATGAAAAAAATGTTCCCCCAGTTTCTTTATTTTAATGTAATACATCTTAAGAAATATGTAGGTTATTCCAAGTGTGCTGTCTCTTTTTTTCTGGGGCATGAGCGATGAATCATTCACAAATGAATCACTCTTTTGAGTCAATTCTGTTCAAAGACTTTGTTGCAAAGATATCTAATTATGATAACAATAATTATTTTAATTAAATATCTATCTAAAAAATAACATGAGTACAGTTTGTGGATACTCCAGCCACCTCTGCCTGTGAGTAATTAAGATGATAAACCAATGAACTGAGAAACACCTGACAAGAACAAACCAATGGAAACATAACACATGAAATAAAGGAACCACATGACCAGATCATGTGAAGGTTTCAAGAAATCACATGACACAATAACAGGAAATGACATGCCTATGGCAAATAGCAAAGTAAAAGACATTGAAACATGAATGTGAAACCAAACCAAAAACAGAAATAACAGTGAGTTTATGCTAAAAATAAGAACAAAATAAAATTGTATGCCCCATTGGAAAATATGGCTAATATTTGTTCATGTTTAAGCACTCATTTTTCAGTAAACAAGAAAGACTTAATATCTGAAGTAATTTTGCTTCTCCAGTAAATGTATCTTGACATAAGAATGCTTAAATATGTGTACTGGACAAGACAAAAATAATAAGGAAGAAAAACAGTGTAGACATCAAGGCAGCTCAGTAGGTTTTGATACAGGGCTTTACTCTATACAGTCCGTGAAACGATTTGTATTGTGAAGAGCCTGTAGAAAAACATTGTAGACTTCAATTCCTTAAGGCTTAGTCTTTGAACTGTCCTGTCGAGTACACCTCACCCCACACACACACCCTGTGCTCCCAGCCACAGTCTGTCTCCTACATTATATGCCCTCCCCCAGTCCTGTTTGTTACACAAGGCTGACCGACCAAGATGATTCATGAGAAGCAGACTTTTTCGATTAAATCATCTGCCAAGATGCATTTGAACAAAACCATTGTCTTCGCTTCAAGTGCATTCAGCTGGCTTCCTATGTTCACAATGTTTGGGTTCTATTCTTTTGAAGAGTTGCGATTTCAGATCAAGACCAGGCATGTGTTTATGCAGAAATACAATCTTTTTGCATTTGAAGTCTCTAGGAACAAAATATTGTCACCAGATTGAATGTATATCCAGTCCCTGCCAAAGGGCGTATGCACTGCTAATGTTTTTCTTGCTTAGTATTTTTGCCTTGTTTTCCAGTTCAAATATCTAAACATTATTAAAATCAAGAGAAGCAAAATTACATTAGACATTGTCTTGTTAACAAAAAAAAAAAAAAAAAAAAAAGAATGCTTAAAAAAAGAAAAGTTTATGCTTAAAGCAAGAAAAAAAAAAACTGAATTCAAAGGGAAAACAAGATTATTTTTCTGACGCCACAGGAATATATTTGTTCTGGTATTTAGTGACGCATTTAACAGAAAACAAGATTTAATATCTTAAAGCTGCAGTCTGCAGGTTTTCCTCTTTGTCGCCATCTCTGTTAGAAATCTGCAATTTCAGTTATTCGCGGAATTATCAACTTTACGTGGGTTGTGCCTCGGCATGGCACGGCACAGCGCGGATGAATCCAATGTTTAGAGGAGAATGTGCGGCTGTCAATCACCGCGCCGGTGTGGATACTGGCATTCGCAATCAAAGATTCTACTTTTTGGAAGTATGACCAACATAAGAATTTTCACCGGAAAATGTCGTCTGAACAAGTAAGTAACATCCACTTTTGTTCTGACCAAGCCTACTAGCCGAGACTCTTCTTTATGTGGACAGATGTGACGTAATGACGCAAAGACATGCTCGAATTTCCCGCGGAAATCCATCAGTACCACTGGAATTAAATACATTATTACAAGCTTACCATTTTGAATCGAGCTACGGCAAGCAGAGAGTTCTGAACACTGGCTGGTTATATACTTGTGTAACATGAGGGTTCGGTATGTGGTGGTGGATCACTCTTTATGATAATAAACAGCTGGATGGAGACGGACTACTTTCTAGTGGTACTTTACTGAACACTACTCACAACAACAACACTTCCTTGTTCGGACCTTCCACGTGACTGAACTAACCAATCAGAAGCGAGAACTTAGACTGAGGTAAACGTGAGGGAATCAGAGAGGCAGATTCAGCAGAATCTCCTGACTGCGTTAAATATGTAAACACGTAAATATGTAAATAATTAACTGACTAAACATTGTAAATACATTTCTAGTAAATTAACAAAAACATAAATTATATTAAATTCTGAGCATTACAACTTTCAAATATGACATATGAACTCCACTTCTAAACCTTACACTTGCTCTTTTTAACCCAAAAAAGCTAGGGATTGCAGCTTTAAGTCATGTTGATTCTCCAGTAAATGTATCTTGATTTAAGAATGGTTAGATATTGGTACTGGAAAACAAGCAAAAATACTGTGGAAGAAATACAGTGTAGAGAAATAAAAACATATGCCTACACTGGCAAAGTACAATTGGTTGTAATATGACCGACAGATGTTTAATGGACTTTCTGTTAAACCATAGTCTTCAAATGTCTGTGAATATGCCAGTGCACTGAATGTCAAATTTGGGTTCTTTAATACAAAAGCCAGTTCACACCTTCAAATAATCCAAAGTTAATCAAACAGCCCTCTTGCCAAACTTAATAACATGCCACAGGCTTTTCTGAGATGCTTTCAAAGCGCTTTTAACTGAGATGGGGTTGCGTTTGTTACATTATCCTCTTAGTCTAGTGGGATGGAATCTGCAAGAGATTAATAACATTTCACACTTGAGTAGGAGAGGGTGTCAGCCGAGGAAAGAGGCACTTGAAGATTAAAATACACACACAACATATACCATGAGGATTTGGATAAACAAATACAGGCTAGTTTAATACTAGACTTGCCTTAAGGGATGAAACGAGGGGGACCAGTCAGCCATCTATGAACAAACTTTCACTTTATAACAAGCACTGCATATTAATAGTCATATTAATTTATGCTTTTTTGTCTAATGAGAGTCAGATGTCATGTTCAAGTCATTGAGAATCATTATATAATATAAAAACAAACTAAATGACAATATTAATGTAAAATGTATGTTTTTAAGCTCCCTTAATTTTTATAAATGTTTCAGGAAAAAAAATCCAAGATGTTCATGTCTTTCTTTCTTCAGTGGAAAAGAAATAAAACGTACCCTAAGCGTTTGACTTAGGGTACGTTTACATGACAACGATATGCTTAAAATGGAGTTAAAAAGTTTTTCCTTTGAGTTTTCCACGTACAGAGGACACCATTATCAAAACTATCCCCATTCACACGACTAAAAACGCTGTGTTCTGCAGCCAGGCCATTAGATGGCGATGAAACACTATAGATTGAACACGTAATACGCATGAGCATGACGTCATCGTCTTCAGAGATTTGCGTTTTTGTTGTTTACACGGAGACCATTTTCAAAAACATGCACTTTGAAACCCGTTTTCAAAACTTTGCGTTTTCAGGGACCCAAAACGCCGCTGTCATGTACATGAACGGCCAAAACACATAAAAAGTTTTCCGTTTTTTGTTGAAAACGGTGTCATGTAAACAGCCCCTTAGTCTTTGCACGTTGGCTTTGTAAACACTAGGTCGGTACTTCCGATTATGTCACACATGACCTTTCAACATGATTAAGTAATGTGTGGCGCATCACAGCTAGTGCAAGACGAGCATTTGTGGTTAAAAGTATATAAATGTTTATTTTGTTATAAAATGGCCGATGGTTTGTCTAGATGAGACTCTTATTCCTCGGCTGGATCATGTCGAGACTTTGAAGCTGCACTGAAACTCACATTTGGACCTTCGACCCGTTGGACCCCATTGAAGTCACTATATGGAGAACAATCCTGGAATGATTTCCTCAAAAACCTTAATTTTTTTTCGACTAAACAAAGAAAGACGTGAATATCTTGGATGACGTGGGGGAGAGTAAATTATCAGGAAATTTAAATTCTGAAGTGAACTACTCCTTTAATATCATAAGTCATTTTGCTTCTCCAGTAAATGTTTCTTGATTTAAGAATGTTTAGATATTTGCACTGGAAAATGAGCCAAAAATACTGGTGTAGAAAATAGTTTTTGTAGTGTATGATTAATAATAATGTCAAGATGGTAATAGATACTCGTAGCATTGGAGGTTGGAACATCCTCTTATATAATTTCCCAATCCTTTTCTATTTTATATTATATTAGTGTGTTAATTGTGCTGTTTGTGCTATTGACATGAATGACATGCAGAACAACCATGTAGCACCACACTAAAAACAATAATTCATTTAGCAGACGCTTTTATCGAAAACGACTTACAACTGAGGAGAACAATAGAAGCAATCAGACCAGCAAGAGGGCAACAGTATACAAGTGCTGTAACAAGTCTCATTAGTCTAGCACAGTTAAAACATTGCAAGGTTTTTATTTTATTTTATATATATATATGTATATATCAGAAAAACAAATAGAATAGAATAGGCAAGTGCTAGTATTAATTGGTCAGGTGCTGACATTTTTTGAAAATGGCTAAAGACTCAGCGGCACAAATTGAGATAGGCAGGTCATTACCCCAGCTGGGAACAGTCCAGGAAAAGGTCCGTGAGAGTGATTGTGTGCCTCTTTAGGATGATGGCACCACAAGATGTCGTTCACTTGCAGAACGCAAGCTTCTGGAGGGCGTATAAGTCTGAAATAGCGAGTTTAGCTATTTTGGTGCAGACCCAGTGGTTGTCTTGTAGGCAAACATCAGTGCCTTGAATTTGATGCGAGCTGCTATTGGCAGCAAGTGCAAACTGATGAAGAGAGGTGTGACGTGGGCTTTCTTCGGCTCGTTGAAGACAACCTTCACTGCTGCATTCTGGATCAGTTGCAAAGGCTTGATAGTACATGCTGGAAGGCCCGCTAAGAGAGCATTACAATAGTCCAGTCTGGAGAGAACAAGAGCTTGGACAAGGAGTTGTGTGGCCAGCTCTGATAGGAAGGGCTTGATCTACCTGATGTTGTATAAAGCAAATC
This sequence comes from Leuciscus leuciscus, assembly GCF_965113295.1. NCBI lineage: Eukaryota > Metazoa > Chordata > Actinopteri > Cypriniformes > Leuciscidae > Leuciscus > Leuciscus leuciscus. Next base: position 32,371,566 of record NC_138747.1, on the reverse strand, counting down.
TGCAAGATCGGGCCGTATTAATATGGTCTGTGAAGCTTAACTGATCATCAATCACAACTCCAAGATTCCTGGCTGACCTGGAAGGAGTTATGGATGATATACCTATAGCTGAATGGAGAAGTTGTGTTGAAGTATTGGGTTGGCCGAGACCACAAGCATTTCTAAATTAGCGAGGTTGAGTTGAAGGTGATGGTCCTTCATCCAGTAAGAAATGTCTGTCAGGCAGACTGAGATGCGAGTATCTACCATCGGATCATCCGGCTGAGGTAGAGTTGTGTGTCGTCAGCATAGCAGTGATAGGAAAAGCCATGTTTCTGAATGACAGATTCTAGTCATGACATGTAGATGGAGAAGAGAAGTGGTCCGAGCACTGAGCCCTGAGGAACCCCAGTAGCACGAAGTTGTGACGTAGAGACCTCGACCCACCAAGACACCCTGAAGGACCTACTGAGAGATACGATTTGAACCATTGAACGATTTGAACTGTTTTATTAGTTTGTCATGTTATTGTTAAAAAAGCCAGTCGGTCACGACGCATTAAGTGGTGGATAAGATATGTAGTCTGATAAAGCTCTGTTGTGTGTTTGTTTAATATATTCTCCACCTGACAGCTGCTGTAGTTTCAATAAAAGCATACAGGACTGCATATGTCCCTTTAGCATCTTCTGTAGAAATGTCTCCTACCCGTCAGTGTCTCTGACACCAAACCTGTCACCAAAGCACTCTTCCTCTGCTCACTTACCATTTGATTGATTTTGCAGTGAATCGAGGTGAGATAAAAGACCACAAATCCATTTCTTGAGGCAGACAGATACTGCATTTCCACAGCAAAACCGCCACCATTTCCATGACACCTTTATGGATAAGACACAAAAGCACGCTTAAACATAAAGACTTTAACGTGTCTCACCCCAGTATTGTTTCATCATAGAAAAGGGCTTGTGCATTGGATGCACTCGGGTATGAACAGCCCTTGATGCATAAGCAGCAACACTGTCACGTGTCAAAACACAATGACGACGGTATGATGCTTTTTGCCAATCTGCATTTGTGAATGGATTGTATGAGAGAATGAATGGTAATACACACAAAACGAGTTTCATCCCTGGAGTCGTGAGGCAGCTCATCATTTACAGTATTAACACGACCAGAGTAACCAGTTTTTCATTCTACTGCTTTTAAAATTTCAGATTAGCGGTCAACAAAAATGGGCTTTCTTATCGTAATTGTGGTTTGCATAGTGCTATATTAATTCAACCCCATCACAGTATGTTTGGAATTTATAATTTGAACAAAGAGCCCAAAAACTTTATATACACAAAGACGGTGCACTCATATTATTTATGAATGATGCGGAATCAGTCCAGCCTTCCAAATAAAAGAGCCAATCGCTGATTAATAAAGTCATCGCATCACTGGCGGTTCTAGCATGAAAAATTTATGGAATTTTTAATTCTATTTTAGCATGAGAATCAACATTTATGGGACAGTGCATGCCAGATTTTGTTGCTGATTATATATTATTTATGTTATGTTATGTAATTATGAGTTCGGCAAACAGTTTTCGAGATTTCAGGATTTCAGGATTCAATATGGCCGCCGAGTGAACAGACTTTCCTTTAAAGAGTGAATTCTCATAGCATCAGTTGGTTTTGGTGTACCTTATAAATCACACATTTTATTTATAATGTGCTTTTCTAATACCCAAAGCGCTACAAAAAATGGCAAAAAAATAAAATAAAAAAATACAGAAGTACAAAAATAATTCAATACAAAGAAACAATAAATCTAACATACTAATGAGTGCAATACAACTAATCAACACAATAGAATGCTAATCATCACTTTGATCTATGTAAGCGAATTAAAAAGAGAAATGCAAACTATAAAGCATGCCTGTGATGTGCAGACGTATATGTAAGAACATGTACTTCTGAATTCTGGATATACTGCAGATGTTGGATTGATTTAGCAGGTAAACCAACAAATAGTGCATTACTATCATCAATCCTGGAAGTAATGAATGCGTGAATAAGCCTTCAGCATCGGGCAGAGGTAAGGCCTAATTCTAGCATTGTTTCTGAGATGATGGGATGCAGTTTTTGTGATTCTCTTAAAATGTGAGTCTAATGTCACATGAGCGTCACAAATCACACCAAGGTTACAAGCTTGAGTAGATGGAAATACAACATTATCATCCATAATCAAATTAAAATTGCTCCCTTTGTGAATAGCTGCTGGAACAATTCAGTTTTAAACAATTATAGTGCATCCGTCTTTTTATTTTCCTGCACACACTGCGAGAGGTTTGTAGAGGTGACAGTCATATCAGATGTGTAGCTATTTGAGTATCATAAGCATAAAACTGATACCCCAAGCCATATTTCCACTATTATTTGCCGCAAATAAACGCTAAACAATATAGGACCCAAGACAGAGCCCTGAGGAACACCATGGCAGACCTGTCCAACTTCAGATTTGTTGTTTCACAAGACAACAAACCGGGGACGATCAGTAAGGTAAGATTTAAACCATTTTACCAGTGATACCAAGCCAACTCTCTTGCCTATTTAGCAGTATACTGTATATACACATATTTATTTATTTATTTATTTCCATAATTCCATTCAAAACGTTAAACTTCCATAGATTATAGATTCAGGGCCCACAACTTAAACGATTTCAAGTATTTAGTTGTTTATTTGTACATAATGTGTGCTTCCAGCTCATAAAACCCACGAAAACCGGATTTAAAAAAATTTGAATATTACATGAAATCACACAGTAATTACACAGTAATACCATGGTCATTGAACCAGGTTTTGGTTCTTTTGGCAGTGTGGGCAGGTGCAAATCCTGCTGGAAAATGAAGGAAGCATGAAGTGCTCTGGAAATGTCCTGGTAGACGGCTGTGTTGAGTGGACAGCACAGTGGACCAACACCAGCCGATGACACGGCTCCCCAAACCAACACAGACTGTGGAAACTTCACACTGGACTTCAAGCATCTTGGATTGTGTGCCTCTCCATTCTTCCTCCAGACTCTGGGACCTTGGTTTCCAAATGAGATGCAAAAGCACTTCATGCTTCCTTCATTTTCCAGCAGGATTTGCACCGGCCCACACTGCCAAAAGAACCAAAACCTGCTTCAATGACCATGGTATCACTGTGTAATTACTGTGTGATTTCATGCAATATATTCTGATTTTTTAAAATCCTGTTTTTGTGGGTTTTATGAGCTGGAAGCCCAAATTATGTACAAATAAACAACTAAATACTTGAAATCGTTTAAGTTGTGGGCCCTGAATCTATAATCTATGGAAGTTTAACGTTTTGAATGGAATTATGGAAATAAATAAACTTTTCCATGACATTCTAGTTTTTTGGAAAGGGTCTGTATATACAATGAACCCAGCCATATACATAATTATAAAAGCATGTGCACACGTATGCAGTTAGTCTTTTTTATTTATTTTTTAACTGAAATGTGTCACTTTGGTTGTCAGTGGCGTTTGTCATTTTTATATTTAAGATGCAAACGATCATATATAATTTCAGTTTTTTGTACATCTCTAAAACCAGCTGTTTTATCAGAGTTTTTATATCCATTGTATTTAATAAAGTATAATAACACTCCCTTTATATAATATATTGTCAGAAAAATGAAAGCACTATTTCTAAAGGGGTAAATGTCACAGCATAGGAGGACTGAGACAGACGTGAGGGACATTCTCTCTCAAAAGAAAAAAGATGATATAATACTTATCTAAACACTCAGTATCATGTTAATTACCTCAGTAGTAAATCATGAGGCTGTGGACTTACATTTCTGCAAGACAAATGACTGTGGTTAGAGCATGAGAGGACGACAAACATGACTTCAAGAGCATTCACAGAAAATCACTGTCCACATCAGAGAATGAACTTGCTCATTCAGTCCATTTTATTAGAGATATCCAAGCTTATACAGCAAATCCCGCTAATCATTAGTGCATACTTCCCTGTTTTCCGTCTGAAGGCACGTGTCTGGTGCGTGTTTCTCCCCTCGGCCCTTATCTCTTATGACAGCACGGCCCACAGAGACACAGAGGACAGTATTATCATAGGGGTCGGCCCTGATGTGTCTATCCGACGGAAAATGTGACACTGCAGACGGAGGTCCACATTCATTTTTTTTGAGATTGGATGTGCAGCAGAACTCGTCATAGGTCAAGAGTAAATCAAAAAGAATTACACAGCTGCCAAAGCCCATTACTTCAGCAGAGCGGAGGTAAATATACTCCAGATTCAGCGCACAAACACACACTAAAAACGCGATAAGGACCGACATTTATTAATTTTGTCTGTGTGTATTTTTCAAGAGATCCGAATGTCTCTCGGTGAGGATTAAAGGTGCTGATGTCACAGTGTTTGACCTGTGCGCTGTTGTTATTAGCATGATAAGATCCTGAGAGCAGAAACACAGAGGATTCGGGTTGAATCAACACAATTAGCCTTCATTCCCCACAGCAAACGACTCTAAATTGGATTCCTTTGTTCTTTGTTTCCATCCTATATCTGTCCATCCTCAGCCAGTGAAACACTGTTCATTACCTCAAGGTGAATCAATTTGAACAGAAGAAAAATCAATATGCTCCCCCATACAATCTAAGAAAAAATAATTTAATGGATCAAGACGTAAATCAATGACGTGGTGCAATATCCATATCTGCATTCAATAATACATCTTGCCATCAGGTCATGCATTATTTATGAGCATGAACAAAAGTGAAAAAGATGATGATGATGATGACAAATTTTTTTTTAAATGAAGGTTAATGATGTTTAAGATATATACATAAATGGCAATCAATGGGAATCGTCATTAGTAGCAGAAATTATATAATTATACGAAAATATCAAAGGGTGTTTATTACCTGCAGGAGTGACTAACATTATACCATTAATATCTCTGTAAACATTTCCACTGTTCCAACATTAATAAACTAACAATGAAAAATACTTTCATTTTAAAATTTAGTAAAACACTCTAAGAAATTGTGTTGTTTTTTTAACACAATTTTTGGTCAAATATGGACAAACCCGAACGTTGGGTTAAAAATGTAATTTAAAAATGTAACCCAACGGCTGGGTTTGTCCATATTTGACCCAAAGTTGGGTTGAAACAACCCAGCATTTTTAGAGTGCATTATTAAAATCAAAAGTTGCATCTGTCGATATTATATAATTAACTTTATTAACCAATGTTAACAAAATAATGTGACAAATGTTTGTTAGTTAATGCCAGTGTTGGGTAATTTAGACAACTGTACAAATTACTCTCTTTATAAAGTGTTAAATGCTACATTAACCTCGACCAGTTGAACAACACAAGGATAGACATTAAACGGCTCTTTTAATTCTTCCAAATAAATAATATAAAATTGCATAAATTATTCTTGAACTGACTAAAGTATGTAGGGAGAAGGTTACATTAAAAACTAACATTTTAACATTAAATTTCGATGTTCAATCCTCTATTGTTTAATATAGAATTGTTCTATAGTCTATACAGTATTTTTTTAATGCGATTACACCAGAAGTAACTGTAATTCAATGGCTAAATAATCCCTTACTTTACTTCTTTAAGGGAGAAGTAATTAAATTACAGTATTTAATAAGTTAATAATGCATTTCACTGGTTAACACATCATCTAATGTTAACTAATAGGACCTTATCGTGAACTTTAAAGGTAAAGCTCGAGATAATAAAGAACTCGTCACGGTCACACTTTAGTTTGGGGAACATATATTCACTATTATCTATGACTTTTGTCTCAATAAACTCCTAATTTACTGCTTTGTAATAGTTAGTAGGGGTGTAACAATTTATCATGTCACAATATATCGCAATATAAAAATGCAGGGCATCGTTACACCAGTAATAAAGGCAGTTGTGGTTATGTTTATGTATGATCATGCAGAATAAGGCATTAATATGTGCTTGAATAAAAAGCCAATATAATGCAAGCTAAGCAACTTAATAGTGAGAATTGGCCCCTAAACTAAAGTGTTACCCTCGTCACTTTGTTTATTAAACACTGAAACATCTAAATTAAATTTGTTGTTGATTTATACGGTTCATAAATGAAGAATGAAGAATTTAAACATTTGACCTCTTTAATATACAGTCAAACCAAAATGTATTCAGACGCCTTCAACATTTCTCACATTATCACAGTTTATTCGCTATAGTTTAGACAATGGAAATGAAATATGAGCAGAACTCAGTTGATATTTGACTGGTTTTGTCCGTCCTTCTGTTAGACTGTCTCACACATGAATTATGTTGAATATCTGTCAGCTGTTAAATTTAACTACACAATTAGATAATACCAGTTTAGCTCAACCAATCACCAAGCAATGCTTCATTTTGTTCAGTCTGTGTGTAAAAAGAGCATTAGCAATTAAAGACAAAACACTTCAGCGAAACATGATCAGCTCAAAGTGTCCCAATCATTTTTGGTCTCAAATGTTTATAAATGTTACTGGTAGTCACTGTATGAAGAATATTTGGGTATAATATGTCACAGTTTACTGTATTTTTGCTCTCCTCACTTACAGTAATGAACTATAGTGTCCTGATCACACTAGTGAAAAAAATATCAAAAATGTAATCTGGTGTCTGAATCATTTTTGGACTGGACTGTGGTTTTCCTGATCTTTCTTACTGTACTTCAGTCTCAACTATGTCTATCCTCTTTGTGCGACCCTTTGAAGTCGTTTGCATTCCTTCGCTTATAAATAGCTCTTGAGAAAGCATGTCAGATCTGCAGATTTGTATGGAGAGAGAGAGAGAGTCCCTGGGGCCGCGACACCACACTTCTCACGGGAGGCTCCGGGGCCCGGGGACATTTCACCCTGATCTTCACAAGCACTGAACGACCTCGAACGTCCCCATCATAACCTATGGTTCACCTGAGCTGGTCTGGACTGGATGTGCATTGACAGTCCGCTTGTAAATAATTGCACGTGTTCATCCTCGCTATAGTAAAAGCGTTCATTCTTCTGCCAGCCAATCTCGATGAACATGTGCCTTCAGGAGCACATTTGGAATCTCAAGCACATGCACAACCTTTCAGCATTTTTTCCATTATGTGGAAAATTGTCTTTTCCCCCCATTTCCCCCCCACACACATTGTTCAGTTACTATAGAAACCCGAGCCGGTGAATTCACTGCAAACTGAGTGCCAGACGACCAACCTAAAGTGCCTCAAAATGGTTATTTATGTCGACTTAATGTTGCGCACGCTGCACATTTGGATTTTTTTTTTATTTTTTTTTACAGAAATCCTCACTGATTATTATTTTTTTATTTTTTTATTCGGGAGTCTTTTTCCCCTCTTAACATTTACAAGGCACTGCTAGGAAGGATTATAGCCTATATGTTTGGTTAAGCCCCTCTCCAAATTCAAGTTTGCTTTCACGTTCTGCTGTTCATCAGCATTTCATTACCTGACACACTCTCCGAGCCCTGGAGTTACTATAGCAACACTGCACAGATAGTGCTGTCCTTCACATGCATGGCTTTGAAATCCAGGAATAATTTTAAGGTTCCAGACGCGTTAAGGGAAGCTTTAATGTGAAATAAAATACTTAGGATGTCACTGGAGAAAATACTATCACGTTTATGCCTTTGATGTTGCCACTGCAGGCTTGAAGAGACTGTCGCACCAAAGAAACATAGCTTTTTAACAGCAACATTTCTTGTGTTTGCTGCCCTCTGGTGGCTGATCTCTCTCTCTCTCTCTCTCTCTCTCTCTCTCTCTCTCTCTCTCTCTCTCTCTCTCTCTCTCTCTCTCTCTCTCTCAGTCTTTCTTCTAAAATGAAGAAGAACAGAGTTACAATGAATCAGAATCTGCACATTTAGAACGTTGTTGACGTTGACACGCCGATCATAAGCGGTTTTCTATTGGTCCATCCAGTCTTTAACATTTTGGATAAATCTTTAGCTTTTATTATTCATTTTCTTTTCTTTTTTGAATCAACATGCACCAATGCTACAATTTTCTAAATGTTCATATATAATAATTTGTTAACAAACAAGTATTCATTACTTCAACAAGCTCAATGAGCTCATTGTTTCTGCCTTCAATTATTACATTGTAATAATTTATTATTACATTTTTGAATTTTTAGCTAACTGTGATTTTGTATATCTACATTTCTGAAATGCATAACTTAGTTACCTCTGATAACAGAACACTCTAAACTGTAATGTGTAATGCTTTGAAACGATGTGTGTTGTGAAAAGCGCTGTGCAAATAAATGTGAATTAAAAAAAATGTTCCATGTAGAAATACATATTTAGTAAAATGACCTTTTTCAAAGGCCTTTTCGTCATTAAAATATCACGCTAATTTTGGTTCCCAAAGAGGAAAATGAAATCTGGACAATCCTGCAATGTTTATCAGTAGCCGTTCAGTCATAATCAACGTGACTGTCAGCAAATGTTACTGTAATTATCATCGTTTATGAAAGATAATAATGATGAGTGGATGATAATCATAGGAATAATGGCAAGTCATCGTTCTGTGAGATATTGCTAGTTAACAAAAGAGACTGAATCTTATTCTCTCAGTTTGCTGACGCAAGTCCTCCGTCTCTCTCTCTCTCTCTCTCTCTCTCTCTCTCTCTCTCTCTCTCTCTCTCTCGGCCCCGTTTCTGAGGTGAGCAGAGATATTACTGTCAGATTTGCACAGTCTTTGGTTTGCCAGCAGACATTAGCGTATGAATGAATCAAACACTGTTAACTCAGGTTCCTCATGTAATTAATTCAGCTTCAGCATCCTTACAAAATACAAATTATCTCGCCCTCCTGAGAATTTAGGTCAAGCTCTGGGAATCAAAATCTGCAAGTATTTTGTAAAAAAAAGTATTCAAAACAAAACATGGAATGAAAAAGCGATATGAAAAGCAAGATCAGAGCAATGGCAGAAAGAAACATTAAAAAGTATAGCACTTGAATGTTACATTTATGGTTTAATGTTGATTATACAAAAACTTTTCACTGTACAGATTGACCAAACAGAATTGCAGAAGCCATGTGATAAATGTCACTGTTACGGGTCTGAGGGAACAACTGGATTGCTGAATGCGAAATCAGGGGATCACTTTAAATTGTCTGAGGGAACTGTAAAAAAATTCTGTTATATTTACGGTAAAAAAAAATTATCTTGAAAAATACGGTACAAAATATGGTAGAAACATTTTAGGTTTAAAAAATGTTAACTTATACAGTAAAAAAAAAAAAAAAAAAAACGTCTTTCATTATCTGATATAAAGATATTTTACCAACCTATTGAAGTAGTAATATCTGTATTGTATTATTGTAAAGCCCAATTTATACTTCTGCGTCGAACTGTAGCTACGTCGTAGGCTGTGTGTAGCGCGCGTACCCTTCGGCGTACCCTGACGTGCACCTCTCCAAAAATGTAACAACGCGTCTACTCTACGCGGACGCAAGCGCTGTGATTGGTTTGCTAGGACCCCTCCCTCGGGTTTCACATGCTCCCTCTGCAAGTGTAATTGCGCGTCAACGCGGACAACGACGCAGAAGTATAAATCAGCCTTAATACACTGATAAGCACCAATCACAGCGGTGGTGAGAGTCACATGATCAATCAAAGCTCATCACAAGCAGCTTTTTCACAAGAAATATAATAGTAATATACAGAAGCTGCACAGTGTAATTTACACAAACACTAAACGCCATCATCGTAACACACATGAAATTTAAGAAAATGCAATACACATTAATTTAACAACATTAAATGTAACATAAAACCCTAATGTACATAACTGATTAAAAAAAATAAGAAAAAATATAAAGAAACAGTTATTTCAACAAAAATACATCAAATGTGAAGTGTCACGCAGGGAATTGTGGGAATGTCAATTTATGTTTTTTTTCACTGAAAATTATACAATAACTTGTTCTTTTTCACTTCCAAAACTGTAAATGTTAACTGTAAAACTGTTAACGGTATTTTACTGTAAAATTACATTAAATGTACGGTTAGATCTATCACAGATATTCGTATTACCATATATAGTACAGAAACTTTCTGTTAACCAATTTAAAGTGTCGCATTTTTACAGTCTTTTACCGTTCAAATCACAATCATTATTATGACCGCCGCTAGCGTAGCTAGCCGGTCATATAGGGATTGTCAAAGTTTTTTTTTTTTTTTTTTTTGTCACCTTACTGAATTTTTCGTCAACGATACCAGGGACACCGAAGCACCGGGGAACATGGAATTTGGTGGGCATGTAGCCCCACTAGACTTCTAAGGAAAAATTTCGTTTGGTCCCCGGGGGCCACTCCCCCCCCGCGCTGGGCCCCCCAAACCCAAAAAAATGCAGTTTTTCCTAAATAACTACCTGAACCGTGGCACCGAGGATAAAGAAATTTTTATGGTATGTTGGTCTACTAGACTTTTACGGAAAAATTTCGTTTGGTCCCTGGGGGCCACTTCCCCCCCCGCGCTGGGGCCCCCGTAAATTTTTCGTCAACGATACCAGGGACACCGAAACACCGGGGAACATGCAATTTGGTGGGCATGTAGCCCCACTAGACTTCTAAGGAAAAATTTCGTTTGGTCCCCGGGGGCCACTCCCCCCCCGCGCTGGGGCCCCCGTAAATTTTTCGTCAACGATACCAGGGACACCGAAACACCGGGGAACATGCAATTTGGTGGGCATGTAGCCCCACTAGACTTCTAAGGAAAAATTTCGTTTGGTCCCCGGGGGCCACTCCCCCCCCGCGCTGGGCCCCCCCAAACCCCCAAAAATGCCGTTTTTCCTAAATAACTACCTGAACCGTGGCACCGAGGATGAAGACATTTTTATGGTATGTTGGTCTACTAGACTTTTACGGAAAAATTTCGTTTGGTCCCCGGGGCCACTTCCCCCCCCGCGCTGGGGCCCCCGTAAATTTTTCGTCAACGATACCAGGGACACCGAAGCACCGGGGAACATGAAATTTGGTGGGCATGTAGCCCCACTAGACTTCTACGGAAAAATTTCGTTTGGTCCCTGGGGGACCAAAAATGCAAAATGCAATATTATTCTGCTTTAATCGCCCCTATCTTCAGTGGAGATGTTCAGAACTGCACCATATTTCATGTGTATGATTAACTTGACAACCTCTGGGGGTATCCTCTGCTAAGTTTTGTAGAATTTCATCCATGGGGGGGTATAAAATAAATTCATTTATGTGCACATTTAGTGACTGTACACTCATCGGCCTGTAGATGGTGCTGTTGAGCGAAGGGTTGCTGGTTTAGGATGATACTGTCACACACACACATGCAGGAATACAAACAAACGCAAGCATGCACACACACTGACATCCACACGCACAGACACACACCCATACACACACATACAAATCCACATGCACAGACACACACACACACAAACACACACGCGCACACATGTACGCACACATACATACACGCACAGACACACACACACACACACACAGACACACACATACACAAATACACACACATACACACACACACACACACACACACACACACACACAGACAGACATGCACATACTATTACTTTTTTTAGGTATATACATAAACACGCAATACAGCCAAATTACTCCACGTCATTTATTTTTGTGGAAAGCCAGTGCAGGCCTGAGCGGCGGTCATATTTTGTACCGCGATGCGGTACATCTAGTTTACAGCATGTTTTACTACAGCTCTGGAAATAAGATGCAAAAGCAGATTTTGTGACTGCACTGACTCTTCATGTCACCCTCATGTTTTTCTGAGATCAGAGCGAGTTCATTCTCGCATGATTCGCTCTCGCGTTCAAACCCAGTGCTATGGGATGGAACAGGAAGCAGGTCTCATGTTTTTCAAAGAGGAATTTCTTGACACACTAAAGTATCTTAAAGAGACAGCTTTGGTCAAGGTCACCAATGATCTGTTAATAGCTTCAGATTCTGGTTCTCTCTCCATCCTTATCCTTCTTGATCTTAGCGCCGCTTTTGATACTGTCAATCACAACCTCTTATCCACCAAGTCTTGGGTGTTTCTGAGACTGTTTTAACCTGGTTTAGATATTATCTCTCTGATCGCTGCCAGTTCTTTTTTTGTGGTTTCAGGTCTGAGATTGGCTCTGTCACTACTGGTGTCCCTCAGGGTTCAATTGTAGGCCCCTTACTTTTTTTTAGCATTTATCAATCAAATCACTTGGGCTTAATTATCACTTTTATGCAGATGATACTCATATTTATATTCACTCTAAGCCTGGTCAAAACGAGGATGTTTCTTTTCTTTCACATTGCATTTCTGTGATATAAATATGGATGACCCAACACTTTTTGTGTCTTAATATTGATAAGACAGAGGTCTTGCTTATTGACTCAAGGACAGTCTACTAATACTCTAATGAAAGTTAGTTGACATGTATTTGCAAAGTTACTTACAGTCAACAGAATGTTTAAAAGGGACAATGTTACCGAATAAAATGTGTAAAAGCAGAAGCTATGTTATTTCTTTTGAAATATTGCATGGTCAGATAAACAAAATATTCTTCATAATGAAATTATCTTCAATTGAGGACCTTTTTGCAGCAAATATTGATATATGTGATTCATTTGATATTCATGTTCTTTTACTTATTATCCTTATTCGAGTTAATTTCCTTTTCTGCATGTTTCTGTCTCTGCCTGTCCGTCTACACAATTCCTGTTCTCCGAGAACTTTGCTGAGCTGAAGGGCAGCTTGTGTGAGACGCTGGGACAGACTCGTCCCGCTGACCCTCTGCCTGCTTATCATCTCTGCTGGATGTCATTTGCATTCCATTAAAGCTCACTCATTCTCCCTTTCTCTCGCTCTTTCTGCCGCCAAAGCCTCATCACTCGCATTATGCAGCAGAATCATTTCATACGCCTCTGCATACGCCAGCCGCTCCGAATACGCAGTGCCAAATCAAGCACATGTTTCCGGAGGAAAAAAAGGGAGGAAATGCTCTGATTAGCGATTATGTATGATTAGAGCCTGGATTTTGATGCATGCTTTTCAGTAAAATGTAGAGGGAGCATCCTTCCTGAACATAAGTGACAGACATCTAAACAAAGAAACACATAGGCCTGCTGAATAAATCGAATGCAGATGCAAATGAATTATTTGTTGAAAAATAACAAACCTGGTTATAATATCAGATGTTAAAGATATAGTTCACCCAAAAATTATGTTATGGTCATAACTGACCCTTCAATCTTTTCTTAAAAAGAAATCAAAGGCAAAATGTTAAGGTCTCTCAGGTCATATTGATCCGCACAGGTCATGCAATTAAAAACAAAACAAAACATTTAATCTAGAGTTTAAGCTTCAAAAAGGATGCAAAGGCACAATAGGAATTAAAATTGTATTCCTTGTCTTTTGAAGCCACATGATAGCATCGTGTGAGAAACAGGCTGAAATTTGAATATTTATGAGGACGCAAATTACCAACATCTTTAGGCAATACGTTGGGAATTGTCAGTAATCAATTGGTGAAATAGTGACAGTGTGTGAATGATAAGTTTTAAGTCTGATGCACACTGACTGGAACAAGGGGTAAAAAAATGCATAATCACAAATGTTTACTTTTAGCATTCTCACAAAAAGGGAGACAAATATGCTTTATTGCAGAAAACCAGTATCACCAACAACCGATTGTTTAAAAGCAGACGATGATCATGGCTGACTGTATCCTGTCAATCAAAAGGGGGCTAAAAAACGTCTCAGACTGCAACTCACACCGTGTGTGAAGAAACTGTCTCTTGTGTTGAATTTAGGACTGTCAAAGTAAACGCGACAATAATACACTGTGTATCATGTATCATGTAATCAGTGTTTCAACCGCGGAAAGATGGTGTGAACTTAACATTGCATTTATACCTTGTAATTTGCAAGCCTTTTTTGCCAACTCATCTGCTATTTCAATGGTTATACTTTATATCGATAGTCCACTTTAGACATTCTACTAACTATAAGTAACTTTGCTCTAGTAAATTCGTAGACTGTCTGCTTAATATCTGCTAACTCTTTATTTTGTTGGTCCCCCAAAAGATATTATACTGACGTTAAGTAACTTGGCAACTACAAGTCAACTTATTCTCCGAACCCTAACCCTAACACCTAACAGTCTACTAATGCTCAAATGAGAGTTAGTTGACATGTAGTTGAAAAGTAACTTATAGTTAGTAGAATGTCTAAAGTGGACTATCGAAATAATGTGGAACCATTTCATTTCCCAAAATCCCCACGTAAGCAATAATCCACAAAAAGAAGACATTTATTCCTAGATCTGGGAACAGGGTCTGGAGGGTCTCTATGAGAACATCCTGTCTTAAGTCAGATTGTCCATTTCTTGATAAAGAATCAGAGTAAATAACAACTTGATGCAAATGAACCTTTCACCCATTGAAAGGCCAATTGACTTGCAATCAATTCTGAGGAATGTGTTAATATCATGTTTCTATTTTCAGAATTAGGTGGTTTTTAATTTGTCCCATCCACCCAAACCCAATTTGGGGGACTGGGACAGTTCTTAAAACCTTTGCTAAATAATAAAATGATTAACCTGGCAACAGATAACCATTGTGTGTGCTCTGTATGCTCTAATCTGGTGCTTCTCAATTTCTTAATCTGTGCAACCCATGACAGTTACACATTGACCATTTAATGCATTCCTAACTAATCCTGATTAAGTTAATCTATTGCAGAGTAGAATTGCACCAGTGAGACAAGAGAGATGAAAGAAGACACCAAAAGGAAGAGCAAATGGAAAGAACAAGCAAACAGTTATAAAAAATACAAGAAGTTGATTGAGGAAAGGAGTGGCCATTGAAGGGTACAAGGAAATTGTGGAGACAGGGACCAAGGTAAGGTTATTGGCCAGAGCCTGGAACGTGCCAAAATCAACTCTGCAGGGAGTTGTAAAGGGCTATAAGTACAATGGTGGAAGTAAGTCCTGCATTCCACAAGAGGATGGTCATGCTAGCAGAGCTGGTCAAAGATCTGAGCAAGAGAGGGTTCCCCATGAGAAAACCAGAGACACAAGTTCTTGCAACCCAATTTGTAGAACCAAATGGACTAAAATGCCTTGTCCATAGAAAGGCAGTTCACTACTGGTTTCAACACTTTCTAAGGAGAAACCCAGGCCTCAGTATGAGGAAGCTGGAGGTCCTCTCTTCTACCCGAGCTCTGTTTCTGTGAGAAAATAGTTTGCTTCTTATAGCGATTATTATTACTGAGCTTGGGATCCTTCTAGGACACATCTGGAACTGGGATGAAACAGGCCTAAAGGACAACTCTGTGTCTGCAAGAGTTGTGGCTGAAGTAGGATCACCTCGCTTTCAAATCACTGCAAATGAAAGGGGAGAAACAACGACACAATGCAGCAGGAGAGTATGAGTACTTGTCATATTCCAAGGCAAAAGACTTAGGGCTGAAGGGTTTTTTGGGGCACCAATCAATGCCCTTGTCAGAATACCAGACAATGGATGGATCGACTCTGTAGTGTTCTTGGACTGGGGAAAATAATTCATAGCTCACTGCCCAAAGACAATCCCTGTCCACATGTGCTTCTGCTTGACGGACACAACAGTCATGTGTTTAACATTGAGTTCCTTCATCTTAAAGTCAGGGTTAAAGACTTATTTTTTGCCACTAGAGGCTGGCATTGCGTCTGTTGGTGGTTTTCAGTCTCTGTCATTACGTCATATTGTTGTCACCTGTGCCTTGTTCCCTTTAAGTCACCCTTCTCCTGAATACTTTGCACAGTGTTTCCTGTGCCATGACCATGTATCCCCAGCAAACACGTTTACGTTGTGGCAACGTCTATGGCACGTTGCATTTCTACTATGGCAACGTCGCTGTCTACGTGATCGCAACATTGTAACAATGTAGAATTGTAAGACGTGACAGGGCTGTAGCAACGTTGTTGCGCGACATTCAGCAACTGCGAGACGACGTTCTGACAATTCTTTTTATGCTAGATATAGACATCCCCCATTTAGCATGTTATGTTTTGTGGTCAGATTAGTCAGATAATTATATACTCTTAAAATATTGTTTATCCTTATTATTATTTAATGTGCAAAATAGTAAATTAATTATAATCAGCACCTGCAAGTGTACACTTTGAAGAGTAAAAATGACATAGAAGGTTAGCTAATTCAACTATATGAAAACTGCTTATGGTTATCAAATTGCACCTACAGAAGTCATACATTTGTGGAAAAAAAAAGAGAAAAAACTAAATACACGAATATACAAATTTCTTTTAAGTATAATAAATAAACATAAAACATAAAAAGCAAAGGCAGATCAGAACATTTTATGAACAGAACCGGGATAACAGTCGAAAGCCGGGCGATAAAGGTCGGCAACTGGAATCAGTCCAAGAAACATCAACAAATCCAGAGGAACGAATGCGACTAAATAGCAGACAAATCAAAGGAAAAAGTAAACTGGTGTGCGTTTCCAAAAAAGGAAAAAAAGTAAGTTACGCGCTTAAGTCGCTGTCTGTTTAAGGAGTGCTGAAATATCAATTACTCATGATTAATTTTGTAATTTTGTCTTCATTATGGCTTATAACTTTTGACATAAAGTAAAAATATTTGTCATACCTGACCAGAAGATTTTCAACACTTTCCCTAATGGTAAGGATTAAAGGATATCTGAATACTAAAAGCAATATAGCTAACGTTAGCAAACACTAGTATTGTAATTTACACAAGATCGCAAACTCCATGAATTATCACCAGCAAACGTTATTATGTCCCTTGAGGTAGACTGAACAAATAAATGTCACATTAGACAAGGGAGTTGTAGGTTGTGTTTGAATAATTATGTATCTTATTTAGCTGAGGTAAATTAAATGCAATTCTTGAAATTTTAAAGTCTGATTGGCTCTTCAGGGCAGTGACGAGTGCATATGTCGTCCAGTGGTCGTCCAGACACCCCAGGCACAGCCTTAAGCAATGGCCCTGAACGGTGGTTCAATGTCAACATTGTGACATCGCTGTACAACCTTCACTACACAACGTAGTTATAGTAACCTTTTGGCCATGTTGTTAAAATGTTGTTAGAAGGTTGGGTACATTGTGGTTTGCTGGGTAGGGCATTCTCTTGCGGTGCATTTTTGATTAACCTAAAATCTACTTCATGTTCCTGGAAATGGTTTCTTTGTTTTGTTTTATTGACATTTGCTTTTTGAAAATTTGGGAGTTTACACACAGATTTTCTTTGTGAACTTTTGAGATCTGCCTGCTGGAACTATTCCATTTTTTTGTGAATCTTCTGGATTTACTTCGTGGACTTTTGGGATTGTGATTTGGAACTGTTGTCAAACTCTTTTGGGGATGTGGAACTGTTGTCAAACTCTTTTGGAAGTTTTTGGCGTTGACTTTTTGGATTTATTAAAGATCTCAAAATGTTCCCCCAGAACTGTCATCTGGTTTATCTGCATTTGGGTTCAGCTTTTTGACTGTTCACGTTTTCACACTAGTCCTATCCCTGTGTTTCTGACACTTATGAGAGACCACAATGTGCTTCCCTTCTCATACAGCACATTCTCCAGCCAGCTGACAGGGCATTCTTCAAAAGCCTGAAGTTTCACTGTGACCTGGAGGGCCAGATCTACACCAGAGAGAATAGTGGAAGGAAGCCTCAGAGACCACTTCTTGCCCCTGCTCTCAAAGGCCTGGAAAAATGCAGCAAAGCCACAGAATGCACAAGCAGGCTTTAGGGGCAATTGATCTACACACTAGATCCCATCCGCAGAGACCAAGCTCTTTTTTTCTCCTATTTTGACATCAGAACAGAATGCAGCACCTGAGGCCTCCAAAACCCCTCATCATCCTCACTCAAGCGTTCTCCAAGTCATAGCCCAAGTCCTCCTCCAAGCCTTCGTCCAGGTAATAACAATGTCCCTTTAAGACAAATTTCACTCGGTGGCCATCTTTGAAACGCCTCTCGGGCATGCAAGCGCAGCTCCTATCTTTTTGTTCTCCAAAACTGTTCGCCAAGCTTACAATTAAATTTCATATTTGAAATCACCAATGAAATTTGACAACAACTGTCTCATACATTTTGTTTCTAAACGCTCGAATCATGACAGAAAATGAACATTTTCAGGCTGGATCAAGCTAATGCGCAGTGGAAGCGTGCGTTTGACTGATGCGATGACTATACCAATCTGTGATTGGCTCTTATTTAGAAGGCGGGACTTATTCCGCAATTTTGAGCGTTGCACTTTTCCCCATTCAAAACAATATGAGTGACACGTCTTGTGTAATTCTATAGTCTTTGGTAATAGAGAACTTCATCATACCCTCTTCCAAACCCTTGTCAAAGCTCTGTGCAGAGCAACACACACTTTGTCGACTTGGTTGACCGACTTGTTTTTAATGTATTTTGGACCTGAATAATTTTTTTTTTAGCTTCATTGATACGTTTTCAATGACTTTTGGACTTCAAGTCTTCTTTTACCTCAATTATATTTTTTCAATGAAATTTGGTGGAAGAGAGTTAAACATGCTTAAAGGTATAGCGGAGGATGTTTTACTTCCTGGTGGGTAACCTATACTATTGGTCCTCCTAATTGTCAATCATTCTGGTGAATCAATCAAACTTTTCAAAAAGTGGAGAGGGTGGGTCTTATCTAAAATTTGGAAAGATCCTCCGCTATACCTTTAATGACATTTGGAGTAAGAGAATTCACTGGAATGTATGTATTGTGGACAGATTTATAAACACTGAGTAATAAAGTTGAACTGAAATAAACATCATGCTGAACAGAAAACAAAATCCTTCATATGCAATTATATCAGAGCCCGTCTACGGAGAGCCTTGGCACTTCCTATTAGCCCCATTTTATCGATCTTGGTTGCAGTTCCATTAGAATTCCACTGGAGGTGATCGCGGGCGAGTGCAGAATGAATGGTAGTCTATGGGGCTAGACGGCTAAATTTGTTTCTTTCACCCGATTGCCGTTGAGAAATCTCAGATTTTATTGTAGCAAAACGCAAGTTCAACATGGGTTATAGGTCGAAAATTGAATGAACGAGTACTTATGTCCTTTCGATTTCTTACAGTTTGAGTTGTTGTTGCCCATAACACGCTAGCATTCTGCTAATGAACGCTGATTGGTCAGTGAAGGACTGATTACGACCAGAGATGCCGCTTGATGGCATCGTGGCATCCAAAGCGGGACCAGAAACAAACAAAACCAAAACTCTTCTAGCATGTGTATTTACCTGTGTCAGCTGTGTTGTGTGTTTACCTGTGTCAGCTGTGTTGTCGATGCCTCGAGAGAAAAGAAAGTGCCTAGAGCGAAAGCACCAAGGCGACTGAAGAATTGCCGTCAAGCAGTATCTCTGGTCGTACGATGTGTATGACGTCATTGACATTTTAAAAGACTTTTTAAAGCAAATAAGTGACTCTAAAAAATCTAACACCCAGCAATGTGTAATTTCTTTGCATCTCCTTTCGAATACAACATTCAAATTACTAGACAAAAAATTATATCCTGAGAAAAGTGGATTTTGATGGTTTAGCGTCATAGACCTCCATTCATTCTGCACTCGCCTGCGAGCGCCCCCGCATGGACAGAGACGTGTTACTGCAGCCAGTCCAGAAACCGGAAGTAACCAGAGAGTGCCAATTCTCTTCCTATTAGACATTCTCTGATTATATCATCCTCCATGTTGTCATTGTCATGTGACCAACACATCTTCTAAATTACATCAAAACATCATTTAGCAGCTTTTAGCAAGTAATTGACCTGCTTCTATCAACTTCTCATGCAAATTGGTTGGCAACGGTGGATAAGATTTTCAGTGAATAAAAACTTAAATTCTGCTCTGTATCTCATACAAAACTATTATATAGCACCAGAGAGGACTGCGGATTAGGAATGGGATTAGCAGATCAAAATATATATATTTTTAATGTTATTAAAACAGTAATTTTCCTACTCATTTCTGTCCATTATGTTTTAGATATTCTTTATATATTAGTCATCCAATGACTTAGATGATACAGTGTATGGTTTAACCGGCTGGTATGTGGTTTAAAGGGCACCTATTATGCAAAATTCACTTTTACATGGTGTTTGAACATAAATGTGTGTTGGCAGTGTGTGTTCACAACCACCCTATAATGATGAAAATCCACACAGTGCTTTTTTTAAAAATCCCCATAAATCATAAGCACTGTCTCAGAACAAGCCGTTTTCAGATTCGGGCCAATGTGACGTAGAATTGCACAAGCCCCGCCCACGACTGTTGATTGACAATGCAGTCTGAGCATAGCCCGCCCTGAGTGAGCTGGACACAAGCCCCGCCCACGACTGTTGATTGACACTGCAGTTTGAGCATAGCCCGTCCTGAGTGAGCTGGACACAAGCCCCGCCCACGACTGTTGATTGACACTGCAGTTTGAGCATAGCCCGCCCTGAGTGAACTGGACACAAGCCCCGCCCACGACTGTTGATTGACACTGCAGTTTGAGCATAGCCCGCCCTGAGTGAGCTGGACACAAGCCCCGCCCACGACTGTTGATTGACACTGCAGTTTGAGCATAGCCCGCCCTGAGTGAGCTGGACACAAGCCCCGCCCACGACTGTTGATTGACACTGCAGTTTGAGCATAGCCCGCCCTGAGTGAGCTGGACACAAGCCCCGCCCACGACTGTTGATTGACACTGCAGTTTGAGCAGCACGCCCTGAGTGAGCTGGACACAAGCCCCGCCCACGACTGTTGATTGACACTGCAGTTTGAGCAGCCCGCCCTGAGTGAGCTGGACACAAGCCCCGCCCACGACTGTTGATTGACACTGCAGTTTGAGCATAGCCCGCCCTGAGTGAGCTGGACACAAGCCCCGCCCACGACTGTTGATTGACACTGCAGTTTGAGCATAGCCCGCCCTGAGTGAGCTGGACACAAGCCCCGCCCACGACTGTTGATTGACACTGCAGTTTGAGCAGCCCGCCCTGAGTGAGCTGGACACAGAGTCCGCCAGTGTTTCGACGATGGAGCAACTGTAGAGAAGAATGTCTCCTAAGCGATTGAGGTGTGTTGTTGTTGGATGTAAGAATGAACATAGCAGTCTTCATTTACTCCGGTTGTTACTCGAGGATGGATCAGTACAACTGTTTGTGTAAGCTATCTTGCTTTAACACAAAATGCATACAATTAACACAAATTTAAAATGCTTGAACTTCTTTTACACACACAAGCTCAAACAAGACCAAAACAATGGACTTTTACTGCCAAATTTACCAATGCTTTAACACTGTATGTCAGATAACACCATGTTCTAAACCTAACCTTACAGGCTAAAGTCAAGGTGAACAGCTGCTTATATTGTGAACTGAAACACAAATATATCCCCTGTATTTTATTCTATTGTTACTGAGAAACAGCTGATTGAATTATGCAAATATATCAATCACAGCTGATTCCCATCTAGGAAACACACTCAGGTGTTGAGGTTCTTTCAAAACTTGTGCATGCTTTCATCACCAGCAGGGTGGATTATTGTAATGGACTCCTCACTGGCCTTCCCAAAAAGACCATAAGACAGTTGCAGCTCATACAGAACGCTGCCGCTAGGATTCTGAGCAGAACCAGGAAATATGAACATATCACACCAGTCCTCAGGTCTTTACACTGGCTCCCAGTTAGATTTAGGATTGATTTCAAAGTATTATTACTGGTATATAAATCATTCAATGGCCTAGGACCTCAATACATTGCAGATATGCTCACTGAATATAAACCCAACAGATCACTCAGATCATTAGGATCATATCAGCTAGAAATACCAAGGGTTCACTCTAAACATGGTGAGTCTGCTTTTAGCTATTATGCTGGAACCAGCTTCCAGAAGAGATCAGATGTGCTCCTACAGTGGTCACATTCAAATCCAGACTCAAAACACTTCTGTTTAGCTATGCATTTACTGAATGAGCACTGTGCCGCTGTTCGTCCGACTGTACTGTACTGTATTTCATTTTATTTTTCTAAACTGTTTTAATTATTCTTATTTCTTTTTATTATTTTAATTTCTTCTATGTAAAGCACTTTGAATTGCCATTGTGTATGAAATGTGCTATATAAATAAACTTGCCTTGCCTTGCCTTGCCTTTCAATCACATGACCATATGGTATACGGTAACCGTACATTCTATAAAGCATCTGAGATGGGTCTTTTTTGATTGAATTTCTGCAGCAAAAGCCTAAACTCAAAAAAACAAAAATGTAGAGAGGCTTCAAAAGAAACTGCAGTGCAAAACACAATCTATGATCAACACAATATAGGGGAGCGCGGGGCACAACGTAACGCGGGGCTAGTTGTAACACGCTTGTTTTAAATACTTCCGCACATGCTTGGATGACGAAACTTTGTGTATTTACTAGTTGCCATATCAACACTATATAGAAAAAAAAAATTCCGCCAAAAATGTTTGTTTTTTTGGGAAGATATCCATAGACATTTATTAAACCATAGCAAAAGAAAATTTCTTACTTAAAGGAGAACTCTGTAACTCTAGCGAACTCTAGTCACTTCTTCGCTGATTTTCCCTTTTGTTGTCGCGTGTTTTCCCCATGAGCTCCCCCTACAGCTGTGGGGGGGCGTATATTTCACAACACAGTCGTAAAAAAACTCACTTGCGGCGGCCTCCTCCCCCTCTCTACCGCTGCTCATGTGCGTTTGTTTTGATCGGAGCAAGCCAACTGTATCGTGTGGAGCTATGTCTACCGAGGTGAGTAATCTGGTAATACATCATACATGCGTGTGTGTTTATGTCGAATTGCCGTAAAGAAATTTGTGTTTCGCGCTCGTTCTCTTCTCGTTCTCGGTTCTCACGAGACTTCCAATTTCACTTTGCCGGGACGGCAGTGCGCAAGTTGCAAGGTTGGTTTTCCGCCTGGGAACGCTGGGGGGAGCGGGGAAAGTCACCAATATCACCAGAACAGGTTGTTTAACCATCCAAATGATTTCTAGACAGTTTTATTACAGTTTTTTACAATCACTATGACAGTTTTTTCAATACATTTAACAAGTTTCCTAAACTCTTAACGCACCAACACACCTAAAACACACAATTAGCAAAACGGTTAATTTCATGCTCAAAATCACACATTGTAAACTAAACTCCAAAACTAATTTTCAAAATACAATAATACACTAACACAATACACTATGTCTAACAAAACACTGCAAACATGTTTCAAAATCAAATAATTATTCAAAACACTAACACATATTCTCTTCCAACAGGAACATTTAGTCAATCATAACACAATGACAAAAAAAACACTAACATCAGATGGAATTACAGAAACTACATTATTTTATATGTGTCAGGTCTGCCCTTATACTGTACAATAGACATTATATTGTATTGATCATAGATTGTGTTTTGCACTGCAGTTTTTTTTTCCTTCTACATTTAGTCTCTCTACATTTTTGTTTTGTTTGTAATGTAAATGCATGCATTTTGTTGTTGTTTTTTGCAGCAGAAATTCAATACAACAAAAAGAAATGACCCTTCTTAGAGTAGCTTTATAGAAAGTATGGTTTATGAAAAAAAGAAGACAGAGACAGAATTGCTGCAGTAACGGCTTTATTTGCAACAGGACATTTCTGCAAGATAACAGAAATATGCATATAGCTGCCATTTACAGTATTACTGTATGTGAAAATACAAAATATACAAACAGAAAAGGCCATCTTCTAATCTGCGCGGTCTTCTACATTTGTCCACGTTCTCATCCACATCACACATGATATCTTCCCTGGCAAGGCATCTTGGGAAGAATCTTTTACAGTAACATGCCTTATCCTGGTAGTGTTCAGCTGTGATGTCTTGGTATGCAGCATCTTTTGCATACAGGAGGGACATTTGGTCCTGTGGACTATGGTCAAAAACCTTTCATCTCAAGGCTGAGAAAGCTCCTCAATGGGGTTGAGGAAAGGGAAGTAAGGGGCAAGGAAAGTGGACATCATCCTCTGATGGGCGTCAAACCAGTCTGTGACTAGACGGGAATGGTGGAATGCCACATTGTCCCATATTTGCATAACTTCAATCAGCTGTTTCTCACTAGCAATGGAATAATGTGAAAATACAAAATATACGAACAGAAAAGGCACCAAAAAAAAAAAAAAAAAAAAGAGTCATCTTCTAATTATTTGCATAATTCAATCAGCTGTTTCTCAGTAAGAATAGAATAAAATACAGGGGATATATTTGTGTTTCAGTTCACAATATAAACAGCTGTTTACCTTGACTTTAGCCTGTAAGGTTAGGTTTAGAACATGGTGTTATCTGTTCTGACATACAGAGTTAAAGCATTGGTAAATTTGGCAGTAAAAATCCATTGTTTTGGTCTTGTTTGAGCTTGTGTGTAAAAGAAGTTCAAGCATTTTAAATTTGTGTTAACTGTATGCATTTTGTGTTAAAGCAACAAGAAATGTGTTAATAGCTTAGCTTACACAGACGGATGTAGTGCTAACTGTGTTAAGAGTTTTGGAAAATTGTTAAATGTATTGAAAAATCTGTCATAGCAATCGTAAAAAACTGTAAGTTAAAAAAGTTACCAAGTTCTCCTTTAAGTTAATTTTTCATCTCTATTTTTTGTGTTTATTTAAAATAAGACAAATCTGATATTATTTTAATCTCCAAGATGTTATTTAACAGTTGAGATAGTTCTTTAATGCTTCACTAACTAGCAGAAGACACTAGCCGGGTTTAAATCCCAGTTGTGCAGGCGGGGGCATGTTGTAACACTGCGTTACAATGTGCCCCTATTAGAAATATGCTATTATATTCTATAGTTTTATTAATTTTATTGAGAAAACGTGAGAAAAAGGTGAATAAAGACTGAGAGTCAATGTTCAGAAATTACTAATTATTTATTTGTTTTTGAACTATGTTGTATAGCTGTGTTTTCATGTGTTCGTAGTCAAAACTCAAAAATGAGTTTATATTTAATTATTAAAAATTGCCATTATTTTATATGAAAAAGTTTTTTAATTGTATTTTATTTTAGTTTGTTTTGTATTATTTTTTTATTAGATCAGATAACATTTTAAGCTGTCATATGGTCATGTTACAATGTTCCCCACCTATGGGGCATGTTGTCACATTTCACTTCCATTCTTTCAGGGTATATCAAGAAAAAAAGTATGTACTGTATTAATAAAACAAAAACACATAATTGTACTAGACATGTGGGAAATTAATGTGGGAAAAAATAAATACTCTGAACCATAAGTAGATTTACACAAACTGAGAAAGTCAAAAAGCGTTACTTTGTGCCCCGCTCTCCCCTACTATCTGTTGTATAAGGGCAGACCTGACACATATAAAATAATGCAGTTTCTGTAATTCCATCTGATGATAGTGTTTTTATGGACATTGTCCTATGATTGACTACAGTAAATCTTCCTGTTGGACGACAACATATGTTAGTAAAAATTATTTGATTTTGAGACATGTTTGCAGTGTTTTGGTAGACATAGTGTATTGTTGTTAGTGTATTATTGTATTTTGAAAATTAGTGTTGGAGTTTAGTTTACAATGTGTGATTTTGAGCATGAAATGAACTGTTTTGCCAATTGTGTGTTGTAGGTGTGTTGGTGCGTTAAGAGTTTAGGAAATGTGTTAAAAGTATTGAAAAAATTGTCATAGCGATTGTAAAAAACTGTAATAGTGGATAAAAGCAGATGACAAATAAGTTATAACCATAATTAAACTATACTATACCTGTTCTATCTCCATACAGCAAATATTCTCTGGACCTGTGGGCATTATTGTCCGACTACGGGTCAAAATGAACACCGCTACTGAGAGTTTCTGTTCTGATATCATCAGATGAGATTGTCCTGGCTCTGAGCGCAAGCTCATGAGGCTCCGCCCCCTGTGCCGGCAGCAGCAGCTCATTTGCATTTAAAGGGATACACACTAAAACGGCGCGTTTTTTCTGAACCCCCAAAAAATTCAATTTAACCATGCTGTAAAAAATGATATGTTGGGTATTTTGAGCTAAAACTTAACATACACACTCTGGGGACATCAGAGACTTATTTTACATCTTGTGAAAAGGGGCATAATAGGGGCCCTTTAAATTTTCATGTTTTTAAAGGCACTGGCCTTATGGGTGAAAATAAGGTCATGTGACTATTTTTATTTTCTAGTGTTTTAGGGGCTCACTAGAGAAAGCATGTTGAGAGAAATAAATACACCACCATCTAATACACTTTCCCATACATTACTACAGAAATGACTGGTGATGACTTTAACAGCAGCGACAGTGAATGAGACACTCGAACAGATCTGTCCCTTTTTAACTTTTATTTTTAAAAATGAGTAAGCACACAATTCATATGTTCTGTGAATACCAAAATCTGTGTAAACAGTACATATAACAATTCCATCATATACCTAGAACTTGATTGTTGAATGACATATCAAAAGTCCTCAGAGAAAGTTTTTTTTGTTTTTTTTTACATCAAGAAATAGTACACAAAAAAACTAAAGAAGTGTAAAAATATACATTTATCTGAAAAGTTAACCGGATATTAAAACACTCACAAGTTTACTTGCACAAACTGATGATGTCACGATGAAACAGACCAGACCAAAGATTGCATGCATGTGCACAGGGCTCACAGTGAGTGAACTACACACACACAAGTGCTCTTCACTGAGAGAGTGCATCACAGATCCAGTGCAGATCGATTAAACGACTCATGGCTGTTGAATTGCATGGGTTATTCGAACACATTTCCACTGCTTCCTAATGACTTAATGGATGTCAACAACAATACTACAATCCCTCAAATAGACATGAAAGAACTACACTGCAAAACACTGATTTCTACTTAAAACAAGAACAAATATCTGCCAATGGGATCAACAAAATAATCTTGTTTTCCTTTTGGATCAAGTTGATTTTCTGACCCCACAGGCAGATGTTTGTTCTTGTTTTAAGCACAAACACTTCATTTTGCACATTTTTTCAGAAAACAATACTTAATATTTTATGTCTTCTCCAGTAAATGTATCTTGATTTAAGAATGTAGATATTTGTGCTGGAAAACAAGAAGAAAATCGTGACTTTGTACTCTTAATGACAGCGCTAGCATCCAATTAGTGGCCTTTTATACTTTGGATGGTATCAATCTTTCCATAGCAAATCTATTTATTACTACAATACAAGAACATTTGACCTCAACTATTCTCTACATTGTCATCATGTACTCACCCTTACGTCTAGCCCACATTTGTGTACGTTAAATAATGGGGCATCAATACCATTTTGTCATTTTTAATCTGAACGTGAACGCAGACTAGATTATCAGTGAATATAGTGAGTTGTCTGGTTTACTTTCATGGTGCCTGAAAAGAACTGTATGATATGTGCACTTTTGCGTTCCACGGCAAGCAGTACGACCCCTTTCATGTTGTTCTCACATGCAACCCATCAGACAAAAACACATCACACTATTAACACTAAATGTTCATGAACTTTAATGAGGGGTTCATGATGAGATGACTCTCTGGATCACCAGACTGAAGAAGAAAAAATCATAGTGATAAACTGTTTGGTCTGTCACCTTCAATCAAACTCAGTTTAATTGGTGTGAAATGGCCAAGAATTCGAGCCGCGTAAGACAGCGTGGAGAATGTGCTCGCTATACGTCACGCTCGCCCCGCGAGTCAATGCTAGCTGAAGGACAGCGAATCACAGCGTATCTGACAACACTGAGCCTCATCTACAAACATACAGCCATCGTTTGGAGTGGTCATCAATACATCTCCTATCCATTAGAACAGAACTACAGTAATCTGCACTCAGCCGACAGGCAATGTGTAAAAACATTTCACAGCACATTATACCTCGGCTTCATTCTACACGTACAGAAATGACTAAAATGACAAAGAGTTACGCAATACGACAGTTTCATCTAGATTTAGATACACTCTTGATACAAATCATGACGTTAAATTGTGATGTGTTACCTGTTTGTGCAAAAAAAGCAACACTACAAATGTGATAATAGATTTCTCTCTTTAAAAATAAAGGCAAAGATATTTGTTTCTTCACATTTCTGTTTGTTGTGCCGGTGATGTCCGTGTCTTGGGTTTAGAAATGTGTCTCCTTCTCTGTGATGGTGGAGATCTTGCCATCGGCCCTCATTTTGGCATCAGCATCATTGATAGCGCAAGCACCCCTGGAGGCGACGCGTCCCCTCATTTTCAGATCAGCGCTGGGTGTGGTCAGCTTCTTGATCCTCTGCAAAATTACACGCGCATTATAATAAGCAGTCTGAGAACATCTAATCACAGTTGGGTTATTGTCCTCTACTTACAATATACTCTAAAAAAGCATCAGTAGTTCTGCCCAAAAAACTCTCAGAGTGTTTGGCATGGTAATGGTTATGATAATGTTGATATGTTTGGTCTTGGCGGAATAGATCTGCTACGCTTCTGCTGCAGAGCAAGAACGGGACTTGAAAACCTTCAAAGTTCAAACTTTTAAAACTACTTAACTAAAACTTAAACTAATTAAAACTGAAAACCTTTAAACTTTTAAAACTACTAAACTAAAACTTTAACTAATTAAAACTGAAAACCTTCAAACTTCAAGCTTTTAAAACTACTTCAAACTTTATGGATAGGCTTTTTCAAGCCAACTTAAAACCTTTTTTGTCGAGACAAACTTTAAGTTGGCTTGAGAAAACCGGACCAGAAAAGTTTGAAAAGCTAAATATTTTCAGTCTGAAGTAGTTTAAAGTTTAAAGAAGTTTAAAGTTAGAATGTTTTGAAGTCAATAGATCCACGACACGCTGCTGTACAGTACAGTACAGCACACATGACTAACCCATAGCAGAGATATACAGGTGGAGCTGGGGAAGGAGGAGGGTTTCTGAAAGATGCTGCAGCAAACACTGACCCAGTATTTGAAGGTTGAGCAGCGAGCTCATTGGCTACTGATACAGCAGGAACCAATCAGCTGAGCCCTATGGATAACGATGTGATTGCAATGCAAGCAGAATGAGTGAAGGACCGATCAGCCAGCGCCATCTAGAGGTTCACGACAGAACTTTGTATTTCCATGAAGAACCTTCAACAACCATTACACCTTTCCATTATGCAAAAGGTTCCATGGATTTAAAAAAATGTTCTTCACACTGAAAAAACAAACAAATATGTTCTTTTAAGAACTGATTGCTGAACGTTTCTTTGGGGAAAATGGTTCCTCTATGGCTCATGTGTCAAACTCGGCTCCTGGAAATGGAGGAGTTCGGCTCCTCAAAACACCAGCCTGCAAGTTTCTAGTGATCCTGAAGACTTTGATTAGCTGGTTCAGGTGTGTTTAATTAGTGCTGAAGCTGAACTGTGCAGGACAATGACCCTCCAGAAACAGTTTGACACCCCTGTAATATATGGCATTGCTGTGAAACCCCATTTTTGAACCTTTATTTTTAAGAGTGTAGTAACTAACATTTCGTTAGCCTCAAGCATAATTGCTTGAAAAGTCTTTTTTTTTTTTTTAAATATGACTTAGGCAATTATGCTATGAGGCTAACGATTTGTGAGTTGTCACGAGAATATGTTATGATATAAGGGTCTAAGGCAGGGTTCCCCCAATCTGGCCACTGTGTCCTGAGTTTAGCTCCAACCCTAATCAAAGACATGTGAACAAGATAAACAAGATCTTCAGACTCAGGGGCTGTTTACACGACACCATTTTCAACTAAAAACGTTAAACTTTTTATGCGTTTTGGCCATTGGTTTACACGACAACTGCGTTTTGGGTGCCTGAAAACACAAACTTTGAAAACGGTCTCCATGTAAACAACAGAAACGTGAATCTCTGAAGACGATGATGTCATGAATATGAGTATTATGTGTTCAGTCTATAGTCATCTAATGGCCTGGCAGAATACAGCGTTTTTAGTCGTTTTCGTGGATCCGTGTGAATGGGGATGGTTTTGACACTGGTGTCGTCTGTACAGGGAAAGCTCAAAGGAAAAACTTCTCCGTTTTAAGCATGTCACATTTCCGGTATTTGGCCCAAGTGTTCAAGTGAGCATGGAGACTGCAAGACCGCAACTTTTGATTACCAGATGGTACACACTTACAACATAGTGTTGTAAAAAAGGAAGAGCTTTATTTACACATTTAGCTTTTTAAAGGCTACTCTTTAAAATAAGCTTTAAAATGTCAATTCAGTCCCTATGTAACAAACACAATTTAATTGTAGTGCTTCTAATTTAGTGATGAAAAGCAGTGTTGCAAATGCTTAACATACACTTAACAATGCTTAAAATACACTTCCATTTTCCATTTTCATGTTCTTGTTTCATGTCTGTCATGTGATCCCCTGTTCTAGTCATGTGATCCTTCCATGTGTTCAATGTTGTCATTGGTCCATTGTTGATCTTGTTTTGATTATTAAATAACTGCACTTGGGTTCTTCAAGCTCGCCTGGACTCCATTACCATTATAGTAACATCTAATTAATTTAACTTACACTGGAAAGTTGGGGCGATGAATGATGGGACATGCTCTGAAGTATGGGGTGAGATTTCGGTCACAATTCTGCGCGCGCAAGATCACATTTTGAGCGTGGAAAAGGGCATTTCGCACGCGCCTGAACTGAGTTTTGCGGAGAAATGTTCGTCTCGCAGATAAGAAAATATTGCGAGCGAACGAAAATCAATTTTGCATTTAAAATAAGTATTTGGATGTGCGCGGACGTTCTCTTTCGCGTGTGCAAAGTTTCACTTTCTTGCTCCTTTCATACCAGCCGTGAGCGCTCTCTAAGCGCAGACGGCTCGCTTGCTCAACACAACCCAGCGTTACAATATGCCATAATTCCAGCCAATCAGAGATGAGACTGCTAAATTCTGATTGGCTGGCTTGAAAACCAATCACAAGACTCCCTGCATCACCTACTGCGGATTCAGAGAACTAGTGCAGTTGAGAGTAAAGTTGGCAGTAAATTCACAGATTCGAACTTCCCGGGTCAATAACTCGTGAGCTAAACGTTGTTACTGCACAAATGACACCTCTTTTTATAACAACACTTATTTTGTATAAATATCGTTTTGCATATATTCTTTATGATTATTATTTATGAAAAATATTCAATAATTTCACTGTAATTCACTGTATTGTTGGCAAATTCAGTTCACATCACTGCTGTCCTGATGGTTATACAACAACACTTATTTTGGTAAAATATATAGGCCTATTTTAAATTGTATATACAATTGTACTGTAAATGTATAATTTTTATGAAAATATTAAATAACTTCACTGTAATTCACTGTATTGTTGCCTAATTTAGTTCACACATCACTGCTGTCCTGAAGGTTATACTACAACACTTATTTTGGGAAAATATATATTTTAAATTTTATACAATTGTAAATGTATAATTTTTATGATTTTTATGAAACATATCTTTACTGTAATTCACTGTATTGTTGCTAAATTCAGTTCACACATCACTGCTGTCCTGATGGTTATACAACAATCGAATCTGTGAATTTACTGCCAACTTTACTCAACTGCACTAGTTCTCTTCCGACAAACATTACTTTTCTGGTCCCTTTTGTACAAACACAATTTTTCTCCCAGTAGGTGTTTTATATGGAACAATAGTAATATCATTCATAATAAAAAATCTTTGTACATGGAGAATTGGGTCCAACACAACATTTTAATTGTTAGCCAACTAATTGACAAAAATGGGCAATTTTACACCTACCCTAATTTTATTTCAAAATATGGTTTATTTGTAAATGAAAAAGAATTTAACAAAGTAATTAAGGCTATTCCTAATGGCATACTAATATTAAACAAATTTTCAGATGTAGATATCAATAATACATCTTTACAAAATCCTCAACTCTTTGTAAATGGTCTCTCTTTATTTGATAAAGGTTTTAATAACAACTTTATAAGAAACTCCTTTAATGTTGGATCCAGTCCTCCATGTAAATCAAAGTGGCTTAAACCTTATTGTATATCTTGGCGCAATATTTGGACTATGCCCTATAAGTTTATTATTTCTAATAAAGTCAAAGAAGTAATGTACAAAATTATTCATAGATGCTATCCTGTAAATGCAACCATTAGTAGATATATTCACGCTGTTTGTGATAAGTGCACTTTTTGTAACACATCACTTGAAGACAGAAAAAGGGCAATATAAAAATAAATGTTCAATTTCTTTTTGGACTGACTTTAAAATAGATATGACAAAAAAATTGAACAGATGTCTTGATTTAGACCCTCATGATATTTTACTTTGTTTCAAAAACCCTTTTTTTTCTGAAAAACAAAATTATATAATTAATCTTTTTATCATTTTGGCGAAATTTTATATTCATAAGACAAGAATAACTCAAAAGAAAACCTCCTACGGTATATTGCCTTCTATAACACTGATCTAACAATATATTTTGAAACTCTTTCAAACATGAGATCACAAAATAAAAAGCTTATAAAAGCAATACAAATATTAAAGCTTTTCAAATACATATAAATGCCCTGATATTTTATACTTATATTTTTGTATTTGTTCTTATGTTTATGTTTATTTTATAATAATAATAATTATTATTATTATTATTATTATTTTGGTAAAATATTTTGAGCTGTATTGTCAATACTTTGTAACCATTTTTTTTTTTTTTTGCATTGTACTGAAATGTTTTTGTATTTGAACTGACTAAATAAAAAATAAAAAAATAAATAAAAAACTAGTTCTCTTCCGCAGTAGGTGATGCAGGGAGTCTTGTGATTGGTTTTCAAGCCAGCCAATCAGAATTTAGCAGTCTCATCTCTGATTGGCTGGAATTATGGCATATTGTAACGCTGGGTTGTGTTGAGCAAGCGAGCCGTCTGCGCTTAGAGAGCGCTCACGGCTGGTATGAAAGGAGCAAGAAAGTGAAACTTTGCACACGCGAAAGAGAACGTCCGCGCACATTTTAAATGCAAAATTGATTTTCGTTCGCTCGCAATATTTTCTTATCTGCGAGACGAACATTTCTCCTCAAAACTCAGTTCACGCGCGTGCGAAATGCCCTTTTCCACGCTCAAAATGTGATCTTGCGCGCGCAGAATTGTGACCGAAATCTCACCCCATACTGAAGCGCCAGTAGAGATTTAGTGGGCATCAAGTGTACTGCGCTTTGACATTTTTCAGACCTGGGACAGTCTTGCACACTAATGCGTGCACACAGTCTTAAGTGGCCAAGACTGCAGGTGTGGGTACTGGGACAGACCATGAGTAACAGGTAAGTGAGTTTGATCAGGGTTTGAGGGCCGGATTTGAGAAACCTTCCTGGTGATGCTGTGATTAATTTTTTGGGGGGGAAAAATGCATTTTGCATTGACTTTGACGTCACAGTTTAGGATTTTCAGGGTTTAAAACATCATGTGTCCTGCCTTTAGTTTTGTCATTCCATTTTCCTGCTACTCCAGAGTAATTAAATTACATGAAATGAATGGCTAAGGAAATTGGCCCAAAATGTTGTGCTCGTCTAAGCAAAGATGCCAGATTTATGCCGGATTCAAGCACCAGCTGAGCGACTGCCATTCAAATGAACTGGAGTGCTTCTCCAGGTATTATAGACCTACTTGATTATTATTGTTTCTTTTTTTTGACAAATTTTTTTTCTTCTTGTTTTAAGAAGAAAATTGGTGAAGAACATCAAGCCGGCCGTACCTACACTCACGCTGGCAAATGTTTGATCCCTGACAACAAGTTGGATTACGTCAAACTGTGAAGAGCTTCGCAACGCAGAGCGAGGGACTGCGCTGTCTATGATTTCACTAAGACGTGGTTAAATCAAAACACTACAGACGCCACAATACAGCTGGAGGGCTATCGCTATACAGAGCGGACCGTATAACCTCGCTAGCCGGTAAGCTAAAGGTGAGGCGGTCTGGCTGTGTACGCCAACAAATCGTGATGTCAAGATGCTGTGGTGGTTTCTACTTTTTGCTCTCCGAAAGTAGAACTAATGACTTTAAAATGCCGACCCTTCTACATGAGAGCAGTCATCATAACGGCTCCCAGACAGCAACATCATGTCGGCCCAGATCCGGCTCACACGCGGCCCAGATCCGGCTCACACGCGGCCCAGATCCGGCTCACACGCGGCCCAGATCCGGCTCACACGCGGCCCAGATCCGGCTCACACGCGGCCCAGATGTGGGCCGACACTATGTTGCCGTCTTTGCTGATTATGTCCCATTGAGCGCTAATGTAAAGGAAGCAATGCCAGAGCTCAACTATAACATCAGTGAGCAACAGACGGACCATCCTGACGCTTTCTTCATTGCAGCTGGAGATTTCAACCAGCTATTCTACCTAAATTCTATCAGCACATGAATAGGAACACACTAGATCTAGTGTATACAAACATTAAGGACTCATATAAAGCCCATAAAGCTCATAAATAAAGATAAATTAGGAGGTGGCCTCAGGAAGCCACTTCAGCAATACAAGACTGTTTTGAAACCACACAGTGCGACATTATTAGAGAGGCAGCAACACAAGGTGGCATTACTGACCTTCGGGAATATACAGAATCTGTCATTGGTTATGTCAATAAATCCATAGATGATGTGACAGGGGTCAAGCCCATCAAGAGGCGAGCCAATCAGAAACCATGGCTAACTGGAGATGTCTGTTCACTGTTGAGGCCCATAATGCTGCATTTAAATCTGCAGCACACAGACTGGCAGGGAATAATCTGTCCCGAGGGATCGGGAAGGCGAAGAGGCTGTACGCACAAACACTAAACAGCCACTTCATGAATGACAGAGACTTAGGCGGTTGTGGCAGGGTTTTCAGAACATCACCCCTGAAGGCTTACCATAATGACTCCTCTCTTCCAGATGAACTAAATGTAACCTGAGCGCCGTGTCATGAGCGAGATGCTGCAGGACGGGAGCGATGGTTAAAGACGTCCGTCTAGCGCATGTTTACATCATAGACTGTAAACAAATATGGGCGTAGTGTGCGTGACATGACTCGTAGTGTTTCTGAAGAGCGTTTTTGAAGCCTAAAGTGGGCGGAGCCGGCCGTCACCATCTTGGCAGCGTCACTCCCGGATAAACGAAAATGTGCAGCGACTAGTAGTAACATCAGCGGCAGTCCACCTGTCACTCAAGTGGCCACGCGCTTAATTATGCAGAACTTTAAGGCTTAATACAATTTAAACAGATGAGTTATTAAAAAAAAATCATCCCCCTCACAGTTGTCATCAGAGCATGTGAGCGGAGTGGAGCGGGAGCGAGCGGGCGGATCTTGGACAGAGCGCAGAACGGCATTTCATCAAGGACTGAGCGTCGCACTATTTCCCGCTCCAATTTCGCTCCGCTCACACCACGAGTCTGAAGCATGCTCAGTCAAGCCTGACCCAGAATCCATCTGTCTTGCACAGTCATCAACAGTAGACTATTTTCAGTCAAAACTCGGCTCAATAATGGAGTTCAAAAAGTACATCCAAAAAGGAAAATGAGCAGTCATACAGGTGTACTATTAATATAAAACTAACTAACAATGATATAAACGAATGTGGAGACATCGTTTCAGTCAGTAAAGATTCATTTTGGAATCTAAAAAGACACATCTCTCGAAAACATGAAAGTGTGAACACGCTGGGAAGAAAGGAAAAGGTTAGCAAATTGAATACGGTAACTTGTAACAAAGTGTAAATTAAATATAACGTAATATTCAAACAAATTTGTTTTGTCATTCAAGTAGGCCTAATGGTTCGTTTTATTTAATTTGTGTCGTCCGTATTAATATTTATATTATTAGGCCCATTTATTCGTTTAATTTTACAGCCGTTTGTGTGTACAATGGATATAAGCCAATTTAATTTTTAATCGTGCGCGTCGCGCAAAAGTTCACTTATCAAAATTCGGACCTAATAGTTAATTTACTTTTAAACTTTTATGTATATTTTTGCTTATATAATTTTGATTTATATTATTAGGCCCATTTATTCGTTTAATTTTACAGGACTTTTTGTGTAGGCTATATTCCTTCTTACATAGGCCTAATTTGTCATTTGAAATAAAACATTTCTATTTGAAAAATGTTGTTGTTGCTAATTAGTTCTTTAGGAGGTAAGGCTGTGGTCTAAGCTACAAGTGATATAGGCTACATGTTACATGTAGTTTTTTTTCCTTTTTTGGAGTGAGTGGGGTGTGATTTTAGTGGAGCGCGGAGCAGCTGCGTTGAGCGCTGAGCGATAATGAGCGGAGCGGCCTAGCTTTGAGCGGGGGAGCGGAGGGGTGAACAGTTCCATGAGCGATGAGCTGAGATTCTCACCGCTACACTCCGCTCACATGCTCTGGTTGTCATGAAGGGCAAAATTACCTACACAGAAACCACTTTTTGCACCAGGCTGTAAACATGTTTTTTTTCTGCTGTAAAGTTGGGCATATTAACATGCGGGTCTATGGGATTGACTCTCTTTTGGAGCCTGTCTCTAGTGGCCAGTCGATGAACTGCAGTTTAAGTCACTTCAGTGTTGGATTCAAGACAGAGACTGGAAGGTTGCCGCTTGGTTTACATAGAAAAGCAGTGCAAAGGTAGTGCAGTAGAATGGAAAAACGCATTCTGTGTGACCGGCCCCTTACTCAGTGTTTTACTTGTTTCTTGTTTTAAAGCTGTTCAGATATGTTCGTGGAAAATGACTGATTAAGAAAAAAATGTCTGCAGTGTTGTACACTAACCTCATCACACAGCTCTGTATGTTTTCTGAAGCAGACACAATCAATACGACATGGCACAATGGGGTCACGTCAGGGCATCGCCCGCGTCACGCCCACACTGTGCCATCAAGCCTGCGCTTCGCTCTCTATATCTCTACACCGCAGTGCCAGAGCTACTTTCATCTTCGGCATGTCACGCACATCAAGAGATGTGATGTTTGTTTCTCAAGTACAGGCTGAAAAATACTTTCTACCTCCTATCTAAAACCATTGGCAGAAATATGAGAGGTTGTTTATCAGCAATGTTGAATATGTGCTAAATAAACAAACTGAAGAAACCATACTCATAACTGACAGTATAGCTTGACTTGAACGTAATAATATATAAAGAAAAACAAATTAAATTTAAACCTGGAAATAAACAGATTGCATTTTGAAAACCTGAGAAACGTTATGGAGTGTCTATTTACACCAAGGGCCAATAGGCCGCCTGGTTGGCAGAGGCTATTTATACTGACTCCGCCCACTTTTGTCTGATTGAACCAGATACCACTACAAAAGAAACCTCTCTGACACACACACACACACACACACACACACACACACACACACACACACACACAAAGACAAAGACCAGGTTCACAAAAAAACTAGAATAAAAAAGAAGGTTTTTACCTCACGGAAAGTTCCTTTCGTTTTCCAGATCTGGACTATGATTCCCACAGGAATGCACACCATAGAGGCCATGGCCATCATCCAGCCGATCCCATAACCCCAGTCTGGATACGTGTACACATTATTATACTTCAGCGGTTTGTATTTGATCAAGAAGAACAGAAAGATGCCCTGAAAAGACAATCGTATGACCAAGAGCTTAGCATTTATCGCTCACAGACTGTAAATATCTCGACTCTTGGCACATCGAGTTCAACTCACAGCACAGATGCCGGGCGTGAAATACTTCCAGCACCATTTGATGAAGAAGATGGGCTTGTATCCAATCATGTCCTCAATGTTTGAATAAAACCTGTCGGCACCTGAGGATAAAGATCAATCATATCAAAAATATCTCTCAGCAAAAACACACTGAATGCATTTATATACTAGACATATAAAACTTATATTTAAAGGACATTGAAATGGCTGTTTCTCTCTGCTTGAAAACATATTCCAATGATTCATTACATGCACTGTCTGACTCTTGCCAGCAGGTGGCATTACAGTTACAGGAATCTGATGATACTGTAAACATTGACATTAATAATTCAGGCAGAAAAGCATCTGCTGGCACATCATGCATGTCTAATAATGACAGATTCTGATGGATTACAGTGGCTCTTGCTACACCGTGTGACAAAATGTGACACTGTCTGATAGAAATATAATGGATTTATTATCTCTATAGACCTTGTTTCTGTGGGAGGTCATTCATAAAGATATGCTACACATCACTGCAAAATTAAGTGAGTGCTAATGGCCAATTATGCCAGTTGGGTCAGAAAAAAAAGTTATTTAAAAGAGAATTTTTCTTGATCTCCTTCTCAAGTAAATGTATCTTGATTCATGAATGTTTAGATATTTGTACTAGAAAACTGGAAGACAAAAATACTGAGGAAGATCATTGTTTTTGCAGTGTAACACTTACCAGGACATTAAATACCAGATAACATTTGGAAGTTAAGGAGTAAAAACTGCATTAGAGAGATATTACTCGTCAGCGGATGGCGACTATAGATGCTTAGTACAGAAGATGTGAATATTAATTGATGAATATTGTTATAGTCAGACACGAAGCAGTGTCTTACCATAGATCCAGCCAATGCAGATGGACTCAAAGATGGCCACGAACAGCAGACACATGCCACTGGCTGCATACGCGTCGAAGAGCTGGAACACGTACATGCCACCCTGACAGAGCACATACAGGACCAACATGAAACACAACAGACTACGGCGGGTGTAGCGTGATATGTTTAGCACACAACCAAATTCTGTGATGTTGCAACAGTAATGCCAAGATGTGCATCAATTATACAAATGTGGATAAAAAACGTATGGCGGATAAACACTGATGCACTTAAACTACGATGGAAACACATTTACCGAATAAATCCCTTGATGCCTCAGCGGAGGCTGTGATTGGATAACTGGACTAACCAGCGGACCAATGGCATCGCAGCATCTCAAATATTAATTTGGTGGTTCTGAAACACCTGAGTCAAACCCTTCATCCCAATGTCCATACTATCCATCCTAAATAGTAGCTATGCGAGATTAGAGTAGGTGTGTCCCAAAGCATAGTATGCTGAATAAAGTGTGCCAGAAGCTCCCGGATCGTCTACTGTTACCGGGCAATTATATTAGAGCGGTGGCATCACATCACAAACCAACAACAAAAACAAAAACATACATTAAAAACAATCATAATCCACATACATATCTTCATATTACAACATTCCAATGCAACATACTTTTTAATAAAATTCACACGAGGAGGAAGAAAAACAAACTCAAGAATCCTCAAGAAAATTTGCATTACAAACACGAGTAAAAAGTGTTACAAAACATGGTGGATTCGCGCGACCGACGGTGAGAGGTTTAGATAAAGGTTTGAGTGACTAATCAAAGTTTAACCTGATCAAAATTTTTATTTATTTAATGTTATCCGTGTTATATTTCATCTGCAACAACATTGTGGACTTTTATAAAGATCCGTTTGGCCATTAACTTTTAAATGCATCATTCTGCATTAACATGAGGACCGTCTCCGCATGAAAGACCGGCGACTGCAGATCGACGAGCTTCTGCATTTCTGTGCGATACGGTAGAAAATCAAATGTGGAGGATTTGAACTGTGACAAGATGATTGACAGGTCAGTTTACTTGAGACTGTAGTGTGTGTCCCAAAGTTTGTCTACTCGTCTGCTACACACTCAAAAGTATCCACTTTTTCCTTTTCTTCACAAAAGAGTACATACTTCTAGGGCGTAGGTTCTCTTGAACACATGGGATGGAAACGCTGCTTTATTCACAAATGTTTTATGCAATATGCCAATTTCGCAACTTTGGATGGAAACACAGCTAGTGACAATCTCACAAAACCATGGTTATCCGCTCACATGCTCACTGTATTTGACAGAACACTGAGAGCACTAATGCCATATAGAAAATGGCTTTCAAAGCATCTTCATCTCCCTCTCACCCTAGTAACAGAGAATGTCACACCGGAGAGGCTTCGTTCCACATGGGATGGCTTTATTCATGAAACGCCGAGTGAAAGCGTTCACCTGACTGCACATTACTGGTGGAGAGCGTCCTCCGGTCTATTTTTACACTCACTCCAGCCATAAACGCAAGCAGAAACATGCCAGGTGCCGACAGCAATATGCAAGGACTCTGTCTCTGTCATTACAGGGCAAATCCACTACAAATCTCGCTTTTTTTACACATTAAAATGGTTTACCAGCATCAGGGGGTTTAGGTTAACAATTAACTAAATGAACCCAAGCATGTCAAACCAACATGTAAACAGCAAATCTGCTTGTCCTTGACGAACAAGACACCTGGATTTGTCATTATCGTGTATTAAGCTTATTTTACAAGATTAATTATTGTGTTGAAGCGTGCTTACAACAAATCTATGTTCATCCATCTGTGATGGAAGATTCCCAGCAAGCAATTCTGCGTTTAAAAGACGTCTAATGGCCGCCCAAACACAGCCCAGACGTCTGGATAAAACAAGGAAAATTTGGGCTGTCAGTGAAAATTTAATAGACGTCTAAACCATCGCCTGAGAATAGACTAGACATCAAATTAGACAACAAAGAAATGAAATGAAATGAGTGAAGAAATGAAATCACTGTTGACTTTGCTTTCATGATGGAGTATCATACATCTCATCTCACAAGTTATTTTGGCAAAAACAACATGTAACCGAATTCAAGGTTATTTTGTCTAGAAGTGTCTCACAGCCGGACTATATCGGGTCTATAGTTAACCTAGACGGAGAAATGACGGCTATTGCTTGCTGGGTTGTGTCGTACTAAATCACAGGAAATACTCATACCACTGGAAAGAACATAAAGTGATGACTTTACCTCTGTCAACATTATTAGACCCAGGAAGAAGGAGACCACGGACATTCCCAGGATGAGAAGCTCTCTCCGATATCCCACACGGAAGGTTTTGGGATACATGTCGATGATCGCGGTCACAAGACTCTCCACACACACAAACTAGACGGAGAGGAATTATTATCATTAACTACAACCAGAACATTTCTCCTTACTAACGTCACTTTCTGAAAAGTGTTTTTTATTTTATTTTTTTACAATAACCGATACTTGTTTCTGCCTTAAATTATTACATTGTTTAAATTAGTAAATTTTTAGCTGACTGTGATTTGTTTATGTACATTTCTGAAATACAGTTTCCTCTGATAACAGTTCACTCTAAATTGTAATGTGGACTTTAAAATGATGTGTATTGTGAAAAGTGCTATACAAATAGATGTGAATTGAACTGAAAAATGTAATTGTTTTGATATTTTGTATAGGCCTATAATACAGTGACATTCATTAAGTGGGGCGACAGAGTCCAAACATGTTGGGTCTCTGTGAACAACAACCACAGCAGTTTTACTGCAAAAATTAGAAATAAAAAAAACACTAATTAACAATATCAAATATGAAATGTTGTAAATATTAATATTATTACCTTGTTTTCAAACAACAAGCTGATCATGGCAGCAATTTTATTCTCGAGTGAATTATTAAAGGTTAAAAATGTGTGTATTTGTGACCTGACTGTCGAGTCCGAGGAAGATGAGCATCATGAAGAAGAGGCAGGCCCACAGTGGAGACCAGGGCATCATGGTCACAGCCTTAGGGTACGCTATAAACGCCAGACCAGGACCTGGAATACACGTCACCAGAACATAACTAACACTTTCTGATTTTAATTAAGCTGGAAAGATGGAACGTTAGTACAAAGTTGGTCCTATTGAGGGGTAAAAACACTGACCTTAACCTTCACGTTCTGTTTGGGTTCTAAGGGAGCATGCGTCAAATTTAGAGAGGTCCTATTATGCTTTTGTCTTTAGTGTGTAATGTTGCTGTTTGATCATGAAAAGCTCCAGTTCTTCTCTATATCAGTGTCAGTGTCTGTGAAACGCCTCCAGTGTAGTCTTGAGTTTCTTCCTCATTTAAATAATTAATACGCAGAATAAGGGGGCTGGGCCTGGTTGAGTTAGTTAGTAGTGAGTTAAACTGGTGGTTATGGTAAGGGGCGGGGCATTTCTCAAACACACTTGCAACGCTCAACCAATCACAACACACTGCTCCAGCTGACCAATCAGAGCACAGTGTGCTTTTCAGAAGGAGGGCCTTCATAGAGACAGGAACTAAACAGGGGTGAGTTTCCAAAAACATCGTTAGCCAACTATGGTTGCGAGGTCTGTCGTTATCAGCAGTTCAACGAGTCTGTGTTTCCCGAAACCATCATTCCAACGAACATTCACAAACAGCATCACAGAGTTGTGTGTTTGGAGCGACAGATCTAGATCTCCACCTGTGGTTAGAAGAAGAGTTTCTAGTGTTCATGACATGTGGATTCAATAAATCCTGATCTTGAGCAAATTAAGATAACATTCAGTGCAATCTATATCTTTTTTATTTAGAACACATACAAATGTAATTTACGTCTTTTAGTTTGTCAAGAGATTTAAAGCATCGTTGTTGAAGAGTGCGCATGTGTGAACGAGCTCTAGTGTAAGAACGAGCCTATGATTGAATCTGGAAATAAAGCTAAATAACTGAGAAAAATGAGAAATATTCCTCAGATGACATGTTCATGATTTATAGCAAAACATCTAGCGTTAATTCAGTCTCAAACAGATTCATTGAAAGTATTATTACTCCAACACCTGCGTGACATCATTAACCATCGTGATCGAACGACCAATTTGCGACAGTACGGTTTCGGGAAACAGTCGTGACTAGCTAGATGATTTCTTCAATGATGCATCGTACTATAGTAGTGAAGCAGCGAGTTGCGGCGTTATACGGGAAACACAGCCAGAGTGTTACTGACAGACTGGGAAGAGAGGAGCTGCAACAATGGAGAATATGAGGAAAATAATCAACATTCAAGCAGGAAAACCTGTTCTAGTAGAGCCTTAAAACAACTTTGTAAAAGGGCATAATAGCTCCTCTTTAATTATCTCAGTGACGGTCCTGGTGAAATAACGATGCCATGTGGCTTGGCTCTGGTTTTACAGTACAGAGACACTGTCCAAAATCAGCAGGCCAAGAGCAGAGATCCCTGTGCCATAACTCTAGAGTAATATGCTAAAATATGAACTCAGAGCTACTCTTCATTATATAATGCCATGAGTGGAGCTCTAGTAAAAGCTCATTGAACAAGATTTATGGATTATTTTTTTAAATGATAGCGGCTGAACACTTGTTTTTCAATTTTGTACAGGAACCGGTTTGAGAACCAATGCTCTAATGTTGTGGCTCAACAGCTGAATATATGTTGTTGAATAGCAAATAAAATATTTTTCTTAATAATATTGTCACAATTTCTAAACCCCTTCAAAGTGTGTTTCAGTCACTTCCATAGTCAGTCTTGCTCTATTGTAGTAAATAAGTAATGCTGAATTGTTGAATAAGTCATATAATAAAAAGCTTTTCTGAGAAGTGCTGTAAATTGCATGAGTCCGAACACACTTAGCCTTAGACATCCAACTGTAGGTTACTGTATATCAAACATAAACTCAAACTAACTCATGCACATATTCCATTTCTATATAAATGAGATAAGGATAATTAGAATAAAGTCCAAACGAGAATTTGTGCTGACCTGACTCTGCCACTGCTTCGATTGGCACATTCTGTTCATATGCCATGAATCCCAACACGGAGAAGATGGCAAATCCCGCCACAAAACTCGTGCCACTGTTCAGACAGCACAGCATGAGGCAATCCCTGCAAACACACAGCAAATGCAAAAGTGTTCACCCCTCTTTAGACTCTCAGCATTGAACCACAGTGGACTGAAGTGATTTAAATATTAACAAATAAAAACAAAATTGATTTCATAAGCATTCAGCCCCATTAATATGACACATATCTGATGCAGCTATTCAGTTTTTGGAAGTCACACAAATATTGAAATGGAGTTTACATGTGTGTTTCAATTAATTGTAGCATGAATACACCTCATAACACTGTTATTTCGCAGTATTTTGGTCTTTTTTCCCCCAACACAAATATCTAAACATTCTTAAATGGATACATTCACTGAAGAAGAGAAACTCAAAACAAAATTTTTCAGAAAACAAGACGTTATTTGGTAAGTCATTTTGCTTCTCAAGTAAATGTATCTTGATTTAAGAATGTTTAGTTCCCCATCAGACTCAGTCACGCTCGATGTTACGTCAGAACTGAACTGACGAATTGAGATCCCAATCGTATAGTAACCTAGACGATATTTTTACGGGAAAACAAGAAAAAAATACTGCGGAAGAACATCGTTTCATTGTTGTTGTTGTTGTATTTTGCAGTGGATGTCAGTTTTTTTTGTTTTTTTTTTAGAACTTGAAGAAAACAGTACACAAAAAGACAAGGCAAGGGATGGATGGATGCAAGACAATTTCCAAATCTCCAAATCTGAATGACTGAAGAAGATGAGGGAAGCAGCCAGAAAACCAATGAAGGAGAGACAGAACAGACAGTTATGGGAAAGTTTATGAGAAGGGCTCTACACGATCCCAGCCGA
Organism: Leuciscus leuciscus; assembly: GCF_965113295.1. Lineage (NCBI taxonomy): Eukaryota > Metazoa > Chordata > Actinopteri > Cypriniformes > Leuciscidae > Leuciscus > Leuciscus leuciscus. Next base: position 32,326,960 of record NC_138747.1, on the reverse strand, counting down.
GGAATAAGAGTCTTATCTAGCCAAACCATAGGCCATTTTCATATAAAAAACAAAACATTTATAACATTTATATACATTTTAACCACAAATGCTCGTCTTGTGTAGCAAGGTTGAAAGTAGGGGTGCACTGAAATTTCGGCCGCCGAAAATGTTCGGCCGAAAATGGCATTATCGGTTTCGGGCCGAAATAAAAAAAAACAGCCGAAAACGTAAACCGAAAATGAATGTCACCCGCCCCTCTCATCCGTGCGCAAGCACTATCACGCGTCTGCCTATCAGAGGGCTATGTCAGAGGGCTGTCACTTATTGCACAATCGATCGGACCAACCAACACAAGTTTCGAAAACGAAAATAGGGAATCGATTTTAACGGCCTTCTCTCGGAGCGCGTCCAGCTCGTCACGATACGCCCGCAGCGAACGCGCGTCACACAGCAACTGCAGGTTCTGACACACACACACACACAGCCTATTTCTGCATAATATAGTGCATAATATGTAGCCTTCAGTAATGTTTTTCATTGATGTTATGGCAGTCCACATTGCTGACTTGTGCGCGTCTCAAGCGCCCTCTTTACGTTCGTCCTGATGCCTGTTTAGTTGTTCGTGGATTTGCCTATATTTGGTGTTGAAAACGGATCAACGCCAAATATAGGCAATTTACTAACGATTCAATGAACACTTATGTCTCAAAAATCGAACAGGATTTTTTTTTCACAAAAGGGACAGCCCTATACTAGAGGACACCAAAGTTGCAATATGTAACATTTGTTCTGCAAAAATCTCCAAAATTGTGGATTCTTTTTTGCACAACTTTTAAAAAACTATTTTATTTGGTGGAACATAAAACTTGAAGAATAATATTATTTGGTTTTATTATTTATATTTATTGTTAAAAATATTTTATGTTTTGTTATGTAACTGTTAATAAGAGTTTGATTATTATATTGTGATTTTTCATTTCAGATCCATTAAATTCAAGCAATTTAAATATATAAATAATATATATATAATACGTTTTTAAAAGAAGCCATTTTCGGCTTCAGTTTCGGTTTTCGGCCAAGTGCATCCTAAATTTTCGGTTTCGGTTTCGGCCCAGAATTTTCATTTCGGTGCATCACTAGTTGAAAGGTCATGCGTGATGTAGGCGGAAGTACCGACCTAGTGTTTACAAAGCGAACATGCAAAGACGATGTCAAACGCCATTTACAAAAATAAATAAAAAGTAAAACAATGATGTGGGACAATTTTGAAGTCGGAGGAGAAAATGAGATGGAGTTTTTCACCCTACTCTACATTTCTGCTTATGTCACGCCTGACCTTTCCAACGTGATTACGTTATGCATTAAGTCGTGGATGTGCAAGATGAGCATTTGTGGTTAAAAAGTACATAAATGTTTATTTATTTTTTAGAAAATGGCCGATGGTTTGGCTAGATAAGACTGTAGAGACTTTGAAGCTGCACTGAAACTGACATTTGGACCTTCAACCCGTTGAATCCCATTGAAAAGAAAAATCCTGGAATGTTTTCCTCAAAATGCTTAATTTCTTTTCAACTGAAGAAAGAAAGACATGAACATCTTGGATGACGTAGGGCTGAGTAAATTATCATGACATTTTAATTCTGAAGTGAACAAGGCCTTTAAATGTGTCATATCTCAGCGACCGGGATGTATGGGATGAAGGTTTCTATGGTCTGATGAGAGCCAAGTTGATCAAGTCCAGATCTCAGTGCAATTATGAGAGGACAAGTGAAAGATCTCCATATAACCTGAGTGAGCTTGAGCAGTTTTGCAGAGAGAGTATGTAGAATGATAGTAACCAGAGCAAGGCTGATCGACACACGATTGACAACAGAGGATACAGTTTAAACAGAGAGTATGTTTCGACAAAGCACACTTGACAGACTCTCACCTGTAGCAGTTGTTGTTGTAGCTGTTGTAGCTGCCGAGAGCCGTTAAACAACCCAGACATATAGCATACGAGAAGAAGATCTGAGTGCCTGCATCCACCCACACCTGTGTAAATTACAGATCAATTACACAACCATAACTGCTCTTATTCATCAATATACTGGCACTGAAACAAGATCCTAAGACACATGCTCTAGTGTCATGTGTTCTGAATGAGAAGATGTGTTCAGTTATTGACACTGAGTTCATTAAGTTAGGGATAATGTACATCCAGCCGGTTGTTATCTCAGAATAAAGCCTGACAGGGTGATCAGGATCAGGTCTTCATCAGCCTGATGGGGTTTATTCTGAGAAAACAACCGGCTGGATGTACATTATCCTGCTTATTACACGGATACTTGATACGGAGCTTCCGCGGAGAGAGCAGTTTCAGCTGCAAGATCAAACTAGCCCTAACTAACCCTAACCCTAACCCTAACATCTGGCAAAGGGACTACCAATGAAAACTAGCCTTCGGGCTAATTTGGGTACATTTACATTTATGAATGTTAATTAATGTACACTGTCCCTTTTCTAAATAAATATTTTAAAAAACTAGACGGACATTTAAGAGATACGGTATCCAGACATACCACTTATTACACAGCATTTCAGCACAAATAATTGTGTTCTGCTTGTCTCTATATAATGACAGTGAATTGGTTGAGCAAAATCTCCACAGAATCGTATTTTTTACAGTAGATCTCTATCTCGTGCTTCTGATTCTGATGCACAACTCTCTCACCTACAACGGGCTAAAATGTTCTCATAGCGCTCGAATGCTCTGAATAGAGTTATTTTGCCCCATAGAGGAAGATAAGTGTAAAAATGTGGCCATAGGGGATCCATGTGAGTCGGAGGAAAATGAGCCAGCACCTCTTTAAAACGCTCTCACATATCCATTGAGCCACTAATCTCCTTTACTGGGAAAACAATTGACAACTGGCAGTATTTGCTTCCTCCAGCGAGTAACCGGGGAAACCCTTCTGACCTCACAACACAGAGCAACTTCCCTCCAAGAACATCCAGTCATTTACGTCTCTTCTGTTTAACACTGGGCCGGTGCGATTGCTCTGGTTTGGCATTACTCGGACACGCCACTGCATTCTTTAAAAGCTGCTCATTGATGTTGTGGCTAATTTGGAGGTTTGTTTTGTCTTGTTTTAGCCAGGAAGTGCATCCTAAAGAAACATTTTGATTGCAAACTCGCCTCTAGTCATTATTTCTAAATCTTCCAAAAAACGCAACTTTTCGTTCATTATAATGAATGACAAGTTGCGTTTTTTGGAAATTTGGAAGATTTGGAAAAAAGTTGGGTTATTTTTTTATAACCCAACCGTTGGGTTACACATATTGGGTCACTCTGTTGGGTCATTTTTTTAAATCATTGGGTAATTTCTAGTAATAACCCGGCTGTTGGGTTAAATACGTATGTTGTATGTACACTTGGGTATTTTGAAATTATGTACACAATTATGTGTATTTACATTCAATTCTAGACTCCCCAATATTTAGTTTGTAATTTAAATATATATTTGTTGAGACATATGTATTGTTAAATACAAATAAACAATCTGTATTTGAAAACAAAGTGTATTTTATTTATTAAAATAATGTCATAAATATAAATAAATAGTTAACTTAACTGTTAGGTTACTTTTAACCCAATGCATTGGGTTAAAATAATCCAGAGTTGGGAAGGGGCTACACCACCCCATAGTTGGGTTACTCGTTATTAACCGTTAATAACACAACATTATTAAGTAAGTGCAATTCTAATACTAGACAGTCATCAATGAGGGGGAAAAACAATGCTAAATGCATTTAATAAAATGCAACTAGTTAGGACAGTAAAAAAAAAAAAAAGACTTATTAACTGTAAAAAAAAAGAAGGATAAAATGGCTTATTTTTATTTATTTTTTCTTATTTTTTTTTTATGTCAAAGGCTTTGTGTCCAACACTATGGTACTTTGGCGTAAATTCATCTCTCTCTTAGAATCAAGCCAAATCACACAGATGCCAACATGGACAGGTTGTTAGGTATTTTGCATATTACTGAGTCTTTGCAATTCGTGACAATATTAGTCAGTTTCAATGATGATATTTGTCATCCACAGTACCATAGAAATCACAAAAACACCAAAAAGATGATTTTGTCCAAATCAGGCATAGATTTCTGTTCTCTAAACATGCAATTTCAAACAGAAATGGAAACTCTCTGGCTCAGAAAACTGAATTGCGTGGTGAGATTGTGAAGGAAGATGGTGAATAAAACAACGGAGCATAGAGAATGTGAACAGACCTCTTATTGTGTGGCATGAAAGCTAATTAAACATTGGTGTCGGAGGAGCCCCATCACCAAACAGCCGCCCTTTATCACCCTCTCTCTTTCACTGCGTTGCTTTATGTCGCTCGCTCTCTCAGACTATCGATGCTACTTCACATACATTCCTTCAGTCCTGCTTTCTGTTCACTGGGATGATGAAACGGTGGAGCATGACACATCTGATGTTTAGCCATCCTGTAATCCCACCAAATGACCTCAGAGTTCCCTGCTTCCGGAAAAACTTGGCACTGATTCCTTGATGTTCATCACTTCAGTTAGATTTGGGAAAACAAACTCTTTGTCATTCTAAATCTCTGTTAGACTAGGAAAAATATTTATTGAAAATAGCAGTATTTTTCTTTGCACAGTGTAAATATTTAAAAAAATTTATTTAATTTAAATTTTTTTATTTCATTTTTTATTTTGAATGATTAATCTTCACCTGAGAAGTTTTGTTTTTGGTAAACTATTCATTAGTGCATCTCATTATCTAGTAAAATGAATGTCATTTAAAAGATTTATACTTGTTTTACTTATACCACCAGCTAAACTAAATCTATCGTTCCCTTTCGAGGGAACTCGTACTGCATCGACTATGACACTTTGGGGAACACTTTGGGATGGCCAGGCTCGCAAACACCTGGGTGCGGGTCCCGCGTCCGTTGAGGCTGTGCATCGGCGTTCATCATGGGGCTCGCAAATGGACCTGGCAAGGAATCTTGAGACTGCTGAGGCACTTTCTCAGGATTCCTCTGCCAGTTCCGATGTTCTCCCGCCTCGAGTGGAAGCCCGCCCAGCGGCTTCTTCCCCACGAGTGGAGAACCCGATGCTCGAGCTGTCTGCTTCCGAGGAAGTGGACGTGCTCAGCATCGAAGGTGGGGATTATGGAGATGACTCGCCACTCCATGTCCCCGCATATGAGGAGCTGGTGGTGGTTGTTTCTTGCGCCGTGGACCAGTTAAACATCAGCTGGCCACATGAAAGGCAGGAAGTGCAGACAAAAAGCAAGTTAGATGAGCACTTCCTGCAGCGTAGAGAACAACCTCACGCCGGGGTTTGCCATTCTTTTCCGATTTACACGAGTTGTGTAAATCATGGAACAAGCCATATTCCTCTCATATTTGCAACCCCCCAATATTAGATTACAGCAATATTGTGGGGGCGAGAAAGAACGGTTATGGGACGATGCCTCGGGTGGAAGAGCCATTGGCCAGTTATCTTTCCCCCGATGCTCCGTCATCCCTATAGACCCCGATGAACACCAAACCCTGCCGTGATACATCTTCTTTGGTGGGCAGGGCTTATATGGCTGTGGGTTGCCAGTCTGCAAACAATACCAGTGCTGCAGGCATACCAGGCCGACCTTCTAAAAGAAATCGATGAGGGCGAGGGACCAACTCCTGATGATATTGCAGAGTTAAGAAAGGCTGCAGACTTGTCTCTCCAAGATATCTGCCGTTCCATGGCGGCTATGGCGGTCTCAATCTCAGAGAGACATTTATTATTAAATCTATCATTTATGGGCATCAAGGAGAAATACAGGGCTTCGAGAATCGTTTTCGATTAATCCACAGTTGGGAAGGGGCTACACCACCCCATAGTTGGGTTACTTTTGGGCACAATTGTCTCCTGCACGGATCGGGTCCATCCTGGCCACGGTGACCAGGATACAACTAGGCCAAGCATCACTGTAAAACACTTTCAAAAAGTGTTAGGGCTCATGGGCAGCAGCATGCAACATCATTCAATTCGGCCTGCTGCACATGAGGGCCCTGCAGTGGTGGTTGAAAACCAAGGGGTTTTCCCCGAGGGGGAACCCGTTCTGCATGATCAGGGTTATGCGCATATGGCCTCGTTCCCTATCTATGTGGAAGAAAACTTGGTATAAATATATAAATTATCAGGGGGGTCTGAGATTCCGCCCTAAATGCAGACTGGCGCATCAGATCCTCATGTGGTCCCAGGAGAAACTGTTGTCTCTCAGAGCAACATACATCCCAAGGGATCAGAATCAGGGAGCAGACATCATGTCAAGGCAGGGGCTAAGGCCCGGGGAATGGGGACTCCACCCCAAGGTGGTGGAGTCAATATGTCAGAGGTTCGGCCCAGTGGAGGTGGATCTGTTTGCGTCTCGAGAGACGTCACACTGCCCACTGTGGATCTCCCTCACACATCCAGCCCTGCTGGGGTTAGATGCCATGGTGCAGACGTGGTGCAGACCATGGTGCAGACGTCTGTATGCATTTCCCCCGATCGCTCTGCTCCCGGGAGTTCTAGAGACGGTCCGTCGCGACGGAGTCAGTCTACTACTAGTAGCCCATTGTGGCCAACCCGAGAATGTTTTTTTTTTCATTGTTCTTAGACGGCCCTCCATAGGAGATTCCCATCAGGAGAGACCTGCTGACGCAGGCACAGGGCTCAATATTTCACCCTCGGCCAGAGCTATGAAAACTGTGGGTCTGGCCCCTGAGGGGGCAGAGTACCGAGAGGCCGGCCTGTCAGCAGGAGTAGTCTAAACCAACTTTTCACCGTTTGGTGCAGAGAGCGTGAGGTGGACCCAGTTAACTGCCCGGTTGCTTCAGTGCTGGAGTTCCTCCAAGATCGCTTCTCGGCTGGTCTTACCCCGTCCACACTCAAGGTGTACGTGGCTGCCATTGCGGCTTTCCACACTCCTCTGGGTGATGGGCCCCTGGGGAGACATCAGCTGGTCGTACGTTTCCTCCGTGGGGCTTGGAGGATGAGACCTGCGGCTCGTGTCAGAGTTCCCACATGGGATCTGGCAGTGGTTCTCGAATGTCTGGTCGAGGCCCCCTTTGAACCTCTGGAGTCGGCTGAGGCCAAGAACCTTTCTTTCAAGGTAGCCTTCTCATTAGCCATTACTTCTCTGAGGAGGGTAGGAGATCTTCAGGTGCTCTCTATATCTTATGGGTGCCTGGAGTTTGCTCCAGGCGACATTAGAGCTATCTTGCATCACAGGCCGGGCTATGTGCCTAAAGTACCATCTAATGTGGCACGGCCTATGGTTCTGTAGGCATTTCATCCTCCACCTCATGTGACATTGGATCAGGAAAGGCTTAATTTGCTCTGCCCTGTCAGAGGTCTAAGAAATTTATCTTCAGAAGTCTTCTTCATGGCGGAAGTTAGACCAGTTGCTGATGTGTTTCGGGTCGCCCAAGAAGGGGCTTCCCACGTCCAAACAAACCATCAGCAATTGGATTGTTCAGGCTATATCTATGGCATATCAGGTGTGCAGTTTGCCTTCACCTTTGGCCGTGAGGGCTCATTCTACCAGAGGCATGGCGTCCTCTAGAGCCCCTCCTTTCAGGGGCCCTTATCTAAGAAGTGTGTGATGCAGCTGGATGGGCCACCCCTCACACTTTTATTAGGCTCTACAGTCTGGACATCCCTTCTACGCCAGGCACTCAAGTGCTCTCGTCCTAAGTGTGCCTGTGCGCAGCTTCACACTGGGACAGGCAGGGCTCGTAGTGGCATAGTGGGTACTCGTTCCCCAAAGTGTCATAGTCGACGCAGTTCGAGTTCCCTCGAAAGGGAACGTCTCGGGTTACGACTGTAACCCTTGTTCCCTGAGCAGGGTACGAGACACTGCGTCCCTTCGCCACGCCATCCCCTGCCTGGGAGCGACTTGCTTCATCACAGAAGCTGACGCTGTTGTGTGCCGGCATCCCTTAGTAGCTTCCGTGTATGCCGTCACACGTTACGTCATGACGCAACACCAATCACGATTGGCTTAGTTTCATTCATGCTTCAGAGACACTACGTTGGGGGGCTTTCCCCAAAGTGTCGTAGTCGATGCAGTGTCTCATACCCTTCTCAGGGAACAAGGGTTACAGTCGTAACCCGAGACGTTCTCTGCTTTCACTGTCATACGCTAATGTAAATTACGTTTTCAGGGGCTGAATTTCTCTTTCATAAATGCATTTGATAAAGGAGAGATTTGCCCCCTCCATAACCTGCTACATCTGATAATGATTGAGCACACAGTCTGCATGTTTCTCACAGTATTTCGTGAGAGTATGATGGATGGACCTCGAAGGCGATCTAGGGGCATGTGCATCTCTAAGAAAGAAATACATTTCTATTGTAAAACAACTGCGTTGTAAAAGAAAAAAATATTTCATAATAAGTATAGTATTTTAGTTTACAGTAGTAAAACTATAATACTGATATCTTAATACTTGCCAAAAGCTTTTATTTTGGCGTAAACTTGACAAACTAAATGACAATCTGAATAAAATTTAATAAAATATTTCATACCTGAGGATCTGACAGACGAGACATATCAGGGTACAGGTAGAATTTAATTCCATTAGCAGCTCCTGGCAGTGTGATTCCTCGAATAAGAAGGATCAACAGCATGAAATAAGGAAAAGTTGCAGTGACATACACCACCTGCAGGGGGAAAACATGTGCATTAATAAAGGTCATCAAGCTGCACCAACCACATGTTCACATCTTTGGAGATGCTGAATCTATTCTAAATCTGTTCTAGTCGTCATTTATTCTTTCATGTGATTCCAAATCTGTATTACATAGTTTTTTTTTACATAAAAGAATACATTTTGAAGAATCATCATGCAGCTATTTTCATTCAACAACAGTTTATAGTGACCACATGTGACATGTTCCAAAAAAGGACAAATAAAAAAAACTCATAAAGAACCATTATAGACTTTATATGATATAAAGTACATTAAAGTACTTTAAATCATATAAAGTGGTTTAAAGGTATAGCGGAGGATCTTTCCAAATTTTAGATAAGACCCACCCTCTCCACTTTTTGAAAAGTTTGATTGATTCACCAGAATGATTGACAATTAGGAGGACCAATAGTATAGGTTACCCACCAGGAAGTAAAACATCCTCCGCTATACCTTTAATGTTATCACTCGATCAAGTGAAAACAACAGATGCTGATTCTATTTCATTAAAGCTTTATTTATATTCGAATACACTGTGGCACTGACATGTCTGCTACATAAAAAAATACAATATAGATAGATCTGGAGGCTCATTTATAAGGATTTGCCAAAAGCCGAATACTATGATCGGAAAGGATCTACGGATCTATCTACGGACTAGCCTGACTACGTCAGACTTCCTACTTCCGCTAATTTCATTTTGCTCCTGTAGTCAGTCTGAGATAGCAGCCTATCTTTCAGTTTTCCACCGGCCTGAAAACAGCCGGGCCAATCAACGAACAGAGGGCGGGCTGAGAGCCGTGACGTAGACGCTGATTGTACCGTGGATGCGTAGATTTACTTCACATAATCTCCAAAAGTCATTCACAGCCATGTTCACTCCGGTATTTCGCTCGATGGTTTAGTTTTTGCATCATACATGCGTTTACAGTGGAAGTTAGATGCGGCTGAGCATGCGCATAACACACGCCATAACCAAACGTTATGTGATTGGCTTACGGGTAACCAATGATTTTAAACTTCAGACAAGCGCCCCCCCGCGAGAGAGAAAACACTTCTCTTATGCTATTCCAGACTCTGTATACGAAGCAAAGTGAAGTAGCAGAGTCTGGTATTACCAGGCTATCTACGGACCCCCAATGGAAAAAAATGTGAGATGGGAGGAAAAAATATATTTCAGTGCTTTTACGTTTTCTCACAATTATATAGTTGGGTAATTATATTGTATATCATTTGTGGGCATCAAGGAGCCTCAACCAAAATGCGGGGTACTGAAATCACTTTTCAATGCACGCTCGCTTTTTACTTTCACTTTCCAATTCACGATCATGTGTACTCTGTCAAGTCACATTTATTTTTATAGTGCTTTATACAATACAGATTGTTTCAGATTGATCATCTGGAAAATAATGATTCAATGATGCAAACATAGTTCAATTGTAGCTCTGTAAAGCAGCTCTAAAAGTTCTAAAAGCTCTAGGAGTTCTCCTCTGGCCAAACAAAACAACTTGGTGTGGTTTAATTCCAGGCTGCATCACGAGTCAGAAGTCAGATTGTGGATTGGTATCATTCAAAATATTTAATCCAGTTCCTTCTGCTTGAAAATCGGATTTATCATGCCGGTATGGAGATGAAGCTGGCCATCGGGATCTGTGCATGGGATTGGTTTGGTTCTTGTTAGTCCCTCATAGCAATACCTTTAGACTGACAGCAGAAGGTTTGGATTCCATAGCAGTTTTCAAGGCCAAGGACCGCCCAGAGGCCGTCTGACTGACATGTAAAGCAACCAATCACAATTTGCTTTGTTTATGGTCATGTTTAGGGGCGTGAAAATGTAAAGTTGATGTTGCTACAATAACAGACCGATGTGTAAAACTTTCAGATGTATTTTAAAGAGTCTATGCTGGGAACTTCACATTTTTTTGCAAATCCAGCATTTAGTTGATCCTGATAAGCGCTAATTGTCACAGTAGTAAACACCACGGCTTTCTTCTTCCATTGGGCGTTTTGGCATCACGGCAGCTTTGTTTCAAGGTCGTGTCTATGTGCAGGTCCACATCTGATCTAGATATGGTCCAGATCCGGCTGACTATGGTAAGCTTGGGACAAAGCCGAGTTCAGACTGCACGATTTTCAAAGTAGTCGGGTCACTGTTCTTTTCACACTGCGTGACTATCCAGGGTAACATTCAGTTGCTGGTGTGTTCACACTCCACGATGCATCGGCGACAGGAGGTTTCACACTGCATGACTTTCAGGGGGAAGAATCGCCGACAACTTCTGTCTGGTCCGCAAACTACGTTTCGCAACCAAACACACGCGAGAAGTGATAAGGAAATAGCGCAAAATCCCGCGTGTGTAGACCGCAGTTCTCGCGCGAGACTGAAATTGTTATTAAAAATGATAGCCTGCAAGAAGCTTGCGATCCAAATTGTCTGTGCACTGATTTGCAGCGAAAAGGAGAAAAAGAAAAACATATTATGCATGAGGAAATGGCTGGGAAGACAAGGGGAGCAAGGACTGTGTGTTATGCAAAGAGAGTTGGGGATAAATAAATAATTTTGCAATGTGCTGCTGTTGCTGCTGGTCAAGCAAATGTTTGTGCTTTGTTTCATTTTGATATAATTGTAAATATATCTATTAAAATACTGATATTGTGGCCTATAACTCCTCCCTGAACTCCCCGCTGCTCTGTATCTTGCTCTCTCATTGGCTGTCGGTCATCGCCGATGTAGTTTTCAGTCAGAACACTTTTCACACAGCAGGATTTTGAATCGCCGACAGGTCCAGATATTTAGCATGCCAAATATCTCACGGGCGTCGGCGACTCGTCGGCGATTCTCTCAGATCGCATCTTTGCTCATTCACACTGCGTGATTGTCACTCGCGTGAACGAGCACCGATTTGCCTGTGATTTCGGGCATTTGTCTGCGATTTCTCAAAACCTGTCGGCAAGCCAAAATCGGGGCTAAAATCGTGCAGTCTGAACTCGGCATAAGGGTAGCATGTACAGTACAGGATGAAAAGCAACGTTCCTAGTACTGAGCCTTGTGGTACTCAGATACTAATACTGAACTTGCGATCGATATGACACCTCTTATTTTACTGCTACAAATTGATAACGGTCAGATAAGTATGATTTGAACCATGCCAATGCAATTCCATAACATCTTTAAACTCGATGTATAGGGAGCGGTGTTACTGACCAAACATTTTACAAGATAAGATATTTGTCAATGACGCTTTGGATCAGTTGCGCGCCATAATCGGAATGTGAATAGATTCACTGTAAAAGTCAGTTACACTTTGGAAAATGGCTTAAATGGCTTCAGAAAAAAGAATGGTGCATTGTGTTCTTGTCCTTTTTTGGTCATTGAATGGCATGGTATGGAAAATAGATGTGTAAAGATTCTTTACATTTTTTCCTTTTGAGTTCCACAGAAAAAGTGGAAGCATACACCAACAAAATATTCATTTTTGAACTATTCCTTTCAAATTAAGTTAATGTGTCAAATTGTCTGTAATTGGAAGACCAAACACATTTTTTACCCTATTTTGTGATGGGCTATCATGTGCAAATCAGATGTCTTACTAGTATACCTTTCAAAGAAAGGGATTCGAGGGAATGAATGATCGAGTGAATGAAGCAGTGCACTTAACGTGAAGGGGTTACAGAATGCTCTGAGGGTCTGCCAGAGGGGGCAGGTACTCTCCCAAAGCCTTAATTGAGCGCTGATTGAAAGAGTTACTCTAAGGGGGAGGAAGGGATGCTGGTCTGAGCCAGAGGTTTTGATGGAGAAACCACTCCACAGTGCAACACAGCACATCAAAAAAAGACAAAAATAGAATAGTCAGGCCACCATCATGTTGTGACTTGTCAACATGATCTTCAGAGTCTTGAATTATTACCAAGTCTCAACCAATCAGTGTAAGAGCTTTGTCTCCCAAGACACACAGAGGCTGGAATCCTCAGCGCAATCAGACCGACAGTGTTATAAGATCACGGCGTGATTCTTCTCTAGTATACTTTCAAGTTCGAGAACCTAAAATGCTTTTGCAAAATGGCATTCACAACCCACAGAAATGAGTTCAACATTTTGAAGCTCTTTCAATCCCGTGAACAAAACCACCCTTGGGGGCGGCACTAGGTTCTTGTTCCTCTGGCACCCGGTCAAGACCATACGAGGACAAGACAGGGTTTGGACACAAAAGCTTCTACCCTGTTTCCCTCCAGAAGGAGCCCAACTGGGTTGTGTTGGCAGTGTGGGAAAATGTGTGGCACAGAAACTTACAATTGCAGATGACTTCAATCTGACCTGGGTAATTTACTGTACTAAACGACAACAAACGCATCTTCACATTAATGAACAAATGCGTTGCACTTTGTGACAAGAAGTTTTTGGCCTTAACAAACAAATTATTTCTCGTTTGCGCCTAAATGTATTGAACTGCAATATGATAATCGCTGTACATTTTCGTAATGTTTCTTAACGAAGTAATCCAATGGAATAAACAAACCAACTGTGTTAAGCAGAGATCTGTAAGAGTATAACAAAGGAGATCCTTTAATCCTAATGCACCTCACAGTATGAGCGAGGCAAAGCTCGTCCAGCTCACTAATTCACATCCTTTTCAATTAGTCTTGTAAAATGATTACATATCCACATCCAAAAACCATGGCCACTGCAATGAGCGAATCCCCCACTAGGCTTTCAGATGCATGCGTGTGGTTTTACTCAATGAATAGACCAATGTTTAAGCTCGGCGTGAAACTTTAACGCACGCTGACTTTCTCCCAACTCTCCCTGGTCAAACATTTAAGCCCCACATTCACAGGTCAGCCCCATGCCATAAATCTACCGCTGGCTTATGGGAGAAGCGCAAACAGCCACAAAAGACCTGCGATGAACAGCTTAGCAAATGTCCTGAATGCTGCAATCTGTATAGTGGTCAAAGGAAAGGAAGAAAGCAGTTTGCTATCCGCCAGACATAATTCCTCACAGAAGAGAAGAGGCGAGTGGAGGAACTCTGCATGCTCCTCATGAACGCTCCACTTTCCCCCTGTGAATACAGAAATCAATCTTGGACAGGCTGCTAAAGCCTCGCCATGAAGGAGCATTCTTTCCCCTTGCTTCACGGCCAAACAAAAGCCACTTCAGGAGATATAGGCCTTGCTGCCGAGCTTTTCTCCTGGACCTGTACAATGTGAACCCATTTATTTTTCCCCACACATCCCTCTTCCTTTCTTTCCACTTTCTTTCTGGCTCATTGAGTCCGTTAGACTTTCTTAAAGGCTGCTGGAAGAATAGAATCCAGAGGAAGGCTAGTGACTGAGTTGCAGAGATTGGCAGAGGGACACAGGCCCTCATAATGCAATGGATTGTGGGTACAAGGCGAAGGTAGAGGAAGGCCAGAGCTGCATTTTGTGGTCCAGACACAGGAATAATGCAAACTGTTTGTTTTCCAAAGGCACTTTTTCACAGTAGTTTGGTTTGAGTTTACCAATAAACCATTTGGTTATTGTGAGGATGAACCTTTGTGCAACTACATTTCCGTTCGGCTTCTGGAACATTGCCGGTTTCTGTTCAATGGCCTTTTTGATGCCTGATATGCGAGTCTGTAGTTTTGACAGCTGACATTCTCTCAATATAGGTCTAAAGCCTCAACGCGTCATTGTGCCCTCAAAGATTTACCACTTTGTGTGCAGATAATGTTTGCATTTGAGTCTTTTCAAATCACTGGATCCACATTGTTACCGGACATTGTCACATACTGTATTCACATACCGTTCCACATGTCAGAGTTACGCTGATGACATCTCATGCTGCATGTCTCACTCACCCAATTGATTCTGTGCTGAATTGACTGCATAACATTAGGGTGCTAAGTTCTCCTATTCATCCAAGTCTCTCATTGAGACATCTCCAACTCAGCCTCTCACTCTTTGGTTAACATCTACACACATTCAACACCATTTCTGGTCACTGGACCTTTTGTTTTTACCTTTCCAGTTGACTTTGGACCTTTCCAAATGCAGAAATAGCATATGATCCAAGCTAGAAGTAGACAGAAAGCAAGCTCCCAGCGAAGGCTGCCAACTTCTTCAATTCCAGAGGATATCTTGAGAACACGGCGTCTAGAAGGGAAAACATTCTGAATTGCAGGAATGCAACATATGAACACAAGTCAAGAGGACAATTACGTACTGCAAGGTTAATTTGAGCAGGTTTCTAAGGTTGCTCTAGGGCTTGACATTAACTTTTTTGCTCACTTGCCACTGTGGCCAGTGGTTTTCCAAAGTTACTAGCCACTCAGCATTTTCACTGGCCACAATTGTGACATCGATACAATGGGGAAAAACTGCCATATATTTTTTCATATGATCTCATAATTTAGCAGCAGGTATGATAGGCTGATATCACTTTAAGACCTAATGCACGGATCCATTATATTGTTACACAAGCGTTTTCTTTCTCAACTGTTTACGTTCACTTGACTGTGTGTACGTCAATGCTCGCCATGACCGGCATTTTGACATCATTGTGTGTGTATTTGACTGTTTATGTGCTATAAGCAGTGAAAAAGAACTCAATTTAGTACTTAGAGTCAGCTTTATGAAACGAATAAATGAGGGGAGGTGGGTTTGTGTGTCGACTCGCTGTCGCTGTAAAAGACTATTACTGAAAAATGAATATATCATATATAAAATCCAACATCTTTAACACCTGCATCGGACTCAACTGGACACTTTCTGATGTGCACAATGTTCAATGACCCCAAAACATTTGGTACAGGTACAATGATATCCATCAAAATTCCAAGAGCCTCTGACTTCCAGGAGAGCCAACTGCACATGCCCAACTATTTGTCCAAACTTTAAGGTGGTCTGAAGTTTTGTTTAACACTGACTGGTTGTGACGCAATGAATTGCAAGTTTGCGAGGAAAAGCCACAATTCTTTCTTGCACTGCCATTTATCATCTTTGACATGTTCTTGGGTGACATCCACTGCCTAGGCCATGCCCCCTTTGAACAAACCTTCACCATTCAACCTCAGAACTGACAGCTTCTGTGCCTCTCAGTACTAGAGTCCTGCATGCTCAGTGTGTGAGGCTAAGGCCAGCAACATGCTAGAACTGTCTGACTGCTTCCTCTGTGTTTGGCCTTGAATATGAAAATGTGTTGAAAAAAACAAAGCCAACTATGGCAAAATTTGTGTCCATACCATTCCTAGCTGTGCAAGTGCCCTTTTGATGCTTGTTGACATCAGCAATGCAAAAAGAATGACAAATTATCAGGGAAAAAGATTATGGATTTCCATGGATTTCCAGTAGTCGACTGCTCTGCAGATAACCTGTGCCAAAAGTTGCCTGGAAACCCAGCGTGTCAATGTGCATATTATTATTATTTTTTATTATTTTATTTTTTTACAATTGCTGGTTATCAATCCCCCTGATCTTTATAAGAATTTGCTCCAAACAGCTGCTGATGTTTCTGGGAATATGTACAGTATTATGTATGTAACGCTGCTAAACAGCCAGAATCATACTCACTCCCAAAACTCAATGACTGGTGATGTGGAATATGGGTTGGTGAAGTTGGCAATGCTTTCATTGTTAAAATCCACACAGTTTTCTAGAAGGCAATTGTTAAAACAATTTTGTCAGTTTTTCATTCATGCATTACAATGTTTTACTCAATTCTTAAAAATGCTTGCTTGTATCCTCAAATATACCAACCCGTGTTCCAGTAGTGACCACACGACGCCCAGGGCAGCTCCGATGTAAAGCAGTTGAACAGGTAGAAAATGGCCCAAGACAATATAACCACATAATAAACATTCAGGTGGGCTTCGATGACTTGGGTTGCATAACCAATGCCTATAAGAGGACATATAACCATTGCTTAAAGACAGGAAACCATGCAGTTTTACGTCCTCTTTTTTATAATCCACCGTTGATGTATGTTCAACCTAACGAGTAGGAATGTAATAATGAGACAAATGTGAACCAAGCCTTACCTTCAAAGAGCGGGCAGACTTTTCGCCAACATGTGATGCCCCCTTCACTTGTGAACTGCCCTAGTGCTGTTTCCAGGAAGAAGACTGGGATCCCACAGCAGACGAAGAAGATGACATAAGGCACAAAGAAAGCACCTAAAAAATGGACACATACAGTTACACCTCTCATCCAATGGACATAAACATAAGCCATCACATTTATTTAATAAATTCATGCAAAGTTAACCTAGAGACAGTTGAAACCTGTTAAAAAAAAAATTCAAACTCTGAGAATAACAAATCAGGGACAGGTGTCATATTCAATGAAGGAATATTTGAGAGGTTCCATTAGTTGCTGGATGTTTCACCGGCTGTGTGGTTTAATAGTGCATTGTGTGCTAATATCGCTCTATAAATTATGTTGTACTGCTTTCGCACTGTTGGCTCAGCTATATCAGCTGTATGCCTATTCTAACTTTAGTAGTAAATCACATGGCCACAATAGCTGTCTTATAGCTGCCCTTTTAAAACACATGGCAACTAAATCTAAAAAGTACCATGGCATTACCATATAACCTATTTTCTTTTCATGTTTACTTATAATTCATTCAACACCACAGAAGTTAAACCAATGTGCTATCTAGCAAAACTTTAAAAGCATGGATGGAAATAAAGATAAATAGTTGTGGATGGACTTTTAAAAATACATTAAGAGTTTTAATGTTTACAAAAGGGAAATAAGAAATATCTGTTGCATAAAGAACCATGTTCATATCAGCCATGAAGGGCAAAGAAGAAGAAAAACTCCATCAGTCTTTGACAGGAGTTGGTGAAGTGTGTCATTGAATGAGAATGAATGAATAATCTCTTACCTCCGCCGTTCTTGTAACACAGATATGGGAACCTCCAAACGTTGCCAAGACCGATAATCTCTCCAGCCACTGACAGCACAAACTCAATCTTATTATTCCACTGTCCTCTCTCATTCACCACCTTCTTATCATTGCTGCTCACTGCGCTCGGGTTCGGCGCTTCAGGGTCCATCGTTTCATCTGCTTTTCCATTTATTATGGGGATCGTCTTTTCGGCTGTCATGACGTTCTCCAGCCTGAAACATATGGATTACACCTTTAGCTGAAGCACATGTCAGCACTGGACGCGGAACCATTTCAAACAAGTTGCCGAGCATTGACGCGTAAGGGCCCGTTCTTGCGTGGAACAGAAAACAAGGAACGCGTTTTTTTTATATATATATCAGCGATTATTTATCAGGAAAAAGCCTGGGTTATAATCTCGAGTCATCGTTAATGGTAGTGTTCTATTTTGTCTCGCCGTGTCAAGTTTAAGAAGTTAAAGTTTAAACGCGCGCCTTGACTCTGCGTTCTGTTCAATATCTATTCTAATGCACTGCATCTCGTTGTTTATGACTGCAACTTCGCGTTCTGTGTGAACAGTTCCTAAACGGATTCTAATTGACTCGTTAAATGTCACTGAAATGTATTTGTAGAGAATGCCGGGTTGTCGCGTCACGTCTTGATTGAAATGCAAGCGTTCCAGTTTGTCGCGTCGCGTTATTGTAACGGGTGCGTTATGTTCTATGTGTTTTGGCTATTGCACACGGCGTATTAATGGGTTGGATAGCAGGAGATGTATAACGCACATTCACCGAAAGTAATTCAGCGAATTTAGGTAAACAACATGTAGTTTAATCTCAGAGCAGAGCAAACCCCACTGTCTCACTCCCATCACAGTGAACGAGCTAAAGCTCACTTACCGGTTTAGGTGGGACAGTGAACCTCCTCAGATCACCCAAAAGCCACCCGCTTTGAGGGATGCTTCAGTCTGAACCCGTTTGATGGAAAACAAAAAAAAGACAAAAAAAGAATAAAAGTGAAATCCCTGATGGATGTCACAGTGTTGTGACTGTGGCAGTGAGCTGTTCACTACTGCTGTGATCCGAGCTCAGATGATCTGATCTCCACCGCCTCTCACTGGAAAAGAGCCATGAGTCTACAGTACAGATCACACCTCCTCAAAACACTCACAGCCAAACCAGTCTATACCTACTTATTATAATATTACAGTGGTTAGTGTTTTGTTGCCTATTGTATTGTCTATAATATATGTATGAGAAACAGAGAAAACTGAAATCTAATTTCCCTACTGGTACAGAATAAAGGAACCTGAACCTGAACTGTGTGTTTGTCAACTATGTAGGCCTATATAGATTGTTCATCAGTTGGTTGCGAGTATTTGTAATATTATATTTTGTCAGTGTTCCATGAATGCTCCTGGCACACAACTTCCGCTCAGTGCTTTTCTTAAAGTCCCCCTGTAGTCAATAATTTTATCCCTGAAAAAATTCGTCATGCCTTAAAATATCTTGAATGTAACTCGACACCATTGCCTCATTTAGTATGCACGGTTCTATGAATATGCAAATGAGCCCCGCCTCCACTCACTCACTCAGCTCAGAGATCCACTGGTTGACGATCACACGTTGATCTGATTGGTTACAAGGTAGTTTGTGACGTCAGAAACACCAGCGATTTCAAAGCGTGTGTTTGAGACTGTCTTTGGTTCACTGCAGTTTGAAGGAGGAAATACTCAGCAATGCTGTCGACTTATGAATTTACACATGGTTTGTCTTAAAGCAGATTAAAAACACCACATAGACACATAAACAACATTAAAACTGCTTTTCAAGATGCACGTGGAAATTTGGCTGATCCTTGACACGATTGTGAACAGCAACGCAAAGTTGATCCTGTGCTAATTTAATTTTTATTCAAAGTAATTTAAGCAGTTTTTCCAATATCGGAAGAATATTTAAATGTATGGTATATTTGGGGAACAAGGCGCCCCTGCTGTTGGAGCGAAAGACACAATAATTAACATGATAATAAACAGCTAGCTGACTTTTCCATTTAATGACATGACATTAGATTCAGATGGTGAATATCATATATCAGATCGGGTGTCCACCTTACATATAATCACCATATTTATAATGAAACCATCATATTTAAAAATATTATATTAATCATATCATATAATAAAAAAAACGTCTACAAAGTGCAAATCCCGAAACTCTTCTGCACATTTTATTAAACATATTCAATAGCTTCACTGTGACACTGTACTGTCACCGAATTCAGTTCACACATCACTGCTCTTCTGCTGGTTATACTACTGTGATAATGTGTACTACTATGATTATTTATTATGAATATCACCCTTTTTAGAAAAAATATTCAATAACTTCACACTGTTATACAATTCAGTAAGCAAATATAATGCAAAAGCTATGGTTGTAAGTAATTATGTTAGCTGTGTACGGTACCAGTATAATGTATATGTGCAATTACTTCCCAAACTAAGTGTTGTATAACCAACATTAGAGCAGTGATGTGTGAACTAAATTTGGTGTGTTACATTGAAGTTATTGAATATTTTTCATGATATAAAACGTGCAAAAGTAGTGTAGTATGACTCCATTAATGTACGGAGCTCTCTCCTGCCAGCGGGACATTAAACAGCAAGTGTCTTTCCGAGCTCACAACAGGTTCTGCGTGGGAACGCAAAAGTTTTGCGAGGGAATGCAAAGTTTCTCGGGGGAACGCAAAAGTTTTTCCCCCACCACATCCCTTTAGGGGCTCCGTACATTTTCATATATTATCCTACAGATACTGTATTGTGTCCCTGGTGAATTCAGAATTGCATTGAAACATTGAAGTTAAATTGCTACACTGAAATGGTGTATTCTGTGACAAGGCCTCTGTGTTTCTCATTCACCATTACTGCCTTGACTTAGTCTGGTAATTCTGGAGAAAAACTACTAGCCTCGAGCTGCAACCGTTACAAAGGCTTTCTCCATGCAGCTTAATGAGTCTCATGGATATTTGAGCTCGGTCTCTCAACAGGAAGAACTGCTTGTATGGCGGGAGCTCTTAGTTCCCCTAGTGTTCTGAGCAGCATGGAAAAGACTGACCCACTCACTAAACACCCCTCAATTAAGGGTCAGTTGTCATTTTAACTTGAATGAAGCAGGACGCTGCATAGAGAGAGGCCACCAAAGATGCTGGCAAACGCTCTCTTGAGACGTTATTAGCTGATATTTGCATTTTTGTAATAAGTAACCTATAATTATTTATTTTTTTGTTTTATTTGTCTCTTATTTTTTTCCAGGAACATCTGGATTGATATTGTAGTTGTTATTATTAAATAACCACTTTCCAAAAATCCATGTCTGAATGTGGCCCCTTGAATTTTCAAATCATAATTTCTGTGCTCCTATATCTACGAACCAAGGTCAAAACTTAAGTAATATGTATCTTACTCAGACCAGTTCACAAATGTGAATATATGTAACATATATCAAAATTCGTTTATTGATTAATTTTCTTCTATCATATGCTGTAAGCACAGGACATAATAGAATGGACCACAAATGTGTAACCTTCTGTCCAGTGGGTTAATGCAATCATTATGAATGCTTCAAATGTAAAAAGGGTCATGAAATGTCCGGCAGTGTGACATGCAATTATTAATCTAGAATTTCGAACATTTGTTCATCGTTGTCACACACTCATTTTTATGAGCTCATAGTAAATGAGAGTCTTCATGGAATATTTGAACTTCATGTGTCAGCGCATGACTATTTAAGTGAGCTGTAAAAAAAAAAAAAAGAGGCTCAAATGTGATTAAAATGGAGTCATACTAAAAGTGACCAATGGTGGCATCTCAAATATACACATTAACAACCTTAAATCTAGATTTTGAAAAAGAAAAGAAAAATCATGTTTTTTGCTACACCCAAGTGTACACTGTAAATTTTTTCCGTAATTTTAACGGTAAAACACTGTTAAAAGCAATGGAAAAGACATGTTAATTGCTTGACAGTATGTACCCTTACTATACACAGTGAAAAACTGTAATAGCTCTCATAGGACATTTCATGTAATTTTACAGTAATATACTGTTAAATGTACGGATTTTGGAAGTACACTGAAAAAAAAACCTTACCGTTGCATTTACCGTAAAAAATACGGGAGCAATTTTTAAGTTTTACATCATTGAACTAAAGTTTACGGTAAAAAACTGGCAGCTGTGGTTGTCAGTATTTTACCTTAAAAAATACGGTAGAAATATTTTAGTTTTTACGGCACTAAACTAAAGTTTACGGTAAAAAAGTGACAGCTGGTTTAAGTAATTAGGTTTTATGGCATTGAACTTCAGTTTATGGTATACATTTTTTTTTTTTTTTATATTGTATTACAAACCAATTTTTCATAAAAGTTATTATTGAGAATTACCAGTGGCTCAGACGTTGATGTTTTGTTGCAAATAATAAAGTTTGAAGTCACCATTATGGAGATGAGTTGGGCTAGTTGGGCTCTTGACCCTTGACTTTCTAACGTTATATTTTCTCTGGTTGTTTTAACTGTGTGTTTGTAAAACACATTCGTTATGGCATGAAAATCAGAGAGAAAACATGATCATGTGTTGTTGGCTATTTATTGATGATGATATAATCGTCATGTTGTGGCCAGATTCACTGATCTCATAAAGACTCTTATCTTTCATTGTATGAGGAATGTTTAATACTAATATATTTCACGTTTTTGACTATAACAGCTCTGTAGCGTGAGCCAGCAGTGACAAACAGATGATCTGAAGAACTTTAAAAACTTTAAATAAAAGGTTTTTTTTTATTTAATAAAAAAGGAGTTGAACTACTGAACAATTTAGACCAACACAGACATCAAGAATCAAAGTATGAATCTCAACAACGGTGACAATCATCGAAATAATCAGATAAAACTCTGAACATCACAAAACATGCAACTAAAAAGTTGCAACAAAAACAACAGCAAAAATAAAAGCATATAATAATAATAAAAGAAAGTTCTAAGGCAATTCAGCATAATTTATTCATGCTGCAATGCATGCTGGGAGATATTGATGAGTTTTGATTGATGGCTCCCATCATGCACTGCACTTTTATCATCACCGTTGTTGAGATTCATATGCTGAATCTTGATGTCTGTGTGTGACTGAAAGATACAGTAGTTCAAACCTTTATTGTGAACAATGTTTTTAAAATTCTTCAGATTATCACGACACTGATGGATCACATGCTGTAGAATCATAGGGCTACTACAATCAGTAATGTAAAATCAATGACCCAGCTCAGTGAATCAGGACACTACATGATGATTATGTCATCATCAAAACATAACCAACATCACCTGATTCAGTTTCTCTCTGATTTTCTTGTCATAACCAAAGTGTCTTATAAACACAGTTACAGCAGCCAGAGATAATCTAATGTTAGAAAGTCAAGGGTCAAGAGCCCAACTACAGCAAACACTGATCACCATCATGGTGACTTCAAATCAAACAATAAATCATCAACATCTAAACCTCTGTTAATTCTCAGACAGAACTGTAGATGTATGACAGAAATAAAGTCAATCTGGTTATTAATAAGTGATGTTTGTGGAGTTGTTTAATCCCATATGAGATCTTCAGAGATTTAATGTCTTCTTTTCTCTTCTAAGGCTGTGTCTGAAGTCAGTGTAGTTCTTGTGTTTCTGCTCGTCGCTTCTCTTTTTTCTGTTCTTGTTCTTGTTGTTTCTCTAAATTGACATTCCCAGAATCCCCTGCGTGACACTTCACATTTGATGTTATTTCATTTACATAATTATGTTTCTTCTTAGTTTTTGTTATCAGTTATGTACATTTGGGGTTTATATTACATCATATATTGTTTAATGAATGTTTATGGCATTATTTGGAGTTGTGTGTGTGTGTGACCATGATGGTGTTTTGTACTCTGTGCACCTTCATTATATTCATATGTGCCTCAGCTTGTGGAAAACTACTGGTGGTGAACTTTGAATCATCATGTGTTTTCATTTTTACCGCCTGCATTATTATGGTGGTTATTGGTATATTACAAAGGTATAAAGCAGATTTTAATACTTTAGTGAAAATGAGTGATAAAGTTTATCGGTTAAAGAACTATAAAGGTTGTCCCCTGAAAACTAAAAGGTTACTACTGTATTTTTAATGGTAAAGTACTGGGAACCACAGCTGATGTTTTTTTTTACCACACATTTAAGTCCTGCTGATGTTTTGTTTTGTTTTTTTATGTCGTAAATTTAAGTCCAAAGTAAGGTTGCTACCATATTCTTTACGGTAAAATACTAGCAACCAAACTGAGTTTTTTTACCGTAAATATCCCAGGTTTTTTTACATTGTGTTTTTTTTATTTATTTTTTTTATATATATGTAAGTCCCGTAAAACATAAAAGGTTCCAGACATATTTTTTACGGTAAAATACTGGCAACCAAGCTGATTTTTTTTTTTTTTACCGTAAATATCATAGTTTTTTTTACATCGTGTTTTTGTTTTTTTTGCCCGTAAATGTAAGTCCCGTAAAACATAAAAAGTTCCCACCATATTTTTTACGGTAAAATACTGGCAACCACAGCTGACGTTTTATTACCGTACATTTCACAGTTTTTTTTTAACAGTGTAAACTGTAACGTCAGATAGTGAGGCTCACATTATTACATAAATTAAAATATGGGCATTTAAATATTTGTATCCTATTGTAAGCGATTTTATTATCCAAGCACAAACTAGGTGAAAATGTCCCACTTTACCGATTGCACTGTCCCACTTTACCAGAAAACAGCTATAGAATGGAAATAGCTTCTTATCCTTTTTTAATTTATAAAAGAAACACACCCATATTCCACCAAAAAACATAATTAGAGAGACATGAGACCTTGAGCATTTGTTTAAAACATTAATAGCATAGGTAGAATAGATTTCTTTGTATTTAAAACACATTTTACCAAAAAGTGTCCCAATTTTGCTGACTTCACCCCTATATCTGTATTGAAGTCATAGAACAAATTAACCGTTCAGATGAATCTCTATTACTGGGATTCTGCCTTGTCTGTCATCAGTTATTCAATGTTTCAACTAAATTGTTAAAACACAATTTTTAATAGAACAGTTGATTTAATATTTTATATTGATGACACTTAGTATAGTAATTATAACAAAAGTAATTTATACATCCATTAAAAATCTTCCCTAGTAATAAAACAATTTTGTGCAATAAAAACGAAATAAGCAAAAGTTTTTATTTTGTAAACCTTAACACATTGACTGATGCATTATTGTCTGGCACATGCTATACATATCAAAATATATTACAATTTAAAAGTAAATGCACATTGTTCTTCCCTATCTAACTGGAAATGATATATAAACTATAATGTTTAATTTGTTTGCCTTCACTGTTTTAAAAAGCTGCTGAACTGAATGGAACAACTTGAGTTAATTACTTGATAATTTAATTGCCTGATTAAAATGAACAGTTTATGTACTAAAATTATTTTTACAGCAGAACCCCATTCATTCACATACACAGAAAACAGATTAATGTGAAAATGATGCATGTGGTGCTGCTATTATTTAGTAAGCTAATATACATATTATATGTATCATCCCCAGTAACATTAACATATTTTGTTCCTTGCCACCGTTGCCCTTGAAATGCTAAATGAGGGTCTTATGGAAGTAAAGTCATTGTTACTGTAATATTGTCCTGTAAAGCTGCTCTGAAAGAGTCTGTGAAGAGCACAAGACTGAATAAAATCAAATTGACTTGCTTTCTTGTCTTATGTACAGTAATGAATGTGTGTGGTGCAGTTATGATTCACAGATACACATTTGTTAGAGAAATGCATTTAGATGGAGCAGTTCATAGCATGCATGAGCAGAATCAAATGATCCTGGATAAAGCTCCGGGAAGTGTCACATCTCTTCCTCCTCCAGGAGGCGCTGTAGTATTATCCATCATGTAGTGTCCATGACCTGATGCAAGAAGCCCGTTTCCAAATAGGAACTGCTATTCCTCTCTGATGCAAGAGAGATGAAAAAAAACGTATTAAAATATTCGTTTGGTGAAGGGAAGGGAATGACTTTTAGCCTTATTGCCTGTGGTTTTGGATAATTTAGTCCTTTGGAAAATGATAATCCAATTTTTTTTTAATCTTTATAGTCATCATAGCCGTTATGATTAGGCTCACATAGATGTTTTGCACCAGGGGATAATCTGCGGAATGGATTTAAACATTGTAAAATGTGTTTCATGGAGCTGTGAGCTGGCATTAGTGGCTGAAAGCAATAAATAAACACACCGGGGCATCGGACGTGTAAAACTTTGTGAATGACAATCAATTGTGTGTAAATCCACATGGCTT
Source organism: Leuciscus leuciscus (assembly GCF_965113295.1). Taxonomy (NCBI): domain Eukaryota; kingdom Metazoa; phylum Chordata; class Actinopteri; order Cypriniformes; family Leuciscidae; genus Leuciscus; species Leuciscus leuciscus. The sequence continues at coordinate 32,300,959 of NC_138747.1, read as the reverse complement.
GATCATCTGGACACACAGCTCGTTGTAGCTGTATAATGCAATACCTTGTTCTTCTTTGGTTGCTCATACACACAATGACTTTAATCAAGAGTTAATTTTGGTACTATAAAGCAGAATCCCAGATCGCATACATTTCCGGGCCTCATCTGGGCCAACTATGGCACATATGGCTCAGTTCTGGCAAATGGGCCGTGGACCAGATATGGCCCATATGACATTTGCCGATGCCAGAACTGAGCCATTATGTGTCAATGCTGGCCCAGATGAGGCCCGGAAATGTATGCGATCTGGGTTTCTGCTTCATGATACACCCAGACAGCAACATAGTGTCGGCCCAGATCCGGCCCACATCTGGTACACATCTGGTACGTGTGGAATCCACTTGGACCAGATGTGGGCCGGATCTGGGCCAGCGCCATGTTGCTGTCTGGTCAGTTTTTAGTGTGAGTACAGGTGAGTACAGGTTTTAGTGTGAGTTGTGGCTTGCTGTGTGTGGCCCAGATGTGGCCCATGTGACATTTACCGATGCCAGAACTGAGCCATATGTGTCATAGCTAGCCCAGATGAGGCCCGGATATGCATGCTATTGACACCCACACTCAGACTGAGTCATCACCATCATTCCCTGTGCTATTTGGGCCAGAAGAATGTGGGAGATGTGGGCCACAACTGGGATAGATGTAATTTGCCATCTAGGAATCATGTGAAGCATGCCAATTATAAAATCCCAGATCTGTACGACTGATCAATAGGCTTTTTCCTTTACGCAGCACTTGCACAGATGGTTAGGGTTATGTGACTTGTATAATAATTTGTGATCTTTTCTAAAAGTCCCCGGGCCCCTAACCTGTCCACTGAGAGAGATGGACATCATCAGCCATAAAGTTCTGTCCCACAATCAGATGTAATTAGGGACAATTACAATTTGGACGTATCTTCCTTTCATTGTGTAACCAAGCCCATGAAAAGGATGGACGGGAAACACACATATATCACTGCGACATGATGTATAAAAGGTGGCCCCTTGCTAAAGCACTCAAAAGAGCTCCTTTGAAGGCTTTGGAGAGACACAAAGCTGAAAACAAGGTTGAGCAACACAAACAGTGTGAGTCTCTATGGCAATGTTGGTTCCAGGGAGGAGAATAACTAGCCCTTGTGTTCTCTCATTCTCCCAGGCTGTTAAAGGGTGGAGGAGTGAGCAGAAAAGGAAGTTAAACGTCAGGGAAATGTGTGTGTTCTCAGCGGAGAAAGCTTGAGATAAAGTCTTCTCGCAAACAACTGGACCATAGAGCCTTAGTCAACAAAACGCACTTTAATTCTCATAAGGAAATGGCACTTTTATTCAATATCACTCTGATGTTGTATTGCTTTTTCCATGTCTTTCCAAACCCATATGATGTTCATGTTCACACATGCCATTAATGCATGTGAACGATTGCAGCACACAAAGTGTCAATGGAGAGGCATATTTACGAATAATGAGAGTGAATTTTTATGAATAAATATGCATATACATATACTGAGCTATCTACTTTCTGAAAGATTGAGTTTGCATGTGTAATATTCACTGCAAAAAAAAAAAAAAAAAAAAAATTTAAATGGAAAAACAAGATTATTTGTTAAAATAATAAGGCAAATATTTGTTTTAAGCACACTTAAAAGGTGTAGTATTTTTATAATTTTTTTTCAAAATTAACGAAATTTTAATAATGAGTAAATATACCACCAATCCTTGTTCTAATATGTGTTTTTGTCTAACCCTAATTCACTATTGGCGGTAACGAGACAGAACTCGTAATAAAACAAGAATCAACATCAGCTTGGCTTTATTAAACAGATAAACTCATAAGTATCTCTCTAACAGAGTTCACTGTAAAGCAGTATCTGTCGTGAAGATCGGTTCATTATGGTTGTTGCGCTGGAGTTTATTAATGTGTAAAACTACAGTAACTCTTCAGCTATTCAGCTTGAGATCTTTCATCTAAACTGGTTATATCTCTAGCAGTGAATGTTTTATGATCAGCAGGAGAATCATATTCATCCGCTCAGAGCCGAAGCACGACCACAACAATGTTCTTCCGCAAAATACATGCAGTTTTGGTTTTTCACCACTAGAGGGACAAAAGTTACACGTTTGATCTGATTTTCAGTAAACAAGAGTTACCTAATATCTTATACAATGTATCTTGTAAATTTAAATGTGTCTCGATTTAAGAATGTTTAGATATTTGTATTGGAAAACAAGACAAAAAAAAAAAAAAAAAACTGAGGAAGAAAATATTTTGGTTTCCGGTACATGTTGATTTCATATCAAGGCAAAACATTTACTTTTTTTATTAGATGTGCCCAGAAATGTCCCTGTTTTATTTATTTATTTATTTATTTTACTATATGTTTAAAACAACATGCCAAGTGAAATAATATAATAATACATTATTCATAAATCTGAAAAAATCCGATCAGTTTATATGTACTCTATATTTTGCACTCCGGATCATATATTAGTTAACCAGTGCATTGTTGAGTCAGTCACACTGTAGCACAAAATCAATCTTTAATGATTCCTAAAATTTGGCCAAAAAAAAAAAGTGTACAATGTGCAACCGGTTAATTAAGCCAATGAATAACCAGTAAGGTTTTTGTTTTTTTGTTTTTTTGGAGAATAAATTAGGAAAAGATTCTTATCTGCCACAGAATATGAACCCTCAGGAGGAATGTAGGATGATACGATCAGTGGAGATCAGTTGTTATTCAGGATGGCCATAGGATATGTTACATATATGAGCTTATATGCATGACAAGTGTTTATAAAAGGCTATTTAAGAAACTGAGCGGATAAGAGAGTTATTTCTTTATTTTCTGAACAGCTACGAACATGTTTTTGGTGTTGCGCTCACTTTAGTGGGATTTCACTATTCCATTATACAGAAGTTCATTTGTTCTGTTTGAGGGGCATTCTGTAGGTTTAGTCCTGTTAAACATGTAAAATTAGAGTAGAAATTCCCGTAGTAACCTCTTTATGAAAAGCTCCATCCATCCATCTGTGTATTTTGGGTCAAAATGTTGAATGCTCTTTCATCTTACAACTGAGGTCTGAATTGCAAGAAGACAAAAGCAGAGCACTTCTGATGATTAGTTCAGTAAGGATTTGCCCCTGTAGTTTCATAAGGCTGTCATTAGATATCATTGTCCATGCTGTGTGCAGTAGTGCTGTGAGATATGTGTGTGTGTAGTGGCAGCTTGCATTCAGCAGGAGGTCTGGGCATCAGTTGTCGTGTTTCTCCTCCCTCGTGAGACTGATATGATCACTCATAACCCCTCAGAGGCTTCCGTCATTACTGTTTCAGATGGCAGCAGAGGTTCACTCACTAACACACACTCCTCCCTCGTGAGACAGACGTTCACCTGCAGATATGATCACTCATAACCCCTCAGAGGCTTCCGTCATTACTGTTTCAGATGGCAGCAGAGGTTCACTCACTAACACACACTCCTCCCTCGTGAGACAGATATGATCACTCATAACCCCTCAGAGGCTTCCGTCATTACTGTTTCAGATGACAGCAGAGGTTCACTCACTAACACACACTCCTCCCTCGTGAGACAGATATGATCACTCATAACCTCTCCAGGGGCTTCCGTCATTACTGTTTCAGATGGCAGCAGAGGTCTACTCAATAAACAACACACAGAATATATTTCTAAACAATTTCTCTGTTACTTTTAAGAGCTATACTTCAACTTCAATATGGTGTAGTGATCAGTGTTTGGGAAAGATATTTTTAAAAGTAATGCATTACAATATTGTGTTACTCCCAAAAAAAAGTAACTAATTGCATTACTTAGTAACTTTTTCTGGAAATTAATGTGTTTTGTTACTTTTGCTTTACTTTTTCTCACCTGGGCTTTGCTTGATTTTTTTATTTTTTGTGATTTATTTTTATTTTTAATAACAACAACAACAAAGTTATATTTCACAGAAATGAAATGAATAAGCCTCAGGCTGAAGGAAATGCGACGCCGCTCAAACAAACGTTTCAGCTGTGATGGTTTTCTATTTCTGCAGTGAGGAGAGATTTATCAGGTCTGAAACAGTATTTGTTTACAATGACCTCTTATGTGAAACCATCAGAATGTCTTAACCCTTTAAAGAGTTTTTTGAGGATGAACCCAATCACAGGGAGTTTATTGCAGGAACGAAGGATGGTACAGACCAGTAAAGTGATGAACATTGCAGGGATTTTTAAAGTCAAAGACAGTGGGCTTCCCTTCTGACACAATGGTGCCTCCCCTGGATGTTTAATCATTGCAAACTTTGCAAATGTTAAAATCTATTGTACCTTTGTATTTATAATAGTATGCACTGCCAAAGTAACCTGTCACTATGAGAGAAGTTTGTGCTTTACACAAGTTTTTATGCTTGACAAATGACTGTATTTCAATAATTTTTTGTCTAATAAATCTAATCAAACCATCTCATATCCACATGCAGCGGCTGGGTGTTTTGAGTCGCGGTTCAGTCTGTATGATGAGATGATGAGAAACGCTCTGAAACAATCACAGAAGAGGTGAGAGATCATGCTTTTCTCTCTGATGAAATCTCTGCATTAGGACTGTTTCAATGCATTTCATTTAATTACACTTTCTTTTACCACTCTGCATGCCTCCTCTGACACACTCCGGTGAGAAATAGAAATGAGAAGCACCCAAAGTGCTTTGTGCGAGAGGAGAGTCTTCATGCAGTCCTTGAGGAATGAGAGTGACTATCAATCCTCGGACGGTGACTGGGATGTAAAACAGAATACTGAGCAATTACTTCATGTTAGTCTATATCTGCTATTTTAGATGACAGCTCACCTGAAGCCCATGTAAAAACAAACAAGCTATGATTGGTCACTCTATGTGTCAATAAGACGTTCATCCCCGACAGAAAGTTGCAAGCGTTTGTTAAGCGGAAACGGTGTTGCGTCGAACACCCTGTTCTGATGACGCAAGAGCTGACACTACGGCAGCTGGGAAGGACATTCTTTATGTTCTTTTTGAAGAATTTTCGGCTGTATAAATACGTCTTTAATACTGCAAAATACGCTCGATGTTACAGTCACTGCCTTCGCCGTCCAGAATACAAGAGAACATCCCAGTCGAGTGAAGGGATTTGTGGAAACTGTGCTTCCTAATTATTGTGATCCAACATTTGTCTCGCATTTCAGGATGAAAAGACAAACATTTCAGGGGAAGGATAATCCACTTCTCACCTCTGAGACTGTGTTATGATATATATTATTATTTTTATTGTGACTATTAGGCTTAGTGATGTAGTAGGCTACTCGAGTCCGGTCTCGATTTCTGCTTTCTCGGACTCGCCTCGGACTCGACCCTTCAAAGACTCGGTCTCGACTCGGACTCGACCCTTCAAAGACTCGGTCTTGACTCGGACTCGGCATAGGCGGTCTCGTCCCCATCACTAGTCCACTAGAATACATACCACTAGAAAATTTTTATTTGCTCTGCATGTCCTAACTATGATTAAAAAAGTCAGGGTGGGCTTAACATGTTGATGACAGAGCAGCACTGTTGAAGCAGTTTAGAAAAATAGGCAGAGGGCTTAATTTGAGCCGGAACACGCCGGAACATGTTCCGTCACCTCCGACGTTGGATCCGGAACCTTTTTTATTGGATCCGGCACCTCCTGTGTCACTATGGAAAATTAATTGCCTAAATGAAAAAAATTAAATGATTGTTTGTGTAGTGTTCAATGTTTTTATTTGTCTGGTTAGTCTTTATTCGCCATTGAAGTTGCGATCAAGCTGTCGCAAGCTGAAGCTGTCATCAAAATGTTAAGCCCACCCTGACTTTTTTAATCATAGTTAGGACATGCAGAGCAAATAAAAAGTTCTACAAAAATCTTGTGTTTGCATTTGCATTACATTGAATTGTTATTTCGACATAATATCTTGTTATTTCGACATAATAAGGGGACATTCTAATTTGCATTAAGCCACATTAAGCGTTCTTATAATGGTTTTCTATGGGAGGAAAATGCTTAACGTGTAATTGCGTTCATATTCTGGGCTCATCTGATTTTTTGTACATAGCATAGCCTACTTTGTTATGATTTTAGTATCATAATGATTAATAAATGCATGCACAATTATCCGTGAACTTGATTTGAACAAATGCCTTTCAATTTGTGTGTGCAAAATTCAGAATTAAATGAATGTGCAGCAATTTGTACAAATAGAGAGTCTGTAGGCGTACTATACTGTTGTAGCCATTAAATAAGCACATGTTTCATATTTGTTAAAATATAATAATGTTATTTCTTTTCCATTTATATTGATTATGAAAAGTGAACAGCACGAGTAAGATAGGATGCGCAATATGAGACATGGAGTGGGTCAGACATGATTTTGACCACTTCATTAAGTTTTGTTTTGTAAAAAGCCTTTCTTTAAAGTGAATTTCGTTTTGTATAAATTGTATCTTAATTTTAATCAATTTTTCATCAACCAATTGCCTGGATTTAATGAATAAGAAGCAAATATAACAGACAATATAATCATGGGGGCGCCTGCGCGGTCTCTTGCATTGCACGTTAACTGGAGCGCATATCTCATCCTAACTTAACGAAACTCAGTGTATGCCTCTCACAGACATGAGAAATACATCAAATACACAAAGCTTGAAATGTCTTTAAACGAAATAATTCAAAACGAAAAAAGAAAAAGGCTACTCTCTGATTATGTAATCCATTATGTGCATTTCTCTCTATAGGCGCGTTCACTACGGATAGCCTATGGCGATCGTCAACTTCATCTTTACAGCCGACACTGTCAGAAAACACTAGTTTATTAATAAAAATCATGTACGTGTCACCGGATTTACAAATGTACATCTTGCTTGTTGCACGCACACATATTTTGTCGAAATAACGAGATATTAAGTTGAAATAACATTATTATTAATAATAATAGCCTACATCTTTTAATAATAATTCATAATTCATAATAATTTAATAATCATAATTGAATATTCAATATTTAGTGGCCAAGTTTTGCACAGCTCCCCCTGTCAATGATCTAGCACCTCCTCAGCACACGCGTTAAAAATTCTCTGGCGCCGCCCCTGCAGAGAAGCTACGTAGGCAGTGTAATTATTTTTATTTTTTTTCGTTACCTCCAACCCCCGTTTTGAGTCGCTCGGACTCGACTGAATTTGAAAACCAACGGACTCGGACTCGACCCTTCAAAGACTCGGTCTTGACTCGGACTCGACTAAATTTGAAAACCAACGGACTCGGTCTCGACTCGGACTCGACCCTTCAAAGACTCGGTCTTGACTCGGACTCGGCATAGGCGGTCTCGTCCCCATCACTAATTAGGCTTATCATTATTTCTGATCACTGTTGATATGCTATATTTTTACTATAAACTCTTACGACAAACATGTCTTCTAATATCTTCAATGGTTGCGTATGCCGATCTGCAGGACACATTTGTAAGCGAGGTATTTACTTGGACCGATCGTGTCTCTTTAACACCGCGTGGTTTACACATGTTGCTGCTGATTGGGCTGACATTTTTTGACATGATTTTCTCAGCTTTTTGTTCTAAATACCTATTCAAGTGTTGATAAATAAGACATGCATAGCTACATACATTTTTTAAGAGGCTCTGTTCTTTATTTTGATATATTGCATGTTAAGATATTCATACAACAAAATATTCTGGGGGCCATGAAACTTTTGTTATTTTTTTTTATTTTTATTTTTATGCTAGCGCTGGATGGCAATTTTTAAAAATAAAACGCTAATAGGGAAAAAGTTAATAATATTATTAGATTACAAAAATATTTCAGATTTAGCTAAATCCAATGGGGAAAAAGTTAATAATATTATTAGATGACAAAAATACTTTAGATTTAGCTAAATCCTTTTGTAACCCTCAAGATCAGCCTTATGAACTAGCTTGTAAAATCAACTCATTTGCTAGAAATCACTCCTCACTTTTTTTTTTTATCATTCTCATCCTCTAGTGCAATAGTGCGCTGCTGACTCTTCAGCACAGGTTTTAACTCTACAGCCAGTCAAAAAACAGAGAAACTACAATGCAAACTGGATGCAAAATTGCAACAGGATTCTTGAAAGTGTGGCTTTGTTTTTCACTCTCTCAGATTTGGTTGGTGTAGAGTGAGTGAGTGAGTGAGTGAGCGAGCGAGGGAGGGAGGGAGTTGTTAGGGCGTTCTCTTCTTTTCCCATGTCATTCCTACAAACGGGCTTCCCTAACAGGAACCATAGGTATGCTGATCTCATTAGAACAATTACTAAAGGCCTGCATTTTCCAGCCCAGCCTTTAAAGACCCCAGGGCAGTGTAATTTCAAAATCAATCCCTTCCAAAAAAGCACCAGTGTTGGCACTTTCTAAAGGACTGTCAATTACTTCTCCCTCCATTCTGCAAAAGGAAAGCAGCATGATTCAACCAGGCCCAGATAAAGGCCCATTCTTCGGGGAAATCAGCCTGCGCATGGACTTGAATTCATTCTGCATTAATCTGCGACCGCCTGTGGGAGCTCACTAGATATTCATCAGTAGTGCCAGGCACATCACTGCATGCAAATGAAGTGTTCCTGATGTGGAGATCCTTCAGTTTCTCCCTCTTCCTAGAGTCCTCCATCTCCCTCTCTCCGGTGCACAAACTTCGCAAGTTGCATTCGGAGAGTTTTACTACCACCACCTTCAATTATACAAAAACTAGATGCAGTTTGTAGGTCACCTCAAGATCCACAATAAAAGCTGTTTAACTAAGAGATCAGCGGCAAGGCATGATGGGAAAGCTAATAGTCTTCCGAGGCTAAACTTATGTAACGGTGGGCTTGTGTACTTTAGTACGACATGCCTTTAACATTTTGCCAGCCACATTGTCCTGATGAATGATAGAAAGGAAACTGCTCGTGGAATGATGTGTTCAAGAACATATAGCGTGCACCAGTTTTTACTGCGGTAAAATGGTTACATAACAAATTAAATTTTGCTTGATCTTGTGAGAGTTCACAGTACTATTAAAACATATTATAATATATGCATTAACATCATTACATCCTTTGCCCTACACTGGCACCCTTTTACAATCGCTAGGACACATTTCTCAACACCTACAGTTCTCCAAACCAGTGTTCAGCTTGACACAGTTCATTTCACATTCAAAATGCACTGAAACTACCAAAACACTTAATTCATGTCTCAAATCAACTCATTCTTCCATAACACTAGCAAAAGGTTTCACCCGACAAACACTTGATCAGTCTTAAAACAATGAAAAACACACACACCAATAGCTGTCATGCTTTGGTTGCAAATTAAAGATGAGTGAAAGAATTTAATTGCAGAAGTTTGAGATTTATTAACAAACTAAAAGGTACTCAGGAATATATACCTTCAGACACTGGAAAGGAACAACCAACTATGCCACGACTCACGACGAGAACAGACAATCCTCTGAGAGAAACACAGGGCTTAAAGGGATAGTTCACTTTGAAATAAAATTTTGGTATGTTTTAGCTTACCTCAAGGGCATCCAAGATGTAGGTGTCTTTTTTTCCGCAGTAGTTTCAATTTTGATATTTTTAGGTCAAACCGTTCTTGTCTGTCAGTCATATAATGCAGGTCTATGGTCACCACCTCAAAGAGCATGCACAGAGTCCAAATTAAAACGATTCCCCGTCGTCCAAATTAAACAATTCCCCATCGTAAGTACACATTGATGGCCTAAGACACGAAACGAGCGGTTTGTGTGAGAAAACGTGATCTGAGAGCGCGGGCGTATAGATACAGTATATACACTAGATATCGCCTTGGCTATGGTTTCCAATGAACTGCAGTAGCCAAGGCAACATCTAGTGTATATATCTATACCCGCCCGCGCCCTCAGAGATTCGTTTTCTCACACAAACCGCTCGTTTCGTGTCTTAGGCCATCAATGTGTACTGTTTACATTACAGTATGAAATTATCCCATAGTTTCCCCTTTTGTATAGATGAAGTTAAATTGAAAGACTTACACAGGCGTTCAGCTACATCTAATTGCATTGATAGTCTCTAATGTTTTAGATCGACAAAATATTTCAATATGGTATTAATGTAAAAATATAGTAAAGTGCTGTCTTATGCAGTTTTTGTATATGTTTTTAATATTTTGAAAAGGATATGTAGCCTGTAGGTTCATTGAGTTTTACTGGGGGTTTTTTTGTGTCAAAGTGAGAAAAGAATTTATGTCATTTGAAAGATCGTCATTGAATGCATTTTGTGCCAAAGTGATGATAAATAATCCACAGTTTATCTCACATAGACTGATGTTGTGATCACTGTGCTTTATTTGAGAGATTTGAATCTTTAGAAGAGATCTGCTATAACACTGCAAGCGTTGTGCGGCTTTTGCTGAGCAAACCAACAACGCCTTTCACATGATTCCAACATTACCAAAGCTTTGCTGAAATTTAGGAAGTCATTTTCAACAAAGTTCAGATCAGGTCATTTTAGTATTAAAATGTATATTTTAATTTATAAGTTTATCCCTATTTGTATTTATTCCTTCCAACATAGTTTGCGTCAGTGGCGGTATTGCGAGCTCACACTTGACAAACGCAGAAAGAAAGGACACTAGAGAGCAGATTATTTACTGTTATATGTTTGAATACATTTGTCATGAAGACAAGAGTTTATTTAAACTACCTTAAGTGCAAATGAGCTGTATACAAACATTACAGTTTCAGTGATATCTGAAAATAAACAGCAGATGAATATAATAGTTTAGGCTCTGATGCTAATTTAACCTCTAATATTATAGTAATGTGCCGAATGAAAGGGTTCCAGTATAGTTTACAGCATTAGCTGGGAGAGATTTTCCATAAGAACATATTGGTGTCCGTAATGGCAGATATTATTCTGAATAATCAGATATTGGTATCAACAGAGAAATTTAGTATTGGTGCATCTCTATTTGGAAATGATATTATGTTATGAAGGACGCCTATACATCCCAGCAAGGACAAACACACCATAAATATCAACTTTGAAAAATGTATGACCATGATACTCAGTAATTCTTGAGTGTGAAAATCACATTATCCGAACATCAAGCTGCCGAAAAAGAGAATGGACAAGCAAACAAATCTTTTAATTGCACTTCATTACATTCATTCATGATGTAAATGTTTCTCAGCGTCAGGATTACAAAGTATATGCAGTTAAAAGCTACAACAATATAGCAAAGACTTACAACATATACAACAAAAAGACATATCACGTATATGAGAGAGGGAAAGTTGGTTTTGATCACAAGATTTTTTCAATTCATTGATAAAATTCATACCCAGGCGATTGATGGATTGTCACAACTAGAATTTCTTTTCAAATCTACAGATGAGGAACAAATGACGGCAATTATAAGGGTTCCTGTTTCAGCCTGAAACTAGTGATCATATAATCATGTGGTTTCATTCATTACAGAAAGAGTCAAGACATCATGCATTTACAGTTTACATTTGCATTCACATCAGTTTTTTCTTCCAGCCATCAGATTATCTCAGTACCATTCCTGCATCTTAATCATATTTGCTGTGAAAAGTCACGGTTAGTGTCATTGTGGTTTAATACTCAACACTGCTCTCTTGTGTTCTCTCTGTGAATTCCAGCACACATGGTCACATGATGTCAGTGAAATAAGAAATAAGTTCACCCCTTTATCATGGGAACATGTCTTACACTATAGCATTTACTTTTCTAATAATTTGAGTAATAATAACATTATTATTATTTAGATTATCTAGAGATTAGCACATAATGCTCCGAGACTTGAAAGTGCACACTGAGAAAATATTCAGATTGACAAAATGTCCGATTGGAGGAGATTCGTTTAGAGGGATTGAGACAGACTGCACAAGCACATCATCAGTGGACTTTATGTCGAACAATATACATCTTAGTGAAGACTAGTCATGATTGATAGTGTTGACTGGCCAATCTGTGTCTGTTTATCCTCATTTACATATGAAACATAACTGGAGGCACACACATCAAACAACATTAATGATGGAAATTAGTTTCCAGCTGCTTTTATGAGCATACTTGAGGTCATATTACAATCATAATGCGGTCCTACATTATATTAGGTGTCCTTAACTACTACTTACATCAAAATATAATGAAAAACATGTATATACACAATACATGCATTTTATCAAATTATTCATTTAAATGTTAGTATATAGTAGTTAAAGACACCTAATATAAAGTGGTACTGAGGTAAGCTCGCGCTCGATCGGCCCAAAGTGCGGCATCCGACCAGCGCGGAAGGTCTTTACGTGTTACTGTCTTTTCTCGAGGCAAAGTATTTTTTGATTAAATGCAATACATTTGAATATGTATTCTCTCGTTATTTCATCTCACTCCATAAATGAAAAGGTTTTAATGATATCTGTGGATCATTAATTGTGAGCGAATGTTTGACTATTCCTTTTAACTCTTTAATGAAAATAATGTCAAAGTCGGTTAGAATAATCAAATGTAACAATTTATTATGTTAGGTAAATGTATCATGACAATTTCATAATCAATTCAAAGATAATCGATACAAAACATCAAATGCTCTGGAATAGAAGAGATGCGAACCCGACATTATACATGAAGCTGAGAGTCTTATTCTCCGCCTCACGGGCGAATCTGAGGTACAGAAAGGCCCAGAATCCTTTGCTGCATTTCATTATATAGTCAGAACCTCTTTCACATGGAAACATGTACTAACAAAAGAAATTTGCATTCAGAGGTTGCACCATTTGCCAGGAGATCATCTTCCTTTGTATGTCAGTTATCTTTAAACTCTTAAAAACCTTATTACCTTGTGTTTTACTTATTTGGAAATGAGACATTTGTACCAGTCGCACTGAGACATTTCAAATGATACTAAATACGTACAATACTCGATGTCAATCATTCACATCAAACTATATATTTTCTTGCGTGAATTCAGATGATCTGAGCATGAGAGAGAGGGGGTGAGAGAAGGGGGAAAGAGATGTAGATTAGGATGACTCAGAGGTGAGACTTTCGTCTCGATGGTGCACGAAGGCTAGTTCAAATGGTAATTTCCAGAGAGGTCCTTTTGTCCTCTCAGGGTCTGGTCGCTCTTCAACCAGACTGTCCGCATCTCCTAATTTCTCAATTCTTACACTGAGAATGCTGAATGACGACACAGTTGTGTTACGTCATATCGACATCATTAGCATAGTGTGAACATTTTGAACCGAACATCATCTCTCTCTCACACACTTTGTTCTCTTATCGATTCCTCGCTGTTGGGTTAATCAGCCGTGATGAGCTTGTCACACTGATGACAAACATCTTACAATTTATTTATTCATGAGATGCTTTTATTCTAAGCAACTTGCAAACGAGGAATACAACATCTTATGGAGGCGATGACACGAGAAGTCTCCAATCCATATATCATCTTCAGGCTAGAACACAGAGAAATTCACAAGCATAAAAGAAGGTGTTTTCAGTCAGCAGGATGAAATGAAGAGCTCACAGAAGACACGAGTTTCCAGTGTCTCTTCAGGGATGTGTCTGTATGGGTTGTAAAGATCATTCCAGTGAGGAACAGTGAACGAGAATGCTCTTCTGTGTGATGGTGTGTTCTGGAGGAGATGTAGACTGGTAAGAAGAGTGTGTATGTTGTTGTTCTGTAGGTTTCTGGTTGATCTGGTTGTGAAACATGTTCTCAATCCCAACTCGACACATGGTCAGGATCCCTCAGAGTCCATTTTAAACTCTTTTCGACGTGCAGGAACTCCATTGAGACACCTTTAGTGTCACACAGAGACACGATGCACATAACAGATTTTATCGTCATGATGAAATTAGAAATATTGGGGTATCATTTTGCCATTATGACATATATGTTGGGGTATGATTTTCAATTGAATCAGCCACATTGAAAGAATAAACTTAAACTTAATTCATTAAGTAAATTTATCTTGATTTAAGAATGCGTAGATCTTTGTACTGGGAAAACAAGTCAACAATACGGAGGAAATGCTTTTTATTTTAGTGTCTTCAGTGGTCGAGAAGTGGTTAGTGCTCCAAAATATCTATGAAAGTTTATAAAATCATTCCTACATTTACAAATGTATGAGAAGAATGAAAGGTTCACAGAAAGTGATTTCTGAGAAACAATGTTAATATTTGAAATCAACCGCCCCCGAAATAAGGAATAATGCATATAATGGATAGAAACGGCAAGATTCTCATCAATTCAGAAAATGCTCACAAAAAAACACATGCGCTCATTTGAGGCAAATAGTTATATCTAGTCAGATTAAACAGTGCCTATATTAGCCTGAACAAGCTGAACCATTAAAGAGCCGAACAGAGATTGTTTAAAATTCTTAGATTAAAAAGTAAACAGAGTGATGATATTTGCTATTTGAGGCTGTTATTAGTCATTTTTACAGTAACCCTTTTCAATTATAATGCATGGTTTATGACGAGGTACACTGAAACTCACTTCATTATTCAAATGATATGCATGAGGTAGGGTTCTTTATGGTTAGGCTTAGTGTTAGTAACAATAAATGTCTATGGGGAATTTGGGTAAGGTGCAAGAGAACAGTACAATCTGTTTGTGTCTGAATCTGTTTACTTATTATATATATATATATATATATATACAGTAGTAGTTATATATATATATATATATATATATATATATATAAGTAGTTATAATCCATTTATTTATTCATTCTTTATTTATTTTTACTTTATTTATTTATTTATTCTCTTTTTGAGCATAGACCTGAAAATGAAATTTCCATCTTAAACTGTCATAAATATTAAATGCTTAAAAGCACAGACTGCAGTTTGCTCTCTTTTTAAAGAAGACACTTGTTAGATTATTGCTGAAGGGAAGAGAAGTGAACTTAAAAAATATAATAATAAAAAATCATAAAAGTGTGTTTATTGTTATGAAACAATGCACAGAAATACTATTATTTATTGTTTATATGAAATACATATTTCCCAAAGCGTTTTACTCTAAACATGCAAGGTTTTACACTCATGGTTTCCCAATGATTGCTAAATGTAATTTTCATATTCATCTGTTCAAACATGATTTCATTAAATGTCTCATTGAGTAATTTGTTCTTTATGTTTTGAATTTATTGTAAGTACCCAAAATACCTTAGCTTATCCAAAATAAAAGTTTGTGTTTACACACATATATTATATAAACACAAACTTTTATTTTGGATGCGATTAATCGCGATTAATCGTTGCCAATGCACTTATTATATTATATTATATCATTTTTTACAGCATTTGGGTCAATTTTATGATAATGTTTATTATTATATTATATGTATCCAAGTAAAAACACAACATATTAGACTCATGCTGGGTTCAGACTACACAATATTTGTGTCTGTTATGAGATTTTGACTCATAAATTCTTGTTGTGTCTTGGAGAAGACACATGTCCGACTACACGTTGCTTCCTGACCAATCATCACTCGGCATCTTTAACGACATGCGTGATGTCATCGAGAAGGCGGTTCTTCCAGCGACTGGCTTCCGGAAACAAGAGTATAAACAATCAATGATTGCATTAGTCTAATGCTAATTCCAGCACTCACTGAATCGCTGAAGTTCTCCTGCTATCGTTCGCCGATCTGTTTTCACTCAGTCGTGGTCGTCCCTGAGGAAACACTGTAGAGAAAAGCAATCGATTCTCGTGTCCCGACGCCCATCGTTAGGGCTGCACGATTATGACCAAAATCATAATGGTCGATTATTCCCTTGAAATTGTAATTGTGATTGTTAATTACGATTATCACATTTTACATCTAATGTTACATGATGTTCTGAATCGCTTTAAACTCGTTTGGCCATGGGACCCACATTTCCCCAAGTCACCGTGACACACTTTTTTTTTAGGAATTATATAGGCCTATTATAATAAATTTGGTTTACACAAAGATTGTTGACATACACACACAAGTACTGCCCAGCTTTACTTAACATACACATATATTGTAAGAATATGACTAATACTGACTAATAAACAGTAGGCCTATGAGGTTAAGCTATTAAAGGGATAGTTCACTTTGAAATGTGAACTTTTTTTCCACAGAAGTTTCAATTTTGATATTTTTAAGGCTGTGTTCAAGAGGTAACAACGATATAAATACTGTTCGTTTTCTCACACAAACCGCTCGTTTCGTGTCTTAGGCCATCAATGTGTACTTACGATGGGGAATTGTTTAATTTGGACGATGGGGAATTGTTTTAATTTGGACTCTGTGCATGCTCTTTGAGACAGTGACCATCGACCTGCATTATATGACTGACGGACAAGAACGGTTTGACCTAAAAATATCAAAATTGAAACTTCTGCGGAAAAAAAGACACCTACATCTTGGATGCCCTTGAGGTAAGCTAAAACATACCAAAATTTTATTTCAAAGTGAACTATCCCTTTAAATAGCAGTCTCAAATAGATAAAATAGATTCAGAAACTCTCTTATCCCGACTTCTATCTCGATTTTAAACAATTTGTCAGAACTGTTTTAATGTATTTCTTTACTAGTGTGTTTTAGAGACTGTGGGTATTCTATATTATGCTGTATTGTTGTGTGTTGTGTCCTTGTGTTTATCTGCTGGCTCTACAAATAATTGCCCCTCGGGGACAACAAAGTGACCTTGACCTTGAAAATATTTTTTTAACACAATGTTGGTATGAGCCACCAGTCATTTAAAAACAGACAGAATAACACAAAGTGAAAATTTAGAACACGATTAGAAATCCGATGAATTGTGCAGCCCATCATTTCCACATCAGCACGTCTAAAGTATCATAACAAAATCAGGCTGATATCATGTAGTCTGAACCCAGCACTGCAAGTGATATGAACAAAAATGTATTCAGCACAAAAATTCATGATCGTGTTACCCTGGAAATCCAGAGTTCTCGCGAGAGCACAAGTTGAATTTGCTCAGCGAGTTACTCTGGTGTCCAGTAATGATGCTCATTAAATATGCCCCTCGATCCGAGCTGCACCAATCACATCGGTTATCTGATATATGCGGGTCAGAGGCGAGATGACGACAGCGCTGTGACGTCGAAGTCATTAGTAAACATTGCAGGATGGCTATGGATGAACACCAGTTGTTTAAAACGGCTTTGGCCGCTACAATGAAGGAGTTAGACTTGGCTTTTTATCTAAAAGAGGAACAGAAGACGCAGCTCGAATCCTTCCTTTGCAAGAAGGGCGTTTCTGCTGTTTTGCCGACCGGATACGGCAAGAGTCTAATCTACCAGTTAACTCTGCTGTCAGCTAAGCGATAACTTGTTGTGATTGGTCGTAGTGTTATCCAATTGCGTGCAGTGAGATTTTCAAATGCATGCTTGGTGCCGCCCCTCGAGCCGGACAAGTTGCATTAGTCGACGCCAGACCATTAATCTTTCAGATTTAGCTCTGGATATCCAGGCTATGATCGTGTCAGGCCTACATGTGGAGTTTAGAGATCACATGATATTATCAAGAAATGTTGCAATGAATTAAAGCAGACAGACAGACTTCAGCACATCATATAATGACCCAGCACATCTACTCGTGCCACAGATGAAACATCACACACACTGCTCACTGCTTTTTTTCATGCTCCTCTGGGAATTTATTAAGTGCTTGTTTTTTTTTGTTTTTTTTGTTGTTTTTTTTCCATTTTTTCTTCCATTTCATTTGTATCACTTGCGCTCCCGTCTGGAATCGTGGTATGGACAGGGAAAGCAACAAGAGTCAGTTCATGTTCTCAGGCTAGAAAATCATTTACATCACAATATTTTTTTTTTGTTTGTTTTACTGACTTTGAGACCACAAACATTCCAGCAACACACTCTAGGGTAGATGAGAAACAATCAGAAAGCTTGACTTTTTGCATAGTATTAAATGAACAAAGACATTGAGTTTTTTTATTTACAATTATTGTATAGATTATAAAATTCATAAAAACAAGATGGATGAACACTTTTCATTTACCCATAAATTGCTAGTGCGCCAAAAGTACCTGTGGCGTCATATGCTCTTTGTTCCACAAAACGCATGCTGCTAAGTACAGTACATAGAAGCTGATGTATTGCAAGAAATATTATTATTCGTGATTATTAGAATGCTGTCATCCCTCCGATTTATTGGTTAAACATTTTAAACTGCATCCGTTATTTGGCCCGTCAACACAGGGCGCAGAACTAAACTGAACTGAATTGAACTGAAGTGGCCAGTCATACCGTAAAAGATCTCGTCTGGAGTCATTGCAGTCCACACACATCTCAGAAAAACTTTCAACGCGTCAGAGGCGATTCTTTTGGTCAGTGTACAACAGTTGTGAGAATGGCTGTGAATGAGGCCTTGAGACACGTTAAAGAGATAGTTCACGCAAAAACAAACAGTTCATATTTCCTGATCGACTCGCATCAGTTTTCAGAACTGGATTGGCTTATCGTATCGTATCTGTTCATCATCACATGAACATGCCAAGAAGTTATGGGGGAAACGACTTCATAATGACTTCATTTCAATCCTCTGTATTGTTTAACTTCAGAAGACTATAGTGCAGAAGTCGTGCAGACGAACCAAATTATGACAGAATTGTCATTTTTAGGTGAACTATCCCGTTAACATGATAAAGGGTAAAAGATTTCTGGAAAAAAAAAGAAGAAGGTTTTTTGTATATTTCTCTCATTGAGTATGCCTGAGCTAACGGTTAAAGCTTGTGCACCTTATCTTGATGAGGAAAATAGTCAAAAAATAAAATAAAAAAAGTCAAAATTTGGCGGAAAATGCGTTGCATATTAAGTGTATGACATCATGCCTTTCCAATAATTGCAAAGAATATTAATGAATACATGGGTGACTTTATAAGTGTGCCTTCTGGTAGACGCCCATTTGTCCTTTAATTCTAGAGTACAATAAATAGTTAACGACTAGTGAATACTGTTGAGATGCTAGAGTATATTTACTGACTGCAGGAAGACAAGCTTGATTTGAACACAGAAGCACATCTAAATTTACACCACAGAAATTCATTCATATCCGGATAGTGCAGAAAAGGATCATAAATGTGTATGTGTGTGTGTGTGTGTGATTTTTTTTTTTTGTTGCTGTTGTTGGTTTGGGTTTTTCTCTTTCTTTTAAGAAAAGAGTCAAAAGCAACATTCCTTATTGGTTTTGTTTCGTTACATTACATAATTCAGTTGTTCAAAGTGTCGTCAGCTCAGGAGCTGGGCTCATTTCCTTCAACCAAAAGAAATCTACAAATTAAATGTCAAAAAAGAAGAATCAACACAATAGATCACAATATTTGAACACAATTTTGATTTTCATACAGAGATGCCAAATATAACTTAGTTTACACGTTTCCAACATAAAACCCATCGCAGCTTTTGATGGTCACACGGAACTGAAACTATTTTTATGTTAAATAGTATATACTTCTAAAGAAGATATTTAAACCCAACCTGATATATATATTGCCCACATTTGAGGCTGACCACAAGTTCATTGCAAGCGTTGACTTCGACGAAACCTTCAAATCCAGCAGAACCGATTGGATTTTCTCGGGGGCCGATCAGAGCCGTCGATCCCGACACTCGACTTTAATACTACGATGCCACATTAATGATATATCCCACTATATTTTGGTTTCTTTTGTTATCTTCTAAAAATATCTACATTATTTGACAAAATAGCAGGCAAGTCCAGCGCACAATTGGTAATAAAACACCTAGAGTCCGATATTACAGGAGTACTGAACAACGTGAGCTGTTCCAACTACGTCTGCTGCGTGGTTTTGAACCCTACAAAGAAACCAGGACGTATCTACAGGTTTTGTAAACAAATTACATTCTCTTTAGGACATAAATAAGTTAAAGTAGTTATTGAAGCAGAACAAGGCAACATGCCAACAAATAAAGATAAACTCTGTAAATATATATTTATAATATGTCTATAAATATATATGTACGCTTAATAAATTCTAATTTCCATGGGTTTCTCTTTTCCGACAGGTGCAAATCTACTGTGCAAGTTGAGCCCTGCGACCTGGATACACCTTAATCAATAACCAAATAAATCTATACAATTAGATACATGCCACACACAATACTCACAGATCAGTGAATCAGATAAGCTGTCGTAAAATAGCAGTCCACCGCACGTCCCACCAAATCAAAAATCAAACCGTTTAAATAAAAATAAAGGTTTCCGAATAAAAACCTGGGTAATGTACATTCATGCAGGAGCAACGATAATAGCTGAATTTGATTTAAATTACTCGTAATAGTCTGTCGTTTCCTCAGGAAATGGGAGCGCTGTGCCTACGCTCGTGGTTTCTTGTATAGTTTCTCGAGTCACTCCGCGATCATCCGAGTCAGTCGTGCGTTCAATAAAAGAAAGTGGCGCGACCACGCCTTCAGTCAACAGTTCGCATGCACTCCGGAGTGCTTCTAAACGTAGAGTTTAAGATGATTATGGAGATCTCATGGCTAAAGCGATGTCTCCAGACTATGAAGCGGACTCCCGGGACTGGAGGAAGCAGCAGATTTACTCGTGTCGGTTGTCAGGTTTATACCGCTATCGATGGCGTTGTTGTTCTTGTTGGGAGACGTGGGCTGGCTGGAGTTCTTCCTGGCCGCCTCGTCGTCAATGTCGATGTCGTCTATAAGAGGAATGTGAGGAGTGGAGTCCTCTATTCTAAACTCTGGATGAGTCATGAAATTGTGGATGGAGGTTCTGGAATCGGGTTTTTCCAAGCCTTCGTAGAGCGAACTACGAAATGCGTTCACAACACGTATCTGTGTGAGGAAAGAGATCAGTGTTAAAGGGTTGTAAAGTGAGTTGGAACACCCCCCATCAGAAAGGAGGGACACCCGTGGAGAACATTTGGAAAACATCTGTAATTCACTTACTCTGCCGTGCACTGAGACGGTTTAAGGATTGCATTGAAAAGAACGCAACTCAAACTCACGATAAAGAAAACATAGGCAATGCTCTTATGTCCCGTTCAGTACACAATACAGTATACAGTGTAAGGTCCAATGTGTTGTATACCTAGAGACAAGCATTGTTAATTCAACAAAAATAAAAATAAAAAGTTAAAAACAAAGGAAAACCAAAACGTCATGCAAGTTGAAAACATCTCGTGGAAAGTTGGTAAGAGGAATAGATTAGGTAGATCCAGGATGAGTTTCAAGGTAAACACAAAGTCAAAGCCAAAGAAAAAAAAAGAAAGAGTAGAAGTCTACAGAGACTCGATCGAGAAAGGCAAGGGACAGGAGATCCTATGCTTCAAGAGCATAGAGTCACAACACGATGATGGAAGCAAACCAAAAGCTTGACAAGCCAACTCAACGACTACACACAACATGCAACTCGGGACAACACCATATGGAGATGAACACAGGCACACAGACTGTGGAATAAGAAAAGACGAGAACAAACAAAGGTCTGTTCTTTTAAAAACTCCATGCGTCTCTGTGTAAACACTCAAGTATAGGCCGAAAAGTTTTGTTGCGGTTCACAGAACTAAAAAAAAAAAAAAAAAGAGAAAGGGAGAATCCCTTAATAAGTTATTACTGTGGAATTAAAACTTTATAGAAGTACTTTAATAGTTGGGAGTAGCTAATATTCCACCTCAAAGGTTTACGATAACAAATAAACTTTCGGAAAAACACAGTACAATTATCTAAACTAATTATGAATACGGTCTATGGTCCTGTTCCACAACCTAGTGAGCAACCTAATCTAAACAACAAGATATTCAAAGATAAATCATTCTAGTCAAATTCTAAGGCAGCATTGCATGTGTCCTTCACTGATAAAGCAATCCCAGTCTCAGTGGACTGGGTTAAGATTCTTTTTTTTTTTTTGTCTGTTAGTCCATTCTGCAAAACATAGATGAAAAGTTCAGTCTAATTAAAATAGACAAGATCTATCTGGACTACTTATTGGAGTATTAGCTTAGTAGCATGCTAACGTCAGCCTAGCATTGTGATCTATTCTTCGATTCAAGTGAGGAATCAGCGTTCGCTGTATAATGTTTCATATCCATCACTTATGCGGTTTTATTTGACTTAGGATTCTGCCTTAAGGCAGGGATGTCCAATCCTGCTCCTGGATGGCCACTGACCCACAGAGTTTAGCTCTAACCCCAATTAAACACAGTTAATCAGGGTCTTCAGAAGAATAAACTTCAAGGCAAGTGTGTTTGGAGCAAGTTGGAGCTAAACTTTCCAGGGCATTGGTCCTCCAAAAGCATAACTGGACATCCCTGCCTTAAGGGATGTTCACAAGAGGGGCTTTCACACCGGAGAAACGTTTTCATAGTTCCTATAGTGTCGCGCAGCCAGACCTTCAAACTGATGGCAGACTCAATAGCAGCTTTCATTGGCCAAGGACCATCCAGAGGCCGTCTGACTGACATATAAAGCAACCAATCACAATTTGTTTTGTTCCGCATCATGTTTATGGGCGTGAAACGTCTCGGTTACATTAGTAACCCTCGTTTCCTGAAGGAGGGAACGGAGACGTAGTCGGACATACCGTACTGATTGGGATCACGCTTAGGGAGCCTGTCATCTTCGAGTATTGATTAAATGATTTGCATTTCACGCGGATGCACGCACCACTTGTTTTTCCACTGAGGAGCCGAGCAGAGCCCGGAGTCAGCAGTGGATCAGCAGTAATGGTGACGGGACTACGTCTCCGTTCCCTCCTTCAGGGAATGAGGGTTACATACGTAACCAAAACATTCCCTTTCAGTTCAGTCACGTTCGATGTAGTTGGATATACCGTACTGATTGGGATCCCCATTAAAACGCCTCCAGTGCCTAGACAAAAGCCTCCTGACCCCCCGCATTATTGAGGCGGAGATAGGACAGGGCTTAGGCCAGGGAAGTCACTGCTGTTCCACAAGACCCACTCAGTTAGACTTGGATAACACTGGGAAAGCGCGCCCTTTCGATGGAAGGAGGGGCGCTACGGAAGCCACAACCAGCCCGCAGGGATGTAACATGTGGAGGATACACATGGATTGGGCGAATTACCGGGCAGTACAACATATGGAATGTTACTGAGGTGGCTCTAGCCTATAACAGGGGGGAGGACTCAACCGTCAGCGACGGCAGCCAAGGGAAAGACACGGGCTCACCTCAGGGAGCCATACCGTGGAGAATACACATATGGGATCACCGTAGGGATCACAACATATGGACCCAATTTCCACCAGTGCATACGAGTGGTAGGCCTAGCATCGGATGCTCCGCCACGTCCAGTGCCGAAGGGGTGTGGAGGAGCTCAACAGGGTTTGGCTAAAGGGGAACTCAAATGGAGCAAGAATGGCGCACGTATCCAGTCCATTGGAGGGCAATGGCGCAGCAAGCCGACACATCGAGCGGGGCTTAAGGTGTTAACTGGCTTCTATGTGAAGAGAGCACACAGGAAGCAACCGGCTCGACACGTAGGCTATAGAATCTAGCGAATGTGTTAGGTGTTGCCCAGCCCGCAGCTCTACAAACATCTGTTAGCGCTGACGCCCAGGGAGCGGCTACACTCCGAGTGCAGTCCCGGGGGACAAGGTGCATCTTGGGACTCACACACCAAGATGATGTCATCCACTATCCAGTGGGCCAACCTCTGTTTGGAGACAGCCTTTCCCTTCTGCTGGCCTCCGTAACAGACGAAGAGCTGATCTGAGGTCCTGAAGCTTTGCGTTCTGTCCACATATAACCGCAAGGAGCGGACAGGCCTTGCAGGTTCACCACCTGGTCCCGAAAGGGAGTGGTAGGAACCTTGGACACATATCCAGGCAGGGGTCTCAGGATAACGTGAGAGTTAGCCGGCCCGAATTCCAGGCATGATTCGTTGACTGAAAATGCGTGCAGGTCCCCTACCCTCTTGATGGAGGCCAAAGCAAGCAGGAGAACTGTTTTTAAAGACAGGACTTTTAAATTAGCTAAATTAGCTCAAATTAGCTCCTACTTCAGAGTAGGGTCTTGGACGAACGCATCCGAAACACCGGCAGCCACCATTCGCCATGAACATGGAAAACAGCAAAAAATGGACCGACACCGAAGTCCAGGCACTTCTAAACCTTTTACGCTAAAGAGGAGATCCAAATAATTTAAATGGAACAAGCTTTAAAGGGAACAAGCAAAACACGACAAGTCCTAGCGACATTAGGCATCAACCACATGGCAAATGCTATAATACATTTTGTATACCGTTTACTGTGTTTGTTTAACAGGTATAATGATGTATTAGATAGGATTATTAAACAGATCGTAATCTAATGAAGACATAGAATGGGAGCGCAGTGTGCTTAGGCTGGCTTTCTCAGTGCCATCAAAATAAAAGTCCCTCGCAACAACGAGAGTGGCAGGGTTCCTACTGGCGGTGCGAATGAAACCAGGAAAATGACCCTAAGGGAAAAGATCTCGAGGGACCACCATGTTGGCTAGTTCCTCTAGCCGAGTTCCTATAACTAGCCGGTGCGAAAGCCCCTAATGACAGTAAAAAAAAAATGTAGGTCTCTAATTCTCTGTACTGTTGATTAGTACTAGACGTTCCTACTCAAATGATATCCCTGCATCTATGACCTGATAGCAGTTACTGTGCTCTTGACGCCTCCCATCACCTCCCAATTGAAAATGGCCTTTTATTCACTGTCCATGTGAACCTCCCGTTAGAAGGGAGCTGCCTAAGCAAACGAATGGAGAGGGTTTCGCTAGGGTTTGGAACAGAGCCTCTATGATACCACCAACTACTGACATGCTAAGCATACCAACCATCATATAATGGTGGGGCCAATGTAGGCACAATATGTGCTTAAGATATGGGGCCATACATGGGTTTTTCCATTGGTTCCATGCTGGCCCTATTGGAATAAGCCCCAGTATGGGCCACACATGGGTTTTTCCATGGGTACCATGCTGGTCCTATTTGAATTATCCCCAGTATGGGTCACACATGGGTTTTTCCATGGGTTCCATGCTGGCCCTATTGGAATTAGCCCCAGTATGGGCCACAAATTGTTTTTTCCATGGGTTTGTCCATGCTGGGCCCTATTGGAATTAGCCCCAGTATGGGCCACACAAGGGGTCCATGCTGGCCCTATTGTAATTAGTTTATATTGTGGCTAATTCAGATAGGTTTGACATCGAACCCATGGGCAAACCCATGTAGGGCCCATAACTGAAGCCCATTTCACGCCTACATTGGCCCCACCATAAATGATTGCTGGAATAAAATTATCAAAATCCTACATCAAACAACCAAAAAACTCGATTCTAACCTTTTCTCCTGTAGCGAAATAGCACACTTCAACCAAGCTAAGAGCAAACTTACAAAGCCAACACAAACTGGTCTGAATGACAGATGAAAACAAATGTCTGAAGGAATCACATAGATGAAGACTGGCCTAACGTTTAGTGAGATTCTGCAACTGTCAGCATCACACAGCAGACTACATGACCAACAGAGTAAAGCCATGAGACATAATGGGTCGCTGTGGCCTCGGATCTACATCAAACAGACGACAAATAAGACAAGACTATGGGGAGGAAGCGCCACTCTCTTCACACGTCTCCGTATCTGTGTGGAGGGAAAAAAGTAAAAAAGGAACAAAACAGTCTCCCGTGATCAATAGAGTAACTTCAACAATGCAACCTAGAGCATTTTGTAGAACATGTCAGGCTTAAGCTGAGTGGGGAATGGTACCGTTGGCTATACTTGAATGTTTACCCAGCCTGGTGAGTTTGTTGGTGGAATATTAGTTCACATCAATTTTGCGACGGACAATGGAGGGACTCACAACCTGAAATTCACTTCGTAGGCTGCACCCTTAGTCCAGGGCTCTTAGCACTCTGGGGAAAACAAACACATGGTACATTGAAACATATGTTCTTCTGAGAAGTGGGTTAAAGATGATCTGATAAACTGTGACATGAAGAGCAAGAGGAAATCAGAAGCAAAGCAGATTTCAGGGATGCCCTTTGACAATTACGCTAATCGTCTATGTCTAATAAGAAACTGTTAGAGAACTCCGGTGTCATGCCCAATCCCTTTTGGACCTTAAGGGTATCTGTTTGTAATTCCTGATCAGAAATGTCTGTCAGATCTTTCTGCTGTAGCTGTTAGAGCCAGACTTAGAGTCCAGTGTTAGAGTCCATACCAAAAAAATATGTATAAACTAGTATAACGTCATCATTTATACTAATTTTAATAAATTAAAGGAAAAAGCACACTAACATGTCTACTAAATGACTTTATATTGCAAACTTGTCCAAGGCCAGGTAATCCTGCATTCATGCCAAATCATGTATTGTACATTGAAAATATTGGAAACTGGGAATTTTATGCTGTTTTATTACAGCTCATAATGTGGTATGTGCTCTCTTTGTTTTTCATGCAATTTATTTTTTGTGAGAGCATATAGAGGTGAACTAATGTAGTGATTAAGGATTTTGTTGTCAATAACAAAGCCGTACATCAATCCATTTTGATGTTGCCATAGAAACAAATAATTTCTGAGTCAGTGAATGTGTACAGCTCTGAGTAGCCGTTCTCTCATAATTATGGTAATCCTGACACAACATTAATGCAGCATAATATTTGCAACAGATTGTAGAGAAAAGCGTCTTTCTAGAATCTGTGCTGCAGAGCTGCTTCCCTGTAATGCCTTTTTCATGACATTTACTGTTTAATGATCAGTCTTAAACTAGGGTGCCCAATCTTGTAACTAGAGATCTAGGCTCTATTTGAGGGAACAGCCATTTGTAGTGGTTTCAGAAACCATAGTGGATGTTATCTCACTCATTCAATCCCACAATGCACCGCAATAACGAATGTACAACCGATGTATGCTCATCAGCTAGAGAATACCCATAATGCACTGTGAGGGTCGCGCGTCGAATGAACTCCCGCGTTTGACCAGAAGATGGCGTAGTATCATACATGTAGAAATTCATTTTTAATTGATTATTAAATTGTTTAATGTAGGTTTATACATAGTTTTCTTGACATAGTTCAAGACAAATATTTTCATTATTACTGGAGCTGCCAATTTGCAAAGTTATTAAAGTTAATATCAAACCCCAAGCACAAACTATGGAAAAGCGGAAGCCCTTCGGGCGCAGTCAGTGTCCGAATTCACTCAATCATTTTCATCCACTCCTTCAAGTGGACTATACAAGTGGACTAATGTAGGGAATAGTGAACGAGGGTGTAGGGTACGACTTCAGACACAGTACTACCTTCCTGCAAAGTTCAGCTCCAACCATGATTAAACACACACAGCTAAATAAGATGTTCAGGAGCACTTGATAATTACAGATCAGGGTTTGATCTGAACTCTGCAGGTAAGTAGATCTCCAAGGACAGGATTGGGCACCATTGGTTTAAAAGGTATTACTTTGCTTTTTGGTTTTTACGGACCTACATTAACACTCTAAAAAATGCTGGGTTGTTTCAACCCAAATTTGGGTCAAGTATGGAAAAACCCAACCGTTGGGTTAAAAATGTAATTAAAAATATTAACCCAATGGTTGGGTTTGTCCATATTTGACCCATTTGGTTGAAACAACCCAGCATTTTTTAAAGGGGGCCACGTGTTTTGTGGCATCTTACCCAGTGTTGCCACTGTTTCAGATATCTTGGCTTTTTATTTATTTATTCATAGACCTGTTTTCTGATTTTGATTTACAGTTCTGTGCTCGTCGTTGTGATTGGCCCACTTCAGTTTCAAGGGCATCCCTGACAAACACCCAAAGAAGAGTGTCACTCACGCCCAGAGGGAGCAGCAGCAGTGCTGGTAGGAGAGGAAAGAGCATTGCACAAGGACATGTGACTAGGACTAGAAACATTGGTTACATCCTGATTTTGACTGGTGGTGGAGGACTGGCGTCTCAAAGCCCCCTGAAATGAAGTCCCGCTCTTGAACGTGTTCACAACCTCGATCTGCAGGAAGGGGGAGAGAAATAAACGGAGCACAGCGCGTCAAAGACGTGACCAATGCCTTCATCACACGGACATGGTTTAGAAGACTATGACAGGCCCTCATCACACATTAAACACATCATATTAAATTAGCACTGAGGCTTTGATGGCTTTAGAAAAGTCCTCCTCGTTGCTGATGATGATGAACGCCTTCATCTTCACGAGCCTCACCGCAGGACTGCATCGTTACGCCTAGGAGAGCACTGTTATCATATCACATACATTTAACAGGCAATACAATTCACTGTAAATGATTTGCATGCCACTACTAAACTCCAGCATGCAGGTTGTCACATGCAGTGCATTATACTACAGTTAGTGATCCTCTAATCTTATTGGACAAACGGCTGATATGTAGAATAAGGATGTTTTTCTGTTCACAGGATTTTTGCCTGCGAGGAGCATGTTTGTGGACTGAGAAGGTTTGTTGAAAAAAAATGTTTTTTTTTAAAAATTAAAGTCCCCCTATAGTCAATTATTTTATCCCTTAAAACTCCTCTTTGATCACCAAAATGTGATATTTAAACGTTTTCTTTAAAAAAAAACATAATTTATGCATTCGATTAGAACTGTACTGAGATTTACACTGCTATTTATTTCTAAAACTCTGACTTCGGTGACTATTCGGTTGGACTATGACAGTGTTTTTCATGAAAGGTGTACCGACAGCACATGATTTATGCAACAGAACAAAAGTCTCGCGATCAGCGCTGATGTTTGTGCCAGTAATGCCAGTGTTTGGCAGAGCTGAGCTGCGGTTCAACCTCCGCACGATCTAAATCTGACTATAAAACACACTGCCAGCCGTGCAGATGGTTGAATCTCAAGTACATAATTACAAACACAATTGATGTACAAGCATAAGTATGGTTTCTTCCTACAGATGCCATTTCAGTACAGAATTCATGCTGAATATTTCAGGCAGTCGTGTAACTTTCCATAGATTATCAGCGGTTGTCTAACCTGAGTCTGGATTCTGTTGAGGCCTCTGAACCAGAGGATCTGTCCTCGTCGTAACTCTCTCTCGGTGTAATCGATCTCCTCCTGGTCCTCGTTCATCTCCTCCTCGGCCGTCATCTCATGCTTTTGCGTCAGACGACCAGCTCCTTTGAGGAACCTCAGCTTGCTGTTCGGGATTGTTGATATAACCTGACCAAGAGTGAGGATGTGCATGACAGGTTTCAGAACAGGACAGCACCAAAAAAACAAGAAACTCCATATAGATAGATAGATAGATAGATGGATGGATGGATGGATGGATGGATGGATGGATGGATGGATGATGGATAGATAGATAGATAGATAGATAGATGGATGGATGGATGGATGGATGATGGATAGATAGATGGATGGATGGATGGATGGATGGATGATGGATAGATAGATGGATAGATAGATGGATGGATGGATGGATGGATGGATGGATGGATGGATGGATGGATGGATGGATAGATGATAGATGATAGATGATAGATGGATGGATGGATGGATGGATGGATGGATGGATAGATGATAGATGGATGGATGGATGGATAGATGATAGATGATAGATGGATGGATGGATGGATGGATGGATGGATAGATAGATAGAAAGCTTTGTATTGTCTTTCAACTGTACATTTCAACTGTACGAAATTCGTCCGTTCCAATGGCTCATAAAAATATACAAATATTATAAAAAATGCTACAACGTGCATTGAAATATAACACTAAAAAGAGTTTGACAGCAGCATATAAATAATGATATTGCACATGGTAATTGGCAGCATATAAATACAGTTATTCCACATTATAAATAAACACTATTATTGCAATAACCCAGTTCACATGAGGCTCACTGCATATAGGATTCAGTGAGATATAGTGGTCTATATCTATCTAGCTTGTGGGAAGAAAAAAAAAAGCTCATAGATCGTGGAAACACCTGGGTAACCGTACAGCTGTGCTGGTAAAAAGATCTGAAAGAATACTGAACAGTATTACCTGACCCCAGACCAGCTCTCCCAGCCCGAGGAAAACACACCACATCCACTTCTCCAGGTCCAGAGGAGAACAACTGAACGGCTTCCCTCCAAACTGAATGATTACAATCTAAAAACCAAATGTTAAAATGGAACCGTGTAGAACTAATAAAGTGGTGTGGTGAAGTATGTTTATAACTGTAGGAGAGAGCGGGGCACAACCTAACACCTTTTGACTTTCTCGGTTTGTGTAAATTAACATTTACAAAGAGAACATTCAGAAATAACATTTTCGTAACTTAATGGGAACTTGAACAAAACATGTTTTGTTAGCTGGAAACAATCAATGGCAATTTGTCTGAAAAACCTATTTGAACAGAGAAGACTTTGGTACCTGAATGGCGAAAGTGCCGAGGACAATGGAGCAGAAGATGGGATTTCTGAAAATGCCTTCAAACACGTTTCTCTCTCCGTGGATCTTGCGGGCGTTGATCTCGTTGAAGAGCTGCATCATGACGAAGGTGTTGAAGATGATGGTGTAGTGCTCAGATGGAGGAGAATGAAGCGGCGCGTGTCTGCCACTGTCGATGTCAAAGATCTGCTCACCTGGACACAACACAAGACACTATCTATATATAATCCTATATGCACATCCTATATGAACGTGTGTGCGTTCACACCATGTCGGAATTACTGTAATTACGAGATTCTGATTTGTAAAAAGTGTAACTTCCTCGTAGAACTCTTAAAGGAATAGTTCACTTCAAAATGGAAATTCTGTCATCATTTACTCACCCTCAAGTTGTTTCAAACCTGTGTGAATTTCTTTCTTCTGCTGAACACAAAAGAAGATATTTTGAGGAATGTCGGGAAGCAAATAGTTGATGGACCCCATTGACCTCCAGAGTATTTTTTTCCTACTATGGAAGTCAATGGGGTCCATCAACTGTCTTGTTGCTGACATTCTTCAAAATATCTTATTTTGTGTTCAGCAGAAGAAAGAAATTCACACAGGTTTGAAACATTTTGAAGTGAACTATTCCTTTAACTCTTTCCCAACCAACTTTTAAAAAAAAGTTGCAGTTTTTGATCATTTTCACAAAAATGTCATGGCCCCCAGAATATTTTATTGGATGAATATCTGAACATACGATATATCAAAAGAATAGAGTCACTGTTTTTAAACAAACAAACAAACAGAAATGATTCTAGCTTCATGGATTTTTTTTTATCAAAATTTGATGTGGGTAAGTTTCATAAAAAAGCAAAATTTTAAACAAAAAGCGAATAAAATCATGTGTTTTTTTAAAAAGACTACAGCGTGCGTAAGCAATGCTTTTATTAGAAATCGACCGATATTGTTTTTCTTTATAACCCATTCCAATACCAATTATTTCCGTGTTTATGTGCCCAATAACCGATATACAGAACCGATATTTATTTATTCTTTTATTTCTGTTTTTGAGGCAAGATAATTTACCTTTGACCACCATTGTTGACACATCTACATACAATTCTCAAAACGCCCACAAGATCGCACCATTTATCGGTGAATCCAAAACCGATACCGATATACATTTCCATCTGGGACAGGAATTAATGGGAACAATAACACATCAAGCAAGAAATGCCATTCATGAACATTGTGCCCATAAAAAAACAAACAAAAAAAAAACACATAAACAACAACAACTTATAAGAAACAAGACAGATCATAATCTTCATTTAAACCTAGAGGGGACATGGTTTGTAAATTGAACATCCAAAATGCCTCTCTTTTTAAGAGTTTATTACCGTGGCGGCGGAGACATTGATGCCATGAACATTGTTGCTATTGTTCAATGTTCATTGTTAAACATTGAGTATTGTTGCCATGAACGTCACGGGTTGTCATTTCGTAATTCAATTTCGTCTTCAAACAATTGACTTATTAGGCATTTTCCAGCATGAAAGCATAAATGTATTTCCTTCACATTAGAGCTGCACGATTCTGGATAAATTGTGAATCACGATTTTTTTGTTTCAAATTAGAGATCACGATTCTCCCACCACTCTGAACAAACAACTAAACAAAATAACACGTAAATTACAAGAGCTTCTGACAAAATGTTAATGGTTGTAGTCTATTTAAAATGTTTAATGAATCTGAATAAATTCTTTTAAAAAAATTGTTACTCACTCATAAACACTTCACTTGTTTCATTACTGGATGAATCAGCGTTTTGGAACAAATCTCTTGAATGAATGATTCAATGACAAATACATTTTTAATTGTAACTTATCGCCACCTACTGGTGTAACGATATTTGATACAATTACGTTATTTGAAGATAGATTTGCTCTATTTTGATCCATAGACATAAGTGTTTAAATCTGGACTATAAACTTTTATCTCAGTACTTCTGTGATAATCTGAATGATTGTAAGACAGAATTAATGATACCGTGAATCTCTGTCATTTTGGAATGAGATCGTGTGGATGATTGAATCGAGATCGCGATCTTTTACTTATTAATCGTGCAGCTCATACTTCACCTATAACGCAACTTACCCGCAAACAGCAGCGTGAAGATGATGGTGAGCTGGTACACACCGTGGCCCAGTATGTTCTTGGTCATGGTACTGGAGATCAGGGGTTTGTTTCGGCCGTAGGGTTTCCTCATCAGCAGAGACTCAGTGGGCGGTTCGGTGGCCAGAGCCAGAGATGCGAACGTGTCCATGATCAGGTTTACCCACAACATCTGCACTGCTTTCAGAGGAGAATCCTGAAGAAGAACATACAATCAGCTTAAAACACAGCGTTTATAGCAGTGAGACATGATGAACTGAGCTAGATGTTATTTTCCAGACGGTGTGTTTCCCGAAAGCATCGATAGCTAACTATGTTTGCAAGTTCTGTCCTTATCAGCATAGTTCAACGAGTGTGTGTTTCCCAAAACCATCGTTCTAACGAACATTCACAAACAGCATCACAGAGTTGTGTGTTTGGAACAACAGATCTAGATCTCGACTTGTGGTTAGAAGCAGAGTTTCTAGTTTGCATGACATGTGGACTCAATAAATCCTGATCTTGAGCAAAATAAGCAAGCTGACATTCAGTGCAATCTATATCTTTTATTTAGAATACATACAAATGTCATTTACGTCTTTTAGTTTGTCAAGAGATTTAAAGCGTCGTTTTTGAAGAGTGCGCATGTGTGAACGAGCTCTAGAGCCCTATTTTAACGATCTGAAACGCGAGTATCAAACGCGAAACGCAAGTAACTTTGTGGGCGGATCTCGGACGCTGTTGCTATTATACCGGCGGGATAAATGACTCTTGCGCCCGACGCAAATCTAAAATGTGTTGGTCTGAAGTAGCTTCATTACTCATAGGTGTGGTTTGGGCGTAACGTGAAATAAACCAATCAGAGCGTCATCTCACATTCCCTTTAAGAGCAGGCGCGCTTGTTCCATGGCGGATGGCTATTATAACGGCGGATTTGCCAGACGCGCGCCAGGAGCGGTTCACAGCCGAGGAGACCGACGTTCTCGTCAGGGCCGTAAAACACAGAGAAGTGACATTGGGGATGGAGAAACACACTCAAATTAGCTTCGGTTAAACAGGCGTATAATAATTTGGGTAAATGTGTAAGCTAGATTTATGCCTATTCTTTCACATCTTCATGGACACAACAATGATTTCCCTTGTGTGTTAATATTTTTCCTTGTAATTACGTATGGTTTTCTAAAAATGAAAACTGCTGGTTCTGTGTAGATGAGAGAAGCAAAGTGTATGTGTGTTGTGCACACGCTACATTATGGCCCTTAAAATAGCATCTGAATAACGCGCCACTGACTTTAGACTAGGTTTCTCCTGGTCTGTGGCGGAATTGTTTTCTGAAACTGCAAAATAGCACCAGGGAACGTTTGCGCCGGAACACGCCTCCTCTTTTCACTGAACCGCCCCCGGGAGCGCAAGATCATTCCCTAATTTGCCGACGTGCGTCTGTGGAGGGAAAAGTCCGCTGTGCGTCGGGTGCAAAATAGGAATGATACATGCGTCGCTGTACAAAGTCTATTGCGCTGGGTGCAAGATAGGGCCCTTAGTGTAAGAACGAGCCTATGATTGAATCTGGAAATAAAGCAAAATAGATGTCATGTCTAATTTATAGCAAAACATCTAGCATTAATTTGATCTCAAACAGATTAATTAAAAGTATTATTACTCCAACATCTGCGTGACGTCATTAACCAGCGTGGTTGAACGACCAATTTGCGACAATACGGTTTCGGGAAACAGTCGTGACTAGCTAGTTGATTTCTTCAACGATGCATCGTACTTTGCTAGTCATCAATGTGTATCATAACACTGGTGAAAGACTCTGAAACTGAGATCTTCCTCATGATTTCTCATCAGGGTATCTTCACACAGTCTAACCTCTTTCTCTTAGAAGTGCTGCATCATTTATTAGGTTAGCGATCCTCTAGGAAATTAAACAATGCTATTTTAGATCACAGGGATGAAGACTTTGGCCTTGGCCTAGTAATCTAATATGGTTTCTTTGCCAGTGCCCTATGTCTCTCCATAGTCTAATTTGAGATTTCATAGTAGGTCAGATCTATCGTCTTGTCAAAGGCGTCTCATATGTGTTAGCACTGGTTTTAAAGTATGAAGAAAATGCACAGAAGTCTCTGCTACAATGCTAGCGCGCTGGATGGTTGCCAGAGCGTTACTCTGAGGTTGCATGTAAGACGCTTTGATGGATTATTCACGTCCGTAATACAAATGGTGCCAGATCAGTTATACGACCGTTCAAAAGTTTGAGGTCAGAAAGATTTTTGATATTTTTGAAAGGAGTTTCACCAAGGCTGATTTAACTTACCAAAAATACAGTAAAACAGTAAAAAATTCTTGATTATTACGCAGGAATGAGAGTCTTAGTACACAATGTAACTACAGAAGAGTCAAGTTTTAAATAGGAAAAATATCTAAACTCTTTGGTCATTTTTTTTGAGAGAGATGCTAATGGTCCTGTACGATTCAATGATCTATGCTAAGCTATGCTAAAAGTGGTACCCCCAGACCCGGAGATCGGCTGAATGGATTCGAAAACGGTAAAACTCAACTGTTTAACTCTGGGGGAGCTGTAAAATGAGCCTATTTCCCAAAAAAAGTGGAGTATCCCTTTAATATTCAACAATATAATTGATCTCCTGCATTGACACAATTATATGAGAACTGAACTGAGCTGGATGATGACATCACGGTTTTCTCCAGAACTAAATTAATAACTTTTTTAAAACAGAAATGAACCATCACTGAACGTACTTAAGCTGGACTGATGCTATTTTCTTCTAGATCTGCTGTGCATTATTTTCCTGTTATCTCTGTAAAGCTGCTTTGAAACACTCTGTACAGTAAAAAGCGCTGTATGAATAAAGCTGACTTGACTTGTACGCTAATAACAGCACACTCGCTGCGAGTCCCACACACACATGAGGCACAGACCTGTGTGATACAGGCTCCGGTGAAGGCCACGATCACGGCCACCACGTTCACGGTGAGCTGGAACTGGAGGAACTTGGAGATGCTGTCGTACACGTTACGTCCCCACATCACAGCCTTCACGATGCTGGAGAAGTTGTCGTCGGTCAGGATGATGTCGGACGCCTCTTTGGCCACATCTGTGCCTGCGATTCCCTGTCGAGACACAAGCCCTGTCGTTTCACATCGCTCGTTTGATCCGAAGTGACAAAGATCATTTATTCATTCGTTAATGTTACCATGACCAGGATATGCCAAACCATAAACAATATGCATTACTAAGATTACATTTCACAAAATCTGTCAAGAACTAGTCCTAAAAAGTTATTTTTTTCTAAGTCAGTTACATAAAAAGTTAGATCAGTCTTATTTAAATAGGAAAGTTATTGCAACTGGCCCCAGGTCATTTTATTTTTAGCCTAACGTCAAAAGAGAACAATAAGAAATAATATTTTTGGACTGTTTGCACGTGAACCTTTTAGGGCTCCCATCATTTTATGGATTTAGTGTGTTTTGTTTTAATTAAATGTTTATATTAAGTCAATTTTATGAATTAAACAGCTCATAAACATACTTTATCACTAGAAAAAAAATGGAAAAACCCATTAAACGTGAAACTATAATGCAATAATTTGAGACAATCTTCTTATATAGAACCTTTTAGGCGTAAAGTGTTCTTTAAAACTGAGTCTAGGACTAAACAGAGAACACCAATGAATCTGAAAGTGAAGCGAGATCAAGCCCTGATGTGGACAGTGTGTGATGAGCAGTGTCTGGGTAAAGAGAGAAGATGTTTCTCCACACACACTGTTAGTGTTGTGTAAAGACTGGCCTGAGGGACTGTTCTCTCCTAAGACACGGCTGACAATAAAACCATGGTAAATCCCACAGCTGGTGTCAGTTTGATGAGCAGGAACACAGGAATATGCTCTCTAAACTTATGGAAATAGAAATGGTGTGGCAGTGCTGACACAGGCTGTTTTATACCTTATGTAAGTCAATTGAAAACAGGAGTAAAAGCAACGGCTCACACTAGGGGGCGCTCTGGGCTCGGACTGAATGTGAAAATGAGGCTGTGTTTGAGCAGCTTGTGAAGATCAAGACTCGAGTGTGTGTGTGATGGGTTCTCACCATGGCAAACCCAACGTCTGCCTTCTTCAGAGCCGGTCCGTCGTTTGTTCCATCGCCGGTTACAGCGACGACCTGCCGCTGCTCCACCAGAGTGCTGTCGATAATACCTGACACACACACACACACACACACACACACACACACACACACAGACACACACACACACACACACACACACACACACACACACACACACACACACACACACATTACTCCAGAACATCTCTGCATGACCTGAACATTTGATCAGACAAAAGCATTGCTTATGTGACTAGTGCATTGTGCAATATCAAGCTAAACTAATGGTATTTACAATACGGTTCATTAGTTAACATGAGCTAAGAATGAGCAATACTTCTTCAGCATTTATTAATCTTAGTTAATATTAATTTCAACATTTACTAATACGTTATTAAAATCAAAGGTTTAGTTAACATTAGTAACTAACATGAACAAACAATGAACAGCTGTATTTTTATTAACTAACATTAAAAAAGATGAATAAATACAGTAACAAATGAATTGCTCATTGTTAGTTCATGTTAGTTAATACATTGTCTAATGTTAACTAATGAACCTTACTGTAAAGTGTTACCAAATTAATAAAATGAACAAATGACACGGTGAATGTGATGGAATGGAATCAAAATGGCTGTTATCTACAATGATAAAACAAATGGTAACATCTAAACGATTTATATTCAAGACAAAAATATTATTTAACATCACTGAACTTATTGCCATCAAATGCTAACACTTCAGTTTGGAGAACGTCTCGGTTACGGATGTAACCCTCGTTCCCTGAGTGGGAACGGAGACGTTACGTCGGATGACGACGATTGGGGTTTCGCTTAGAAGCCTATCACCTTCGAGTATATAAAACGAGCCAATGGCAATGAAATGCCATGGGTCTGCGGAATTTGCCTAGCGTAACTCCGCCCGCCGCAGGGGGTATAAAAGGAAGTACGCTGGCACAATGCAGATATGTCTTCGCTGAGGAGCCGAGACTAGCCCCAGGCGTTTTTCAGCGGTACAGCGGAAGTGGCAGGAAGACGTAACGTCTCCGTTCCCACTCAGGGAACGAGGGTTACATCCGTAACCGAGACGTTCCCTTTCGTGGTCACTCCGAGTTACGTCGGATGACGACGATTGGGGTTCCAGTCTAATCACGCCACCTCGGCTGTCTTCCAGTGCCCTGCGTAAGTCTGAGCTCCCTGTTGTGAGACTAGCACGAACGAAGGAGTCCTACTTAACACAGGGATACCAAGGTACACTGGGAAGCATATCTCCAGAGAGAAATATGCAGTTATGCCCAGCCATTGATGGGGGGGACTTAGAATACACATATGACCCAGAGGGCTGCATATGGAAAATCACTGGGGTGTCCAGCCGCAGGTGGAATTTTAAACCCCAGGGGTGGCAAGGTGGCTTGCCAAGGGAAAGACACACGCTCACAAGGAGACTTACAGTGGAATACACATGTGGGGGTCGCCCAGAGGGGGAACCATGCACATGGAGGCACCTAGTCAAGCGCAAAAGCTGCGTTATGGCAGATTGGCATAACTCAGGCGTTGACGTAACCAGTGCTGGAGGAAACTCAGAGCTTATCAGACTCACCTGAGAGAAATATCGCACGTATCCCGTCCGTGGAGAGGAATGGCGAGCAAGCGAAGACACCTGAGCAGAATCTAGCACCGGCTGGTTGAAGCGAGTACATGAGAAGAAACTGGCTCTACTCGGAGATTATAGAATCTCGCGAATGTGTTGGGTGTCGCCCAGCCTGCAGCTCTACAAATGTCTGTTAGCGAGGCGCCATGCGCTAGAGCCCAAGAGGAAGCCACACTACGTGTGGAGTGGGCTTTCACACCAAGGGGGCACGGACGACCTTGCTGCTGGTATGCCAAAGCAATGGTATCCACTATCCAGTGGGATAACCTTTGCTTTGAGAGAGCCTTTCCCTTCAGCTTCCCACCATGACAGACAAAGAGCTGGTCTGAGGTCCTGAAACACCGCGTTCTGTCTACGTAAGCACGGAGGGCGCGTACTGGACAGAGCAGTGCCAAGGCTGGGTCTGCCTCCTCCAAGGGCAGCGCTTGCAGGTTCACTACCTGGTCTCGAAAGGGTGTGGTAGGAACCTTGGGCACGTATCCAAGCCGGGGTCTCAGGATCACGTGAGAGTTAGCCGGCCCGAATTCCAGGCACGCTTCGTCAACCGAAAATGCCTGCAGGTCCCCTACCCTCTTGATGGAGGCCAATGCAACCAGGAGCGCTGTCTTCATTGACAGGAACTTAAGCTCCACTGACTGTAAAGGCTCAAATGGAGCACTCTGCAGGGCAGTTAGAACCACTGAGAGGTCCCAAGAGGGTACGAAGGGAGGACGAGGAGGATTTAGTCTCCTCGCTCCCCTCAGGAACCTGACGATCAGGTCGTGCCTTCCCAGAGACTTACCATCAACTGCTTCGTGATGTGCGGCAATGGCGGCAACATACACTTTCAGGGTGGAGGGAGACAGCCTTCGCTCCAACCCATCTTGCAGGAAGGAAAGCACGACACTGATCGGGCATTTCGTGGGTTCTTGATGTTTAGAAGAACACCAGCTGACGAAGAGGTTCCACTTCAACGCATAGGCATGTCTCGTGGACGATGCTCTAGCGGAAGTGATGGTAGCCACCACCGCAGGTGGTAGGGTACTCAAACCTGCCTCGTCCCGTCCAGGAGCCACACATGGAGGTTCCAAAGATCGGGACGAGGGTGCCATAAGGTGCCCCGTCCCTGAGAAAGGAGGTCCTTCCTCAGAGGAATTGGCCAGGGAGGTGCTGTCGCGAGGAGTACTAGTTCGGAGAACCAGGTCCGGTTGGGCCAATACGGGGCAACCAAAATGACCTGCTCCTCGTCCTCCCTGATCTTGCGCAAGGTCTGCGCAAGAAGGCTCACTGGGGGAAACGCATACTTGCGTAGGCCCCGCGGCCAGCTGTGCGACAGTGCATCCGTGCCGAGCGTGCCCTCGGTCAGGGAGTAAAACAGGTCGCAATGGGACGAGTCGTGGGAGGCAAACAGGTCTACCTGTGCGTCGCCGAACTGATCCCAAATCAGCTGGGCCGTCTGGGGATGGAGTCGCCATTCTCCAGCGAGAGGCCGAACTCGAGACAGCTCGTCGGCCGCCTGGTTCAGGTGTCCCGGGATATAAATGGCTCGAAGCGACCTCAGATGCTTCTGACTCCATATGAGGAGGTGGCGAGCGAGTTGCGACATACGGCAGGAGCGTAGACCACCCTGGTGGTTGATGTACGCTACTGTTGCGGTATTGTCTGATCGGACTAGTACGTGCTGGCCCCTGAGCAGCGCATGGAAGCGGTGCAGGGCGAGACGTACAGCCAGCAACTCGAGGCAATTGACATGCCAAAGGCGCTGGGGTCCTGTCCAGGAGCCCGCGGCAGCATGACCATTGCACATGGCGCCCCAGCCCGTGTTGGAGGCATCTGTTGACACAACAACATGCTGGGAAACTCGTTCTAAGGGCACTCCGGCCCGTAGAAAATTGAGGTTCGCCCACGGGGTGAAGGTCTGACGGCAGGCTGGAGTCACTGGGACTCGGAGCGTGCCGTGTTGCCATGCCCACCTCGGGACTCGATCGCGAAGCCAAAGCTGAAGCGGTCTCATATGAAGCAATCCCAGCGGCGTTACTGCGGCTGCGGATGCCATATGCCCCAGGAGCCTCTGAAAAAGTTTCAGTGGAACCGCACTCTTGTCCTCGAACTGACGAAGACAAGTCAGCAGTGGCTGCGCGCGCGCGCTCGTAAGCTGCGCGCACATGGCGACCGAGTCGATCTCCATACCGAGAAAAGAGATCCTCTGCACGGGGCAGAGTTTGCTCTTCTCCCAGTTGACCCGAAGGCCCAGACGGACTAGGTGCCGGAGCACTAGGTCCCTGTGTTCGCAAACCTGGTCTCGAGAGTGAGCTAGGATAAGCCAGTCGTCGAGATAGTTCAGGATGCGAACCCCGTGTTCCCGAAGGGGAACAAGGGCTGCCTCGACGACCTTCGTAAAGACGCGAGGAGACAGGGCTAGCCCGAAAGGGAGAACCGCGTACTGGTATGCCTGCCCCTCGAAAGCAAACCGTAGAAACGGTCTGTGTCGAGGTAAAATGGAGACATGGAAGTAAGCGTCCTTCAGGTCGATCGCTGCAAACCAATCCTGCGGCCGCACACACTGGAGGATGTGTTTGGCCGTTAGCATCTTGAACGGCAGCCTGTGAAGGGAGCGGTTCAAGACGCGCAGGTCGAGGATTGGCCGTAACCCACCGGACTTCTTGGGTACAATGAAGTAAGGGCTGTAGAAGCCGGACTTCATTTCGGCTGGAGGGACAATCTCGATCGCACCCTTCGCCAGCAGGGTGACGACCTCCGCTCTCATGACAGGGGCATTGCCACCGACCATAGTGAAGCGGACTCCGCTGAAGCGGGGAGGAGATCGCGCGAACTGAATCGCGTAGCCGAGCCTGATGGTTCTCGCGACCCAGCGGGACAGTCTGGGAAGCTCTAGCCAGGCCTCCAGAAAGTGCACCAGCGGGGTCATACGAACCACAGACGTACCGTCGGTGGGGCAGCGAGGCGGAATGACCGGCACCGGCGAGGGTGGCATCGCGGCCCTGTGCGGGGGCACGGTCATTAACCGCGTCCTGCCAGAGGAGGCCAGGGGAGGGCGCGCGTCCCACGGGGGCGTGCTCTGGCAGGGGTCTGGCGACAGAGGGGGATGAGAGGAGCGTGGCCCGTGGGCGGCGCGTGCTGTCATCCCAGACCTCTGGGACAGAGGAGGGCGGCAGTGGCGGGACCCGAGGGTGGCGCGCACTGCGGCCCTCTGACTCTGTAGGCTCAGGATTGGGAATTTCGATTCTTTCTTTAACCACATTAGGGTGCTGCCCGTCGTGGGACGAGCAGCGGGGAGTGGAGAACAAAAGATTCTCCCCCGGCCCTCCACCGGGGGAAGGAGTGGCCCTGCTACCACCTCCTGTAGAGAAAAGAAAGCCAATCCTGAGCTGCCCGTCTCAGGAGCGCCGCTTAGCCTGGCGTTTAGCGGGCCGCGGGGCTTTTCAAGAGTGCTGCTTAGGCTGGCGTGGCAGTCTAAGGGGCGGAGACGGGCAGCGCCGCCCTCCTGCGACCTCCTCCTGCTCATGGCCAGTGAAGGCCCGAGGGGAGGAGCCGCATGGAGGTGGCCTCGGCGGGAAGCAGACTAAGGAGACCGCACGGACGGATGACCGTCGGTGCAGAAGGCCTCAGTCTGCTTCTGGGGGGGGGGGTCAAAAACTGTAGGGTACAGTCCTCAACCACACCGCCGAGGAGCCCAGCCTGGGACATGAGGGAGCTGAGAAAATGAATTCTCAGACCCCCTCACATCAACCTGGCTGAGCCCATGTCTGGACCACTCTAGTGGACACCACCTGACCCAGGATCACGCAGGTACCGATGTCGCCCGAGAGCGAGGTCAGTAGTGTGCGCGGCGGAACGACCAAGCCGGGCATGGGAGGCATAGCGTCCCAGCAAGGGGGCGTGGTCGAGTTTCCGCGTTCTGTCAGTGTTGGCCAGGGAAGGACTAGCGTTCCACTGCGGCCGGTTCCGACAGAACTCCCGAGTCAGCACTGCCTCGAAGGCGAAGGCGACACACAGCACTGCATGCCTGTGCCACGATAGTGACAGAGAACATACAGCCCATGATCGCCACGCGATCGAGTGCAGCGAAGGCGGAGGACGCCCGCGGGCCGGAAGCGTCCTGATGCACATCCGGGAAGCCTACAGCGCTCAGGGGGAGGGCGGCGCCACTCCAGCCGATGCTTTCAGCTGCCCGGGAAAGCATGGCCATCAGCTCTAGATCTGACTCGACTAACGCTGACACTCCAGAGGGAGGCAACGCAGTCGAATCCTCATTTCCAGAGGAATCAAGCCCGCCTTGTGATGCTGTGAGTGACATGACACCACCTGCTGGAGCCCCGAATGAAAACACTGGGTCCCTAAGAAGAACCAGGTACACACGGAAGCCCCACGGTTTGCGATGTGGAGGGGGGCGTGGCCCGAGGAATGCTCGTCGGTATTATGCCACACTGTAACCCTCAGATCACCCTGGCCACCAGCCAAAGTATCCCCTCTCGAGGAAGAGATAGATTGGGGTGTGGCAGAGGGGACTCTACCCACACGGGGATCATTGAGTCTCGATCTATAAACATCGCGATGGTCACATTCCCGCAGAGAAAACGTGACTCACCCACGAGCGCTGCCGAGCGTGAATCAGCCCAACACGCGAAACAGCGCTCGTGACCGTTAGGCAGATGAATCACGCGCCCACATCCAGTAAATACACGGGCGAGCCGTCTTGAAAAAGACGTGCCTCGTGCAGCTCTTTTAGAGAGAGGAAAAGCTCAGCAGAGTGCTGAAGCGCCCAGGGAGAAACACACACACTGTCGGCAGATCACTGCCCAGATCAGCAGCAGGCAATGCGATCTCGCTGGAACACGCCGTCACACCAACACACTGAAGAGCCGCTCGTCTCGTAGAGTGAAGATGATACAGAATAGCTTGTAGGAGTGAAGAAAACTCTTGGCTCCGAAGCGAAAACATATCTGCATTGTGCCAGCGTACTTCCTTTTATACCCCCTGCGGCGGGCGGAGTTACGCTAGGCAAATTCCGCAGACCCATGGCATTTCATTGCCATTGGCTCGTTTTATATACTCGAAGGTGATAGGCTTCTAAGCGAAACCCCAATCGTCGTCATCCGACGTAACTCGGAGTGACCACGAAAGGGAACACATGTTCACTATTAACTACAACTTTTGCCTCAATAAACTCCTGATTACTGCATATTAATAGTTAGTAAGGATGTTAATGCAGGTATTTGTAGGATCATATGGGATGTAGAATAATATGTGCAATATTAGTTAACATTAGACAATGTATTTACTAACATGAACTAACCATGAGCAATACATTTGTTACTGTATTTATTAATCTTTGTTAATGTTA
Source organism: Leuciscus leuciscus (assembly GCF_965113295.1). Taxonomy (NCBI): domain Eukaryota; kingdom Metazoa; phylum Chordata; class Actinopteri; order Cypriniformes; family Leuciscidae; genus Leuciscus; species Leuciscus leuciscus. The sequence goes on along the minus strand of NC_138747.1, from coordinate 32,257,230 downwards.
GTTAATAAAAAATACAGCTGTTCATTGTTTGTTCATGTTAGTTCACAGTGCATTAACTAATGTTAACTAAAATAACCTTTGATTTTAATAACGTATTAGTAAATGTTGAAATTAATATTAACTAAGATTAATAAATGCCGAAGTATTGCTCATTCTTAGCTGATGTTAACTAATGAACCGTATTGTAAAGTGTTACCATACTAATAAACAGCCAATATCCTAGTCATATGCATGCTAATAAGCAACTATAGTTAATAGTGAGAATTGGACCCTAAACTAAAGTGTTACCAAAATATAAAGTGTTAATTATATAATTATTTAATTTGACATAAATATAATTAATATATTTAGGTTTAAATGTATATATTCATACTTGTGTTTAGTGCACTTCATCAATGCATCCTTGCCGAATAAAAATATTAATTTCTTTAAAAAATAATCAACATCAGATGTTGCTAAATTACTCATTTACTGGAATAAATTACATTTAACACTTATAACGAACAGCCATATGTTGCCCGCATTAAAGCAATGTGATGTGAAAACATCAGGGACAATCAAGCGATTACGCCTAGAAATGAAATCCACCAGTGATGTAATTACAGCACAACATTTACTTACAGTGTGTTAATTATCCTGTAACTTCAGCCTTACGTAACCATCACAGATCTGAGTCCGGATCGCTTTACTAACACACTGTGGCTGTAAATGCCAATGTTCATGAACTCAAGTGGATTATTAATCTAGAAAGGTCAGTTCTTGTTCATCAGAACCACTTTGTAATGGTTGAAGATGACATGAGCATAATTGCATAAGCTTCATTAGAAAGTGGCTTGACATTTTATGAGAGCAACATACAAGAAATAAGTTGTTTTTGTGTGATCTTCAAGTTTCTCGATGTGCCTCTTCACAAAAATGTAAAGACACACAAACAGGGTCTGTACAGCCAGCCTGATCTCATGAAATGTGTCTCTATTGCACGCATTGGATTTATCGTGCAATTTATACGCAAAAATGTGTTTTTACGTGCATTTGATACGCAGTTTTCGCGTGCATGGTAATATGCACGTACCCCTCGCCACTAACCCTACCCAAGGGGTTTTCAGTGCGTATCATACAGTATTGCACTGGTTTTGTCCATCCTTCTGTTAGACTGTCTCACACATGAATTATGTTGAATATCTGTCAGCTGTTAAATTTAACTACACAATTAAATAATACCAGTTTAGCTCAACCAATCACTGAGCAATGCTTCATTGTGTTCAGTCTGTGTGTAAAAAGAGCATTAGCAATTAAAGACAAAACACTTCAGCAAAACATGATCAGCTCAAAGTGTCTGAATCATTTTTGGTCTCAAATGTTACTGGTAGTCCCTGTAAGAAGAATATTTGGGTATAATATGTCACAGTTTACTGTATTTTGCTCTCCTCGCTTACAGTAATGAACTATAGTGTCCTGCACACACTAGTAAAACATATCAAAAATGATATCTGGTGTCTGAATACATTTTTTAACTGCATCAGCTGATCTGATAACTCTGAGTTCTTGTCCTATTTTATTACATTTTCTAAACTATAGCGAATAATCTGTGATAATGTAAGAAATGTTGAACATGTCTGAATTGCTTGTAAAAACAAATTTTCGCGTGTAAATTGCATGATAAATACAATGCGTGCTATGAGACCGGGTTGCTACACTCTCAGAAAATAGGTACAAAAGCTGTCACTGGGACAGTACCCTTCAAAAGGGTTCTAATATGTACCATTTAGGTACTAATATGTACACTTTTTGGTACCAATATGTACCTTTGAGGGACAAAAATGCACTCTTTAGGTACAAAGGTGTACCTTTTGAAAAGGTACCGCCACAGTGACAGCTTTTGAACCTTTTTTTCTGAGAGTGTACAGCTCTGAATGAGACTGGTGCTCAGGTGCTCATGCACTATCACTCACCTTTGACCAGTGTGTGTTTGTCCGTCGGCGAGGATCTGGCAAGCACTCGCAGTTTAGGCCAGACTTTATCAATGCGCTCCTGCTCAACCTGTGAGAGACAGAAACCCACATCTGAGACAGGCGTCCATCATGGTGCCAGGGGATACGCAAAATAACCAGTCGTATATAACATGAAACATGACATTTCTTGTTGTAATGAGGTTCAACATTCATCAGAGAAGTCACTGCATTAACATACAGTATAAATGATTTGACAGTGTATTAATCATTCACATTTGGCTTGTTTGTTTGAATGGCCACCTATCAAATGTGTTCAATAACTGTCTACATCAATAACAGCAGTGCATTACTTGCAGAGAGTATAAATGCGACTAATGTAATCACAACATAATAAAAAAGCCCCATAAATTATGCGAGTCCTGGAACGCAACAGCATCAGGGCCACAGACGGTTATTTGCTCTGGGTTCAATATGCATTAAGCTCTCTCGACAGCATTTGTGCAGTGATGTTGATTACCACCGACAGTCATTTCAACTCGGCCTTTGGTGTTTTTCAATGCAAAAAGCAAAAAGCATGTCTATCGTAATGCACTTTCCATGAGGCCAGAGTTGCTAAGGCTTTAAAAGCAGAATTTTAAGCTTACTGACATACCGTGATTCCTATAAGGTGTGTGTCAGCACTGATTTACAAATGCATGAAAGACATGTTACTTTCCATAAAAAGTAACTAAGTAATGCAATTAGTTACTTTTTGGGGGAGTAATGCAATATTGTAATGCTTTACTTTTGAAAGTAACTTTCCAGGCCATATCTCTCACAAATAGTGGAATTTCCTAAATACTGATCATCTTTTCAAAATCCTTAAAGTTTATTTAGAGGTTGAAATTAGACTTTGATTTTAAATGTGACTATACTGTATCTCTGTTGCCGTTTACACATGATCGCCATCATTGTGATTTGTTATTAAAATGCTTTAGGACCTTGTAGGGCTACACGATTAATTGTAAAATAAATAAATAAATAAAAATCGCAATCTCGATTCAAACACAATCTCATTCCTAAATGCTCTATGTCTATTAAAATTTTGACATGTACAATCACAGCGAACATTCAGATCTGAGTTCTGATCCAGAGAGAGCCGTTATCATGAATAGATGTGAAACAGCTTCACAAACAGTCTTTAACACACAGTATCATTAATTCTGTCTTACAATCATTCAGATTATCACAGAAGTACTGAGATAAAAGTTTATAGTTTAGATATAAACACTGATGTCTACGGTAGAGAGCAAAATAGAGTAAATCACCATTTGAAATAAAGACTGTATCAATTACATTGTTACACCAGTAGGTGGTGACACGTGACCGTAAACAAATGTATTTGTCATTGAATCATTCACTCAAGAGATTCGTTCAAAATCGCTGATTCATCCATTAATGAAGTGAAGTCGTTATGAGTGAGTCATTGAATCATTCATTCAAGATATTCGTTCAAAATCGCTGATTCATTCAGTAATGAAGTGAAGTCGTTATGAGTGAGTCATTGAATCATTCACTCAAGAGATTCGTTCAAAAACGCTGATTCATCCAGTAATGAAGTGAAGTCGTTATGAGTGAGTCATTGAATCATTCATTCAAGATATTCGTTCAAAATCGCTGATTCATGCAGTAATGAAGTGAAGTCGTTATGAGTGAGTCATTGAATCATTCACTCAAGAGATTCGTTCAAAAACGCTGATTCATCCAGTAATGAAGTGAAGTCGTTATGAGTGAGTCATTGAATCATTCATTCAAGAGATTCGTTCAAAAACGCTGATTCATTCAGTAATGAAGTGAAGTCGTTATGAGTGAGTCATTGAATCATTCATTTAAACCAATTTTTTTAATAATTCATTCAGATTCATTAAAGTGGAAATGTAAATTTCTTCAGCAACAAATACATATTGTGGGATTTCATCCACTCTCTCGGGTTTTCCTTCGTAATGTAGTTGGGTATGCATGTGTGAGTGGCTTTATCTAAATGATATGCAAACAACTCACATGTTATGTGACAGAGTCTTTCTCTTCTAGAAAAACACAGGAAAAATATGAATGACTCATCCTGCACTACACAGATCTTTGTCTCAGAATGTGAATGTCTCTGACTCTCGATGTAGAAAATCTGATATTGTTGCACCATTACTTAAAGAGATTCGTACCTTACTTATAAAGTATTATTTCTTATTTTCTATGGTATTTGATATTCTGCCACAAATGCTGTCCATAGAGCTTGATTGGTTATGTTTGATGTATTGTCCTGATATGAGTACCTCTCCCTTCTCATTCCTGATCCTCCTGTTGAACTCTTTCCCGTCGATGCACAGAAAGTCTTCTCCGGGCTGGATGATGCCACATTTGATAGCGATCGCTCGTGCCGTGTTGATGTTGTCTCCTGTCACCATACGCACAGTGATTCCAGCACGCTGGCATTTCAGGATGGCGTCGGGCACCTGCGGGCACAAGAGGTATCAGCGGGCATTAGCTCGCTCCAGAGGAAAGGGTAAACCGCAGTGCAGCAGTGAATGAGAACACATTCTCTCCTGACTCCTCTACTGGCACCACTGAAACCAGTGAGCGCTCATTAGGAGGAATTCAAAGAGCTCCTGTTAGCCCCTCTAGCCTAGTTAGCCCCTCTAACTACCTAACATTTCAGTCAGTTTTGGACTTACCATTTTCATGTTTAAATATACAGTGTGTTTCATATTGTGCTGTTCAGCAATTTAGTATCGTCATTATATCAGTGTAGATGTAGCTGGACCAAAATACAATCATTAAAATATCAAGTAAATAAGTATTGTGATACTTGGTGCCGCAGTAACACTCTTGTCCCAAAAAGTATTGCTATACCACGATAGGCTACTCAATATGTTGTTCCACGGTGAGTCATTTTTCACTGTTGCACCTACACAAAATTTGAGGGTTCCCCCACCTGCCAAATCCCACTTTAACCACTGCGCGTAACTAATGTAAATCAAGCAAGCTAGTGTGCATAGGCCACGAAGTGTTGGCAAAATAACACATTAGCGGAGCGGAGAGAATAATATGGAATTTTGCACAAAATAAATTCAAGCACTTTTAAGGACGTGTATCTGTGTGTGTTTATTTTCCAAAATTTTCCAGGGCCTTGAATTTTTTTTTCCTTCAGATTCAAAAACTTTCCAGGATTTCAAGGACCCGCGGGAATCCTGTATGCAGTGCTGGATTTCTCAGGCAACAAAAGACAGAATGATTCATCTGAAGGAGTAAGAGCCTAAAACCAGCCAACAGACCAGCTCAGACCAGTTCAGACAAGCTCAGACCAGCTCAGACCAGTTCAGACCAGCTCAGACCAGATCAGACCAGTTCAGACCAGCTCAGACCAGCTCAGTCCAGTTCAGACCAGCTCAGACCAGCTCAGACCAGTTCAGACCAGCTCAGACCAGCAAACTCTAGGCTGGGTTTAGGAAGCTTTTTTTCCAGTATGATTTTGTGGTCGTCTTCATTCAGATTTATGTTGAATCAAGCGATGTGAGTTATTTAGACAGTGGGAATCTAAAATATTTGGAAGTCAAATGCGCAATTTGAATCTATTGCACACACAGCATATATCAGGGTAATTATCGTTAACTAAAACTTTTTTTATTTATTATTCTGTTAATTGCAATTAGGCTGAAATAAAATGAAATGTAAATATTAGTTGAAAAACTTAAACTGAACGCAAATTAAAAATGTTGCCTTAAAAATGTTGGCAATAAACTGAAATAAGATTGAGTTGAAGCACTGAAAATATAAGATAGATAGCTAGCTAGATAGCTAGATAGATAGATAGATAGATAGATAGATAGATAGATAGATAGATAGATAGATAGATAGATAGATGTTGGTCTAGACACTAAAGCGATAGATGATATCTGATTGACTAGACGTTGAAGTATTTCTGAGAAACATGAAGACGAGCCGGTCCCGCTAAACTCATCAGGAGAAGAGGAAGAGCCTCATCAATAAAACACCACGGCAGAGGAAGGTGACGCGGTAACTTTAGACATTCAACACTAATGGATTTGTTTACAGATCCTTAGGTTTCGGCTGTTTATTAGGGAAAGGAATGGCTCACGTGTCCCGTCAGGTAACAGAACGCCAAATCTGTGTCACCATCGTCAACGAGTTTTCAAAGTGCTTTTGCACAAACCCATTCAATCCAAAGCAGGACAACAGAGGATTCACCCTGCAGTCAGACCTTCATCAGTGTTCCTTCATTCATGCTGATATATTCTGTTATTCCTCTTTCTGAAAGAAGCCTTCAACAAACTGACAATTACTGAGCGTGGCTCTAGAGACGGAGAACGAGAGCAAAGAAACAGCGGATGAAAAGAAGAGGTTAAATAATGCATCAGTATAGACGCTTCTTCAGTCCCCGTGCGTGAAGATGAAAGATCATTTGAGAACCGGGCCACTCTTTCACAATATCACATCTGATGCAACATCTCTACCGATTCCCAATATTATCCTGCAATCTCAAACCACATGCACTGGATAGTGTTTCTGCAAGACAAAAACCCCTCGGGCCCTATCTTACACCCAGCGCAAGTGACTTTGTACAGCGACGCATGTATCATTCCTATTTCTCACCCGAAGCACAGCAGACTTTTCCCTCCACAGACGCACGTCGGTAAATTAGGGAATGAACGTGCGCTCCCGGGGGCGGTTCAGAGAAAAGAGGAGGCGTGTTCCGGCGCAAACGTTCCCTGGTGCTATTTTGCAGTTCCAGAAAACAATTCCGCCACAGACCAGGAGAAACCTCGTCTAAAGTCAGTGGCGCGTTATTCAGAGGCTATTTTAAGAGCGCATGCTTGGCCATAATGTAGCGTATGCACAACACACACACACTTTGCTTCTCTCATCTACACAGACGCAGCAGTTCACATTTTTAGAAAACCATACATTATTACAAGGAAAAACATTAACACACGAGGGAAATCATTGTGGTGTCCATGAAGATGTGAAAAAATAGTCATAAATCTAGCTTACACATTTACCCAAATTATTATACGCCTGTTTAAGCGAAGCTAATCTGGGTGTGTTTCTCCATCCCCAATGTCACTTCTCTGTGTTTTACGGCCCTGATGAGAACGTCGGTCTCCTCGGCTGTGAACCGCTCCTGGCGTGCGTCTGGCAAATCCGCCGTTATAAGAGCAATCCGCCATGGAACAAGCGCGCCTGCTCTTAAAGGGAATGTGAGATGACGCTCTGATTGATTTATTTCACGTTACGCCCAAACCACACCTATGAGTAATGAAGCGACTTCAGACCAACACATTTTAGATTTGCGTCGAACGCAAGAGTCATTTATCCCGCCGGTATAATAGCAACAGCGCCCGAGATCCGCACACAAAGTTACTTGCGTTTCACATTTGATACTTGTGTTTCAGATCGTTAAAATAGGGCCCCTTGTGTTGCATTTACACAGTAAACTTGCTGAAAACCGTCCGTTGTCTAATTGATAGTTACTGTACACTCTAAAAACAAACTTTCAACCCACGTTTGGGTCAAATATCAACCAACCCAACCATTGGGTTATTTTTGTCCATATTTGACTCAACCATTGGTTGAAACAACCCAGCATTTTTTAGTGTAAGACATTTTTAGCAAGTAAAAGACTTTTAGTATAATTGTACAACCGTCCATCTTCAGCTCGTGCTTCACGTGTCTACTTTCAGTGAAATCTTTACGGATTTTTATAAAGTAAATGTAAGAATAACTTCGATATTGTTAGTAATTTTTCAAGATGAACACTGGACTGAAGCGACTTTGGTTTACTTGATTATCCAGAAATCCTGTTTTTGAAAAATCATGATCCATCAGGCTTTTGAGGAAGGTTTATTTGTTGATCTCTAAATCATCATTGTATTGCGTTGCATTATTATATGTTTAAAACTACAGAGCTTTGATCATAAAACTAAGCATGTAAATATCATCTTACTAAAACATATTATTGGAAGATATTGGGTGACGACTGATATTTATATGATTTTTGTTTTGTTTTTTGCAACTAGTCTGATCTCATTGATTTACATTACAAACTATCAGAATTTCATCTCACTGTTTTGCCATATTAATATCAGAATCTGCTCTGAATAAATTTGAGCTGTTTTTCCTCCATATTCTCACTATATCATACTATATGAGGTATAAAAACCTGATGTTTCAAATATGATACAATATGGGTTCATAAAGGTTCAATAAAAGTCAGTTTAAAAAAACTAATTTTCAGACTACTATTTCATATCACAGGTTTCCAGGGTTAAGATAGTGTGTATTAAGACTAGACATCAACTAGACAATTTTGAAAATATATAGCTTTTCACATATTTAGCAAAAAAGCTGATGCGGAGGTCACATTACAGGTGTGTTCTCATGCATAAAATGCAAAATATTTCGAATAATAACCATGACATGATCAAATATGAAGAAAGTTCTTACCTCAGGTCTGACAGGATCCTCAATTCCAACGACACATATTGCGGTCAGGTCGGTCAAGATGTTGTTCTCGTCCTCCCAGTTGGGCTCGGGGTTTCCGGAGAAGTCCCGATAGGCCACACAGATGGTCCTGAGTCCGTTACACGCCATGGGCTCGATGATCTTCTTCACCATCTCGTCCCGGTCCCTCGGCCTGAACACGCGAGTTTCTCCAACATCGTTCAGAATAAGAGAACACCTGAACCAAACACACCAGAGTCACTCGTATCATTGAGTCCATGTGCACTTTCCAGCCGTTGGGTTTGTTTTATACATATTTGACCAATTTTTTAAACAACCCAGCAATTTTTAAGTGTAATTTTAGTATAATTGTCCAACCGTCCATCTTCAGCTCGTGCTTCACGTCTCTATTTCCTGTGAAATCTTTACGGATTTGTATAAAGTAAATGTAAGAATAACTTTGATATAAGATGAACACTGGAATGAAGCGACTTTGGTTTACTTGATTATACAGAAATAAAATAAAAAATGTGTTGAAAAATCATGAGCATCAAATATGATCCATCAGGTCCATATTTGTCGATCTCTAAATCATCATATATTGCATTGCATTATTATATGTTTAAAACTACAGAGCTTTGATCATAAAACTAAGCATTTAAATATCATCTTACTAAAAAATATTATTGGCAGATATTGGGTGACTATGGCAAGCCATTTTAGCTTAAATTGTACCCAGCGTTACTCGTCGTAATTGCATTTTTACTAGTAAAAAAATGAATTAAAGATATGTATAATTGCAGAGCTCTGTAATTGAATTAAAGAGCTCTGCAATTGCATTCTTACTAGTAACAACTGAATTAGAGAGCTAACGATTCAATTGTAGAGCTCCGTAATTAAAAATGAATGGAAGTCAATGGAGACATATGACTAGTAAAAATTCATTTGTAGAGCTCTCTAATTGAATTCTTACTAGTAAAAATGCAATTACGACGAGTAACGCTGGGTACAATTTAAGCTAAAACGGCTTGCCATAGGTGACGACTGTTTTTCATATGAATTTTGTGCAACTAGTCTGATCTCATCAGAATTTCATCTCACTTTCTTGCCATATTAATATCAGAATCTGCACCAAATTGCACATCTAAATCATTCCAGGCTCAGTAATTCAACATAACGACCTTCCATTTGCCATCGAGACGTTGAAATGCTTTCATGAAGAATTGTGGATAGACATCATAGAGCTGATGAAAGCCGCTCACTTTTTAAGGATGATTTCAGACGCTCCTTTGCTGTACATTCGGAAGTTTCCGTCGGGAAGCTTGATGACGGTGCTCATGGACTTCCTGGAGGAGTTAAACGTGTACACCTTGTAGAGCTTCTCCTCGGGGATCTGGTTGCGAACGGTCTGGTAGTCTCGCTTCAGGTCCAGAACCAGTCCCAGAAGGCCACACTCGGTTTTGTTGCCCACTTGTTTGGGAAGACCTCCCTCTTTATCTGCAGGCTGGAACGGTGGAAACACCAGAGAGGAATCAGAGACCAGTTACACAAGCTTTAACAGTTACACAAGCTACATACTGCATTAGAGTCAAGTCAAGTCAAGTCAGCTTTATTTATACAGCGCTTTTTGCAATATAGAGTGTTTCAAAGCAGCTTTACAGAGACAACAGGAAAATAACGCAACAGAGTTTGTTTCTGTTGTTAATAATTTAGTTCAATTATTGTTGAATATTAAATGTATATTAAATTCTGTTCTATTAATGTTGAGGATCATTAAGGGTTGCATAACATCGCAGTCGTACAGTATCAACAGGTTAGGGTTGGATGCCTAACAGAAGGAGAATATGTGATTTAGAATTATTTTTTTACAGCATTTTGCACAGCATTCTGGGTTTGATTTGTTATGAATCTCAAACTCAAAATATTAAACTTCATCGGGAACTGCTCTATATACAGACTCCGATCAAACTTTGATTTGTAGAATTCATTCTAGAGTGTGTATGAACTTTGTTGCATGAACTTTAATACATTTACATTTATTCATTTAGCAGATGCTTTTATCCAAAGTGACTAACAAATGAGAACAATAGAAGCAGTAAAAACTAATAATAGGACAAAAATATGCAAGTGCTGTGACCCTTCCAGTTTAATCTAACGCAGTACCAGTTGTTTTTAATTAATTTTTATTTATTTATAATCTGTAAAAAAAAAAAAAGAAAAGATAATAATAATAATCCGTTACATTTATATTGCTCTTTTTTCGGCACTCAAAGCACTTTATGGAAGGAGGGAATCTCCTCGACCACTTTACACTTTACACAATCTCTCACTGACACTGGGATTTAAAGATTCAAAATGTAACCAATGTTTTCATTTTCTATGGAAATTGTAATATATACATATATAGTGTGTATCATCATTTCATGCTTTAGCATGCTGGATAGTTTTCTTTTTGATTTCTATATTTATAACCCCTTTTACACTGCAAATATGCATTTTGTCCAAAGTTACTTTTAGTCCACTTATTACGTACGAACATTCTCCCCGGAGTTAAAGGCTCGTTTGTGTTGACAGACTCAATCGCTGGAGATCAAGTCACTTTTCTGTTCTTTAAACATCTATGATCCAAATCATCTTTCAAAGGGAAAGAACCTTCTTTACACCGATTACAGATAAAACTGATATAATGATTGTTTCTTACATCTGAATGCCTGAAAAAGCTTTAAAAAAAGAAATTTCATTTCACAAAACCTATTCAAATCTCATTATCTGCAGTTTAATCAAACATGTCTGAATTTTTCTCCAAACAATATCTCGCTAGAATTACTTCAGGGAATTTAATCGTATAATCTGTTTATTTATTTATGAGAAGAAATGCTGAAATGCCAAGACCTTGATTGTGAATTAACTTCACTGATTTACTTTCCCAGTATTTCTCATATCTAGGATCGTGGATCACTGCAAGCTCTTAAAAAGGTCCAGTGGGGTTCAGTATAGTACTCTATAGGGCTCTTGACTCAGTTTTATATAACCCTTTATGCCAAAAAGGTTTGATATAAGGAGACATGTCTTAAACAGCCTAGTGCTATTTACATGGTGCTGCAGGAATAGTTTACTATGTATTGTATGTTGACAATCTATAATGTGGATGGACAATACCAACATCAAGTGTTCAACATGTTAATGTTTTGACTGATCATAGAGAGCCATTGTTTGTTTTAAATGATTTCTTCATTGTGTAAGTTTGCATATGGCACATGTTAGATCTTAGCTGCCAGTGTTTTGGAGGTGGGCTCTGGTAGTGCGCATAGCCAGACCGTACCATTTTTCAAGATGGAGAGAGACATGAGTGCTATGAGGTGTTAAATGTTTGAGTTTGTGGTTGTATGTTATGTATGTTTGTATTATGATTATTGCATGTCAGAAATTAGTTCTTGAATATTAGTTATATTATTTAGGTGCCAATGTTTTGCTGTGGAATTCAGTGATGAGTGTTACGGGGAAAGGTTCCACCCCGTGACAATGGTTCGTCCCACTAGTGTTTGGCGGGAAACTTGTATATTTAAACCATTGTCTGCATGTTTGAGAGGGAATGTTGCGTCCAGTGTACACTGTGCAAACGCCTGAACATGTCTGAGGCGAGACATGCTGATATTTTGTGGATGTGCCACTAGACATTGTTTAGTGCCAGTTTTGCTGCTCACAGCATTTTTTATATATATTTTTTGCACTATGTGGACTACACCTTGTGAAATGCAGCTTCTAAAATAAACCACAACTGGCATTTTGAAAACCACTCCATTGTACTGAGCCTTCCTAAACTTCTCCAGGCCTCTCGACAACACTCTACAGGACACACTGTAGTAATACTGTATCTGAACGATTTAACATACGTTGCCTTGATCAAAAATGTTCATTAACTTCAGCATTGTGTGATACTATTTCAAAGTGATTTCTGTCATTTTGACTAATAATAAATTGCAATTACCTGTGAAAACAAACCTGGATTTGAGGAGAACAATGAGAGATTCATGCATTCCAGTGAATTATTAATGGGATATTTCATCAATTAAATTGGGAGAACAGACCACAAATGTGCTGTAGCCTATATGTATTGTCCTTTTTCATACTATTACAGCAGAATGCATAGAAAAAAAGAAGAAAAGAATCATGAGGAAAAGTGAAGAGAGCTCTTGCCATAGATATTCTTGTTATATTGTCACATTAAAATACCAAGTGTTACGTTATTCTCATGATGTCTGAAAATAAAACATGAAGATTCTGACTTCTTTATTCCAGACCCATAGGTCCATATCACAAAGTAAAGAAACCAAAAGAAAAGAATAACATGCAAACATAGATCTGTATACAACAAACAATATTTAAGAACATACAAACTTGAGTTCCAGTGCTTCCAGAACCAGGAGGAATACCTTGTATCACTTAATGTTGGATCATTTAAGACAATTATGATTGTATTTTTCGAATCACCCAATCAACACATGAAATTATACATATAAATCATTACCACAGCATGCAACGTAGGAACATCATTAGATACGAACATTTGGCTTGGGCTTGTCCACCCTGGGAGTTTAAGCAGAACTCTTAATGCATCATTAAATGCCACCTTTTCATTTTAGCTTTACTATATCTACATCTTAGATGTGCCGTGTAAAAGGACGTACAGTAAGCTCTAAAAAGTGCCATTTTAACATCACCTGTGATATTTGTAGGGCAACCTTATGATTTGAAACGATTCTTTTCAGTCTTTTTGAATGGAAGTTCCCCAAACCGGAAGAGCCACCCATAATTCAAAACGCAGTAAGATCTTCAGGAATATGGTGGATAATATCTCATATTTGCTCACCTGGGTCATTCAGAACTGCTCATGCGTTTGATGCGGATTTCGTGGCACCTTCAGAGAGGCGCTGGCATTGAACGCTCTCCTGAACAGCTGTCCTCTCCCTGGTCAACACACACTCCTATGAACCACGACATATGGCAAAACATGCACTGGCAGCAAATACTTCCTCTTTACGGCCCCATTCGGCTCCTGATCTCCACACGGGCCCTCGCTCTCTTCTCCTGCTCACTGCAGGGCCACCAGTGTCTCCTAGAAGGTCATTTTCATAGCACCTCTTTAATGTCCCAGCATTCCCTACACTGACAGTGACAGGCCATGAGGGAGGCGTTTTGCCAAAGCTGACTGGCTTAAAGGGATAGTTCACCCAAAAATGAAAATTAGCCCATGATTTACTCGCCCTCAAGTCATTCTAAGTGTATATGACATTCTTCTTTCAGACGAAAACAATCAGTTATATTAAAAAATGTCCTGGCTCTTCCAACTTTTGGCTTTATACTTTTTTAAGTCCATAAAAGTGCATCTATCCATGATAAAAGTGCATTTATCCATCATAAAAGTGCATCTATCCATGATAAATGTACATCTATCCATTATAAAAGTGCGTCTTTCCATCATAAAAGTGCATCTATCCATCATATAAGTGCATTTATCCATCATAAAAGTGCTTCTTTCCATCATAAAAGGGCATCTGTCCATCATATAAGTGCATTTATCCATCATAAAAGTGCTTCTTTCCATCATAAAAGTGCATCTGTCCATCATATAAGTGCATCTATCCATCATAAAAGTGCTTCTTTCCATCATAAAAGGGCATCTGTCCATCATAAAAGTGCATCTGTCCATCATAAAAGTGCATCTGTCCATCATAAAGTGCATCTATCCATGATAAAAGTGCTTCTTTCCATCATAAAAGGGCATCTGTCCATCATAAAAGTGCATCTGTCCATCATAAAAGTGCATCTGTCCATCATAAAGTGCATCTATGCATGATAAAAGCGCATCTATCCATCATAAAGTGCTTTATCCTCTGCGCTTCCACGTTCGTCATTACGTTGTGCGTCCGGTCAAGTGTTACTCTTTTGGTGTAAGTCGACTTGCGTAGGCCGTCTACTGGAAGCTAGTTATTTTAGTCTATAAAGTAAAATATGGATTAAATATATTAGTAGGAGTAGAAATATTTAAATAATAAAATAGGAGTAAAATATGAAATATGGATATTTTTCTTACACAAACGCATCACTTTGCTTCAGAAGGCCTTTATTAACCCACCATAGCCGTGTGGAGCACTTTTATCATGGATGGATGCACTTTTATGATGATAGATGCACTTTTATCATGGATGGATGCACTTTTATGGACTATATGGACTATATATAAAGCCATTCACTGCCATTATAAAGCTTGGAAGAGCCAGGACAGTTTTTAATATAACTCTGATTGTATTTGTCTGAAAGAAGAAGGTCATATACACCTAGGATGACTTGAGGGCGAGTAAATCATGGGCTAATTTTCTTTTTGGGTGAACTCTCCCTTTAAATGAGTGAGTGGCAGGCCGAGGAGTCGCGGAGAGGCTTTGGCAGAGTCTGTGAACCACATGGAGCGGCTGCAGCCGGACAAACGACTTTGCCCAAAATGAGTCACAACTTATCAAACACGAGACAGCAAGATATTTCACCTTGTCACGGGCACGAAGAAAAAATGCTCCCAAAATAGCATTTAGATTTACAAAGAAGCAGTTTTTTCCAGCATATACGAGTAGCAGGTATTTTGTCTAAGCATAACCCTTAGAAAACAAAACATGGTTCATGATAAAATACACCAGGGATGGGCAACTCTGAAAAATACTCCTGAAATGCATTTAGGGCCCTATTTTAACGATCTAAGCGCATGGTCTAAAGCGCACGGATCAAGTACACTTAGGGCGAGTCCGAATCCACTTTTCCTTGTTTAATGACGGGAAAAATGGTCGGCGGTCCCGGCGCATGGTCTAAAGGGGTTGTCTCTATTCTTTTAATAAGTAATGGGTGTGTTTTGGGCGTAACATGCAATAAACCAATCAGAGTCTCATCTCTCATTCCCTTTAAAAGCCGGTTGCGGACATGCCATGGCAGATTCGCTATTTACATGGAGGAATTTGCAAGCGGAAAGACCGAACGCCTCTCTAGCGAGGAAACGGATCTGCTCGTCTGCCGGACGCTAGTTATTTTAGACGATAAAGTTTTAAATATGGATATTTTTCTTACACAAACTCATCGCTTCACTTCAGAAAGCCTTTATTAACCCCCCCAGAGCCTGTGGAGCACTTTTATCATGGATGGATGCACTTTTATCATGGATGGATGCCCTTTTATCATGGATAGATGCACTCAGAGCCATAGAGAGAGAGAGTTGCGACACTCCCATAGACCTCCGTTGTAAATAATGGCGGCGCTTTTAACCGCCTACTTCCGGGATATGAAGATCGGAATAGTTCCAAACACTGTCATTTGGGCGTTGGACACCATTCACTTACATTGCTGCGCGTCGAGTTGTTCCAGAGTTAAGTTGCCGAAATATCGACCTCTTTTGAATTGTCAACTGTCTATATTGTATCAGAGGCCCTTTGCGATGCTTATACTGGTCTTCATTTGTACATGCACAGCGTAATTATTTATAATTTATGTTGGTTGTTTCAACCAATTTTCAAGCACTGCCTGCTAGCTAACGTTAGTTAGCTAGCGCGACTTCGTCAACTAAGAGTTCGGTAATGAATCGCTACCACCTTTATAGCAACTTTTATTTAATTTAATTTTTTGGGATATACTAACTTTTCATTATGTTATTATTGTCTTGAGTGAAGCGGCTTGTGAGAACAATGCTGGACCTTTAGGATTGTTATGGCCATCACAAGTCCTGTCTGTTTCATGGATCACCTGCCCCTGGTTTTTGTTTTTCTTGTTCACACACACAAGCACACATTTTTGTTGTCTGTCATTGTTTAATAAAAAATATTTTATTTGAAAACCTTCATTTGTATCAGCCATGCTTAAATTCGTTTTTAATCTGTTATAGTTTTGATAATGTGTATGGCCTTAATCTTAAAATAATATTCTTAGTCTTAACATGATCATGTTTCACGTTGTGGTCCTGGGGGTGGCCACTTTCATCAGAAGAAGTGAGCTAGCTTCTAAGCGAATTCTGAACGGACCGCCACGGCAGACCTCTTTGCGTGATCATGAAGGTAGGCTAATGGCTGAATCAAAATTTATAAGCAAAATCACGGGAATCAATAGCCTAATAAAGCAAAATCACGGGAATCAATAGCCTAATACAGCCCAGTTGTGCTAAAATAAATATCATGAGACGTCCATCATCAGATGAATGATATGGAAAAGTTAAGTTAGAGCCGCTAAAGCCAGTGCTACTACCCATGCGAACATGAACACTAAGCTTTTCCCTCCAAAAATATAGCCTAAAACTTATCTCCAAATGCAAAACTGACATTAACAAAGTGCAACAATGCAATAACAGCTGAAAAAGTACTTGGGTGTGTGTTTTATTTTATATTTACCGTTCAATAATGCAATCGCTGATGTCTGTCCCATAGAAGAACATGACAGCCAGCGTACCTTTTGGAACTATTGGGGCTTACATGAACCACGTGACAGCCATAGTGGCGACATCAAAGAGTGTCGCAACTCTCTCTCTCTATGGCTCTGGATGCACTTTGATGGACTTAAAAAAATATACAGCCATTCACTGCCATTATAAAGCTTGGAAGAGCCATGACATTTTTTAATATAACTCTGATTGTATTTGTCTGAAAGAAGAAGGTCATATACACCTAGGATGACTTGAGGGCGAGTAAATCATGGGCTAATTTTCATTTTTGGGTGAACTATCCCTTTTAGGTTATGAATAAGCTTGTCTGTTCCAAAACAATGGCAAAATTCACATTTAGGAGAAGCATTAAAAACTTACAGTTTCTCACTTCTGCTAAAATGGATCAGGGATTTTTATGACATCACCGCAGACTTCAGCTTCTCATCACATCTTCTGTCCAATCAAATGCTCTCTAGAATCTGAAGCTCCGCCCCCTATGCTATAAACACCACATGACCAAAGCGACCGTCGACACGTCACAGAGCTATATGTGTTGGAGTGTGTGTTCGGTTGCTCAAACGCTCAAGTTTTATTCTGGTCTACAACTGTACGATGGTTAAGAATGAAATGGCTCGAATTTATTCACACCGTCCTCTACTATTGAATCCAGCGAATCATCAGCGCTCGGATTCGCTTCCATGGTGCTGTCAGTCTGTGAGGTAAACTAAACGCTATTGGCTATTCGAAAAGGGGGAGGAGCCATTCAATATGTCCCGCCTTATCTTCCTGTTTCAGTGGAAATTACGGCAACGCATCAAACTAAGCTGCGTGATCCAAGGCACTTCAGTGGGCCTTAAAAGGTAATGGAGCTGTTCCCAGATTCCCAGGTCGAAGACAATTAAAAACACATTGTGCATTAATAAAACACAAGCAACATGTAAACCCCAAACTGATCATTTGTGCTCAAACGCACCTTTAAAAAAGATGTAAGAAGGTCCAACTGCAACTGTCTTTGATGTAACTAAGAATCCAGAGTTAACAAAACACACCGTAGCCGGTGACCTAGAGAACAGTGCTGAAACACACACACACACACACACTGCCGCATACGCACATGTAACCTCCAATCAAGAATTGATGGGATCCCGGGAACATGACATCAGTGTCAGACCTGACCTCTCCAATCACAGGGCCAGAAGGTCTGATGGAACATGTGGTAAAGAAACCTGAGCTCAGACTACCGGCTGCAGTATCAGTGTTCGTGTTCATCACCTGTGCCATGTCTCACATTGCAGGATTCCACTAACTCTTCCGTAGCCGCATACCGGTGAGACACGCTACATACATTATGAATGGCAAATCTGTATCAAGTCCAGGTCAAAGTTGCACAGATGCTTCAAACAGGTGGGCAGCCGTTCTGCCTGAGAACATGACATTCCCTCTGGTTGTGTTCTGGTCATTTAGGTCGGATACAATGCCTTTTCCTTTTCCCAATAATGCTAGTTAATAGGGGTGTAACGATACCCACGATTCCATACATATCACGATACTGAACTCACGATACGATATTAATGCGATACTCCAAGACATATGATAAAAGGTTTTGTTTTTTTGTTTTAAAACTGTTGATTAAAATGCTAAATTTGGTATTTCATAGTGTGTATAAATGAATAGTCTTGGACTTGGTGCTGAAACTCAAAGCACAGGACAATAGAGACACCAGAATAACAATATTCATGATTCTGAAGCTGAAAATACTGAATTATTGTAGATGAATATGCTTTCACTGTCACTGACTAGATATATTTATAATAATGTCGGACACTTTTACTGGTAACATCAGACATTTGGCATTATCAGGACACACACATATTCCACCACTGCATTATTATACATTATATTCAACATTATATATAGTAGTTTAATGTAGAACTGACACTAAAACTCTGAAAACTAAAAAAAATTATCACACAGTAATTTTTATTTTGGGTGATCTATATAGACAATACATATTGTCACTATCCACGATACATATTTTTGTATTGCGATATATTGTTACACCCCTACTAGTTAATATTACCACATTGGAC
This sequence comes from Leuciscus leuciscus, assembly GCF_965113295.1. Taxonomy (NCBI): domain Eukaryota; kingdom Metazoa; phylum Chordata; class Actinopteri; order Cypriniformes; family Leuciscidae; genus Leuciscus; species Leuciscus leuciscus. The sequence goes on along the minus strand of NC_138747.1, from coordinate 32,238,244 downwards.
AAAAATTTTTTTTTGCTTTGTGTTCCTGGTCAAAAATGTCTTGCCAACAAAAACTGCTTATAAATCTCTCATTATTATGTTGTTGCAAACTATTGGATTCAATATTTTTCTCAATTTTGTTTCATTCAATAAGCACAGGTTTTATATTTGTTTTTGACAACTGATTGATCGTAGACCTCATTAATCTGAACACATGCGCCTGAAGTGAATAAGCTTGAGTGAACTTTATTCACTCAGAAACTGAGGTGCAAGAGCTCAGATCAATGAGGCCTGCGATCAACCAGTAACAAAAACTCATTCAGAACCTGTGCTAACTGAGAGAAAACACTCTGACAAAAAGATTGAATCCAATATTTGATGATAATATTGCATAACGAGAGATTTAAAAGCAATTTGAAAGGCTGGCCATTATTGATTTGGAACACCAGATTCGGGGAATGATTAGTTTAATGATTAGGTTAATGAAGGATTGTTCTTCAGGGTGAGTTGGGAAGGAGGCTTTGAAAAGTTTCTGAAGCCGCTCTTGAGTTTCGGGTGAGGAAAAGGTTGTGCATTAATTACATAATGCAGCATTAAAGCATGGAAGCTTGCTGGATCTCTCACGGGATGAAGAGTTCTACTCATTTCAGTCTATGTTAAAACAAGATGTCTGGAATGATATGCGTATCCATGCTGTGTCTGGTTCTGAGAGCTCTCAGAGCTGGTCTCCTGGGACGAGTTCAGTACGTCTGCTGAGAGGAGGCGTTCGCTAGGCCTGTTTCAGCTCATCGGCATCTCAAAGCAAGATCAGGAACAGATCTGATTCCAGCACACAGAACCAAGAGTTGTGACTTTTGTTGATTCTTTTATTATTTTTCATAACTCATTGTCTCGACTGTTTCCAGACTGTTCTTTTATGGAAACCAACCCAATCTGGCGCTCCAAAATACACAGCGATTATTCTGCAGCGTTCTTGACTGTCAAAGAACACATATGGAGACGCACATGACAAACACAGTCCTAATTCCAATAAACTAGGATTTCATCTCTGTGTTAATAGGATACACTTTCAGCGATTTCGGTAACACTTTACAATAAGGTTCATTAGTTAACATTAGTTAACTACCTTAGTTAACATCAACTAAGAATGAACAATACTTCTTCAGCATTTATTAATATTAATATTAATTTCAACATTTACTAATACGTAATTAAAATCAAAGGTTGTATTAGTTAACATTAGTTAATGCACTGTGAACTAACATGAACAAACAATGAACAGCTGTATGGTATTTTTATTAACTAACATTAACAAAGATTAACTAATACAGTAACATATGTATTGCTCATTGTTAGTTCTTGTTAGTTAATACTGTACATAAACTAGTGTTAACTAATGAACCTTATTGTAAAGTGTTACCGCAATTTCTGTTTATTTGAAGCAAACTTTCTCTCTTGAACTTTTAGACAACACTTTATTTTACAGTGTCCTTGTTACATATGTTACATGTACTTACCGTAGTAATAACAGTAAATTATGCATAATTACATGCAACTAACCCTCAACCAAACCCTAATCCTACCCTAACCCTATAATAAGTACATGTAGTTGATTATTATTACTCAGTACTTAAATATATAATTACACTGTAACAATGACACCTTAAAATAAAGTGTAACCAACTTTTATAACACTGAGTATAATCCTCATTTTGAATACATAAAAAATAAAGGTTCCAAAATGTTTTTTTGTTTTGTTTTTTGCCATAGAATAACTATTTTTGGTTCCCCAAAGAACCTTTCAGTGATCAGTAATTAAACAAAAAAAAAAATATTAGTGTGAGATTAAATCTAAAGAACATTTTTCCAATGTAAAAAACCTTTTTGTGGAATGAAAAGGATGTTAAATGATGTTCTTGGATGTTAAAGGGGTGGTATAATGCCCTTTTCACAAAATGTAAAATAAGTCTCTGATGTCCCCAGAGTGTGTATGTGAAGTTTTAGCTCAAAATACCCCACAGATATTTTTATATATCATGTTAAAGTTGTCACTTTTTGAGGGTGAGCAAAAACGCACTGTTTTTGTGTCTGTCCCTTTAAATGCAAATGAGCCGCTGCTTCCTGCACAGAGGGCGGAGCTTCAAGAGCTCAATACAGCGAATCAGAATCCATCCTGCTTTAAAGAGCTCAGGCATTTTAAGCGTCAGATGGCTTATAATAAACAGAACGACATCATCTGCTGACGTTTACGCTAATATAGTTATCGTTAAAGTTATCTTTATAGCTATCGTTCTGGGTGTGAACAGGCTTTTAGAGGGTTTGACTGACATGAGGGTGATGTTTCATATATTTCTGCTGACCTTGTGGTGCTAATGTATTACACTGTATTACACTGTATTATTAATGTATTACACTGACTGGCCAAAAAGAAAGACGCCATTTGGAGAGTCTAGGATAGAGTCTTAAGAGTCCAAAAATTAATGCAACTCTTGATGGAAATAAATGTTGTGATGTTGCATAAGCGAAAAAATGACATGACGAATGTACACATTAATCCAGAACAAACTAAAGGCTAAAAGAGTCTGCAACGTCTTTGGTGCCAGGGCTGGCAGTGTATATGAGTAATATCTTGTGTTTATTCATTATTAACATTAAAGTCTATTGTTGCAAAGAAGTTGTAGCTGAAATAACACTGATTTAATTTCTTACCAGTATTTTAGTAGTATAGGCGCTGTTGAGGGCTATAGCATTGACCAGTGTCTCCAGGGTTTTGGCTGGGAGTGAGCTGGGCTCTGGGATCGTCTTGTAATGGAAATCCGCCACAAAGCATTGCACTGCCGTCATGCGGTTGGTGGTCAGCGTCCCAGTCTTGTCTGAGCAGATCGCCGTGGCATTGCCCATGGTCTCGCAAGCGTCCAGATGGCGGACCAAATTGTTGTCCTTCATCATTTTCTATCAGCGCAGACAAAAAAAGTATTAGTCATATTTATAGATAACCTGCTAATATAACAAGTTGTGGTAAAGTGCATTCTGGATATGACTAAAAACTGTGATGCACAGTCCTCTTTATCTACATGAGCAAGTGTCTACATAATAACCCTCTAGCTGGTTTGTATGGAAGCTTGTTTCCGCCACAGAATGAAAAATAAATACGGTAATTGCGAGTTTACATCTCACAATTCTCAGAAAAGATGTCAGAATTACTAGATATAAACTCGCAATTGCATGTTATAAAGTCAGAATTGTGTGATATAAAGTCGCAATTGTGTGTTATAAAGTCAGAATTGTGTGATATAAAGTCACAATTGTGTGTTATAAAGTCAGAATTGTGTGATAAAAAGTCGCAATTGTGTTATAAAGTCAGAATTGTGATAAAAAGTCAGAATTGTGTGATATAAAGTCAGAATTGCGTGTTATAAAGTCAGAATTGTGTGATAAAAAGTCAGAATTGCGTGAAATAAAGTCACAATTGTGTGTTATAAAGTCAGAATTGTGTGATATAAAGTCAGAATTGTGAGATATAAAGTTAGAATTGTGTGATATAAAGTCGCAATTGTGTTATAAAGTCAGAATTGTCTGATATAAAGTCGCAATTGTGTGTTATAAAGTCAGAATTGTCTGATATAAAGTCACAATTGTGTGTTATAAAGTCAGAATTGTCTGATATAAAGTCGCAATTGTGTGTTATAAAGTCAGAATTGTCTGATATAAAGTCACAATTGTGTGTTATAAAGTCAGAATTGTGAGATATAAACTTGTAATTCTGAGAATTATAATTTTTTCCTTAGAATTTGACTTCATAACACGCAATTCTGACTTTATATAATGCAATTCTGAGAAACAAAGTCAGAATTGAGAGACGTAAACTCGCAATTGTGAGATAAAAAGTCGTAATTATCTTTTAAAGTGCTTTATTCTGTGGCGGAAACAAGCTTCCATAGAAATGGGACATTTTGATGTTCATGTATGTTTTTTCGTGCTATAACGTATTGAAGTGGAAGAAAACACACGTGCTGCTGCTTGAAATGAGGAGCATCAGCAATTCATCACATTTAAGAGTGTCAAAACGCCACTTATTGTTTCAATTTTGTGATAAAAAGGACAGAGTTTGAAAGCTGAGACGTTTTTCGTATCAGAAGTAAGAAAACCTGAAGCTCTTTGTCATCATTGGAAGGGAAGCGCGCTACGAATAATGATTGGTGTGGGAAAAACGCCTGACTTGAACTATGGCTGATTCCCAAGGTCAAATAAAGCCTGCATTAATGTCGCTATTTTTAACTGTTAATGCATTATTGTCACGTGAACTGCGACAGCCCTAAACTCAACAGAAGAGACGTTTTCTTCACACACATGAAGAGGTGCAGTCTGACATGTTTCTCTGCACGCTTTTGATTGACAGGATATAATCGGCCCTGATCATCGGCTGTTTTTAAACAATCTGCCATTGGCCGACAGTGAAAATAATAGCTTTTATTGGCCAATACCGATTATTGGCTGATTAATAGGTGAATCCATAAAAACAATAAAATACAAATACTTGACATATATAATGAAAAAACAAAAACAGTGCAGACGGATGCAAGAATGTGAACAGGATACACTCTGATTCAGAGCTGGCATTAAAAGTGTTCCCATGATGCCCAAAATCGCTCTCCGGGTAATCAGCTCATTAGGTTAATTTAATGTCAAAGTATTAAAGGATTAGTTCACTTCAGAATTAAAATTTCCTTATAATTTACTCTCCCCCACGTCATCCAAGATGTTCATGTCTTTCTTTCTTCAGTGGAAAAGAAATGAAGGTTTTTGAGGAAACCATTCCAGGATTTTCCTCCATATAGTGACTTCAATGGGGTCCAACGGGTTGAAGGTCCAGATGTGAGTTTCAGTGCAGCTTCAAAGTCTCGACACGATCCAGCCGAGGAATAAGAGTCTTATTCCTTATTGGTGCGTTCAAGTCATCTCGTAAAGATCGTATGTACGAGTTGAACGCACATGAACACCTCCACAATGTCATAAATACGAGTGGGAAGCTCGGGATTGTATCTAAGCCCCGATCGTTATAAGTTGTGGCGTGTCAGTGAGAAACATGGTGGAATACCACAATACTGAAAGGTATTTAGGAGTGATATTGTCAGGCTTTTCTATTTACAGCGCAGTAAGCTAATCGCCGGCACAGAATATGACAGCATTATAATATAACAATGTAATATGTAACGATAAAGTTGGCAGTGGCTTCATAAATTAATTAAAAACATAAAAAAACAAAGTACACCTGATGCACATTTCTTTGTTCTTCATTTTCTAGAAGTAGAGTTTAAGAACCTTGCTGTATTTATGTAATTAATTAAGAGAAAGTACACCGCCATATTACTACGAACGTGACTTGAACGCTGCCGTTGTAAACACGACTTCCCACCTTGTACAAACGAACTTCCCAGGAGGACTTGAACGTTGCTCATTTTATAACAAAAAGAAAAAATTATATACTTTTTAACCACAAATGCTCGCACATTACGTGATCACGTTGAAAGGTCACGGTGGAAGTACCGATCTAGTGTTTACAAAGCGAACGTGCAAGTCAAACACCATACTTTTTTTTTTTTAAAGGGTAAAACAACAATGTCGGACGATTTTGAAGTTAGAGGAGAAACTGAGATTTTTCACACTGCTCTACATTTTCCACCTACGTCATGTTACCGCCTCACCTTTCCAATGAGATTACGTAATGTTAAGACCAGCATTTGTGGTTAAAAGTATATATTTTTACATTTTTTGTTATAAAATGTCGGCTGGTTTGTCTAGATAAGACTCTTATTCCTCAGCTGGGATTGTGTCGAGACTTTGAAGCTGCACTGAAACTCACATTTGGACCTTCAACACGTTGGACACCATTGAAGTCACTATATGGAGAACAATCCTGGAATGGTTTCCTCAAAAACCTTCATTTCTTTTCCACTGAAGAGAGAAAGACATGAACATCTTGGATGATGTGGTGGAGAGTAAATGATCAGGAAATTTTAATTCTGAAGTGAACTAATCCTTTGAACTAGATCTAAACAGTGTGTGTTCTTCATGTACCTTCACAGAGTAGGCCAGAGAGATGGTCACGGCAAGCGGAAGGCCTTCGGGAACCGCAACCACCAGAACTGTAACACCAATAATGAAGAACTTGACAAAATACTGAATGTAGACTGGAGTGCACTCCGGCAGCCACGGCCTCTTCTGAAGCACGAAGTTATCGATCGCGAAGTAAAGCACCAGGATGATGACTGTTATGGCAGACATTACCAAACCTGAGGACCAGATCACATTAAACACGGCATTAGAGCTCCACTGCGATGATAAAGCGCCAAACCTGTAGACTCCTAATCCTCCAAACACCCTGAAAACACACAGCACCTGCTTTGCCGATCTGTACAGCCAGCTTCGTCAGTTTTCCTTGCAGAACGGATTTCTCTTTCTTGGAGACGTTGGCCTTCTTCTTCTCCTTGTCATCGGTCTCTCCTCCCTCTGCGCTCTTCAAGGGCTGCATCTCCATCGCAGCGGCGCCATCTTGCTTTTTCACTGTAAAGACCACAGAAAACACACGTCGGTAATGGGCCGTCCCACCTTTGCTCACTACTAGGATTAACGCTGGACCTCGTTGTGAGGGAATCACAAAATAAGAATAAACCAGAGCTTGAACTCTACTGTTGGGTTTTTTATGTTTGTTTTTATATAAATAGTAACTCGTTAACATAATATATGAATGACCGTTATGTGTTACCAGCCAACAAGTGCACTTAAAATTCCAATAGAAGTCAACATTTCAAGAGCACCAGTAATCTTCTTCTATTTTAAGTACAATTACTTTGGTTCGCAACCAAATTCAGCCAACCACCAATTTAAAGGATTAGTTCACCCCAAAATGAAAATTTCCTAATAATTTACTCACCCCAATGCCATCCAAGATATCCATGTCTTTCTTTCCTCAGTGGGAGAGAAATTATGTTTATGAGTTTATGAATTATGTACAAATGGACAGGGAACTACGTCATCACGTTGAAAGGTCACGCCGGCGCCGGCAATACTATTTGAACTACTATTCATATTCATCAGAATGTTATTCATATACTATTCATATTCATATTCACTGAATACTATTACTATATATATATATATATATATAATAGCAAACAATACTATTTGAACTATCCTCCTTCGTACGGTCGCATTGTAAACAGTGGGGCGGTACTTCTGCCGGCGCCGGCGCGACCTTTCAACGTGATGACGTAGTTCCCTGTCCGTTTGTTGATCAGCTCAATCCCAACTATTGAAGGTAAAAAGTCTATAAATTATAATTTTTTCGTGAAAATGACCTATCGTTACGCTAGATAACAACCTCTTCTTCAGCTGTGATCGCGTACAGCCCGTTTAAACACTTCAGACACTTTTGAAACTGCATTGATTTGGACTTAAAAACGATGGTAACCAATGAAGTCCATTGTTAGAAGAAAAATCCAGAAATGTTTTCCTCAAAAAACATAATTTCTCTCCCAATGAGGAAAGAAAAGACATGGATATCTTGGATGGCATTGGGGTGAGTAAATTATTAGGAAATTTTCATTTTGGGGTGAACTAATCCTTTAATGTTATTTTGAATATCTACATTGATCAAAGGAAATGTGAGGAGGGGAATGAATTTTACATTTATCCAGGAACTGGATTAAACCCCAATCCCAGTAACATTACATGGTTGAGAGGCAACTGAAAAACCTTTTCATGGGATCTGATGACACAAGCTGGGTATCAGGTTATATGGGACAAACATCTTAAAGGGACAGTTCACCCAAAAATGAAAGTTCTATCATTACTCAACCTTATTTTGCTTCAAACCTTTATGACTTTCTTTCTTCTGTGAGACAAACATTCTGTCAATAACATTCACAGAACGTCCGTTCAACGTCATCTGGTTTTTAATAATGTTCTCAACACTTGCCTTGCCTAAAGTTTTTTAAATGTTACGACTTGTTTCAGAACATTCCGAGAAACATTCAAAAGTAACATTCCCATAATGTTTGAACTTGGAACAATGATGAGATGGAATGTTCCCTTTCATGTTCACTTGAACCAAGATTAAACTTTTAAAAAAATCAAAGAAAATCAAAAACATTTAAAAATCTGGATGTTTGTGTCTTTTGTATTAAAAACGTGTGAAATGTTCAGGAAATCATCTATCAATCTAGGGTTTGGAGTCAAGAACTGGTTCTTATTCAGAACTGGGTTCATAAAAAATAAATAATAAAATAATAAAAATAAAAAAATAACATAAAAAAATTATATTCAGAGCTGGTTTCCTAAAAAATAAAAATAAAATAATAAAATAAAATAATAAAAATAAAATAATAAAAATTATGTAAAAATGTTATGCACTACTTTGGGATACTTTTATAGCTTTTTGAGGCTTGAACGCCTCATTCATTGTAACTGAATGGAAATGAGCAACCGGCACATTATTCAAAATATCATCTTTTGTGTTCAGCAGAAGAGAGAAAGTCCTTCAGTTTTGAGACGACACAAGGGTGAGTAAATGAAGACGTCGAATGATTCCTTGCTTGTTTTTACTTTTGGGTGAAATTGTCCTTTAAGGCAAAAGACGCAGTTTTCCACTACTTAGTGCATCTTGTGCAAGGTTTGCCACATTTTAAAGCAATATAAACCAGTAATGCCTCCACCACCAATTATATCTTTGTGACACGAAACAAAAGATATGTAGCATCAACTGTCTAAATCCATTGATACAGTGTTCATAATCAGTTACTCGTACTGCATACATTTCATGCATACTGTTTTTAATGCACTAATATGTGCATTATAGAACTGAAAAAACATTAAACCTTTTTGCATATATTCAACTTTAAGACCTGGATGGGATTCCAATACCGAACACACAATGCCTAAGCCAGACTATCCTGTGAACAAAACTTAAACGCAAAGTATGTATTAATACAAGCAGATGCTAGCCAAATACATAGATGAAATATACATTTCTGTTGTCAATATTTGAATACAACTTTCACAATTACTTGAAATGAATCGATATTTTTGTCTGCAAAGGCGTAAGTAACCCCAGAGCAAAACCCATTACACTACAGGTGAAATATACAGTCGATCATTAAAATGATTGTAGAATTGGACGAGGACAGGAACCCTGACACACACATGAGAAGCACAACAAACAGACGAGCTGACATCCGAACCGGTGTGAACGGAGGAATAAAATCATGGTGAGCGCTCAAACCAGCGGTAAAGTGAAAGCAGGTTACCTTTGGTCTGGTTGTTCTCCATATTTCCATCCTGCATTTTACCTAAGATGAAGGCATCCACACACACAGGACAAAAATAACAGAAAGCAGACGATAAAACATTCATCACATGGACATTACAGTGAAATCAAATTAAAAAAGGAAGACAGAGAATGAGTAATTTATCAACATCATTGTGAGTCACATACGTAACACAGAATTGATTTATAATGGAGTTTTGAGGTGTGTTATGGCTTTATATCAGATGCAGCGTAAGCTACCATCCACATATAGGTCTAGATGTTCAATAAATAAAATAGCATGTGTTTTGATGCACTGTGTTGATTATTGAAGTATTATGCAATATGTGTGTTTGTTAGAACAAAACTGGATGTTCTGTTGTGTGTTTTCATGTCATTTTGACAGGAGTGCCATGGAATATCTAATATGTATACATCGCTTTACACTCATTATATCTTGGTTTGTCACTATGATTTGTCATAAAGGAAGAATTGGGAAGTTAGTCGTTCAGAAGATATTCCATGGAGGATAAATGGAAGAGAAACACTCAACACAATGAAGGACACGAGAAACAGCACGACTCTACTGGACATGCGGGAAGAAGAACTGCTACAGAACAGCCATGCAACAGCACAGGAGGATCGGGAAAACCGATTTATCCCATCACACGAATACACGTGCAACTACAGGGGTACTCTAGTGTGGGAATGTTTGTCTGAAACAGGGCCGGAATGTTCAGGAAATAGTCAACAACTGGTTCTTATTCAGAGCTGGTTTCATAAAAACTATTAAAAAAAATTAAATTAAATTAAATTAAATTAAATTAAATTAAATTAAATTAAATTAAATTAAATTAAATTAAATTAAATTAAATTAAATTAAATTAAATTAAATTAAATTAAATTAAAAAATTAAAAATAATAACATACCAAAAGAAAATGAATTTCCTATCCATAGCTTTGAAAAAAAAACCAACTGATTTCATAAAAAAATTACATTTTATTTAATTTAATTTAAATTTAATTTAATTTAATTAACAAATTAACATACCAAAAGCAAATACATTTCCTATCGATTGCTTTGAAAAAGTAATTTGCATTTATTGTATTGCGGAATTTAACTTAACTCAACAAGTTTGAAATATAACCCACAAATGAAGGAGTAACATTAACTTGTATTTTACTAATTGATATGTGTGTGTGTGTTGGAATATTTGCACACATAGATATTGTATGTATCTGTTACTGTAAAAATACTGTAGTTTTTTTTGTACACTACGATTCGAAAGTTTGTGGGCGGGAAAATTCTTTAATATTTCTGAAAGAAGTCTCTTCTGCTCACCAAGGCTGCATTTTTAAAAATCAAAAATACAGTAAAAATAGTGAAATATTATTCCAGTGTAAATCATCTGTTTTCTATGTGAATATATAGTAAAGTGTAATTTATTCCTGTGATCAAAGCTGAATTTTCAGCATCATTACTCCAGTCTTCAGTGTCACATGATCCTTCATAAATCATTCTAATATGGTGATTTGATGCTCAAGAAAAATTTATGATTATTATCAATGTTGAAAATAGTTGTGCTGCTGCAGATTTTTGTGGAAACTGTCATACATTTTTATTTTTCATTCTTTGATGAATAGCAAGTCCAAAAGAACAGCATTTATTTGAAATAGAATCATTTTGTAACATTATGAATATCTTTACTGTCACTTTTGATCAATTTAATGCGTCCTTGCTGAATAAAACTATACATTTCTTTAGAAAAAAGAAACAATGAACAGTATATGTGTGCAACAGTTTAACAATTAAATACTAATGGGATATTGTTGTAGAATCATACATTTAAATTATAATTCGTATCAAATACACTCGTATCATAAATTGTATTCCAACACACCAAAGACACAACAAGTCATGATTTTCTTACTGAAATGTAAATTTACCCACTAAATCTAAATCATGTTTTTAATTTGTGCTGAAGTTCCGGTAATAGTCATGTGGCCTATTTCAACCAATGGGACGATCCACATTGTGTATCTGCTGCTGGCATACGTAACAATAAAGGAACGGAAAGGGTAGAAGAGGGAAGAGAACAATAAAGGAGTCAGCGATCAGAGGGTTCATGCACTGAGAGGACAGGATAGGAAGAGCAATGCCTTGTACAAATACCCACACTTGCGGTCTTTGCTCTCGACCACTCGTCCACTTGCATGACGTATTTCCTCTATTTAGGCGTAAAGACTGCAAGTGTGTGTAGAACTTCTGATTATTCGATGGGACACACTTATAGTCTTGCAAAAAATAGCTTTTACTTATTATATTTGAAATACTTTGCATTTTAAAATAACCTTCTTCATGTCTGTTCAGTAGTCGCTATATATCTAGCAGAAGACACTCATTTAAAATTGTGGTGATAAAAGTGATAAAAACAGTTGCAAATGTTGTACAGAATAGGCTTACACATCCCATACTCATCTTTGCACCAATAAAATGTGCAACACTTTATGATTTTACCACCAAATTATATGCACTAATTCATTTAAATTATAAATAAAATCGCGATTTCAGGGCACATGGGTCCCTGAACATAATGCATGATGGGATACGCTTAGCCTCGAATAAGCTTAGATAGTGTGGGTTTAGTTTGCATTAAGGGCACTTTTAAGCCATGGGACAGTCTTGCGCACGCACTTACTGTCACGTGCACACGCTCTCAAGTGGCCAAGACCACAAGTGTGGGTATTAGGACAAGGCAATAGACAACTGGAGAAGGAGAGGCGGAGCCAGTGAGTGACGGACAGCGAAGGCCTGCTCAACCTACCATTGACTAGGCTGGTATTACCAGGGGCATTTGCGCTTGCCGCACCATCGGTAGCTATAGTCGCGATGGGGTGTGAGGAGGGATGCGAGCAGTCTAGCCGTAATAATGAACAAAAGTAGCATGGTTATCACCATTAGTACTCTCTCAATACACTGCTGTCAACAGAAAGGTGACTTTAAAAGAATGACATCGATGGGAAAAAACACTGCAACATAAGACAGGTTACACATAATATGGCAGACGAAAAGTCGAGGCACAAAACTACACAATGATCAATGGCACAAAACTCTAGAGCTCCAACTGCTATTTACACAACCAATCACGGTAAGAACAGGTGATTCAAAAAATGAACAAATCAACCAAATTAAAAGCATGCGTCAAAATCAAATCCAAGTGCTTCAAATACAACAGTAGGGTGTCAGACTACGAGGCTACAAAACCGTGATCAATCTGATATCATCAATCTATCCGGCCTTGAGGGAATCACCCGTCCATCACAACCTCCCGATCGTCGTCTATGCGGGATCATGGATGAAATGCATTTCTTTGAATACTTAAAAAGAGCTTCTTTTTAAGTGAAAGATCACGGTTGCTAAAGCAGGGTTCGGGAGGGAAGAGCAGGTTTAGTGGGGTAGTAAAAGAGCGTGTCCTCGGGTACAGAGATGTATACTGTACCTGCCAGCTGATGGCCGTCCTCCAGAGCCTGACCTGTGGCAGTTTGCAGAACAACAAACACATAAGCCTTATGCTGACAAACAGCACACGCTACCCAACCAGAAACAGCACTTGAAGAAGCCACTGTGTGCACACGAATAAACGGGGGCACGTTCTACCCAAAAGCAGTGTCTGATTGAGGGAAAAAGAGCGGCACGTTTTGATTAAGTCTTTATTTGCTGACCAGCTTGTGGGTGATTGACAGGGTGCTGCTGGAGTCCAATCGTAACAGCACACGCGATTCGAGATATCAAATCTGTGGAATGAGTTACGCGTCGTACTTTAAAGGGGTCATGAACTGAGAAATAACTGGCATTTAAGAGGTCAACATACATAAAAGTTTCAGATCTAAGAACTTCATTGTTAGTCCAAAATCAGCTTTTATTGAAACCGAGCCCAGAGAACAACTCGTTGTGGAATGTGCCGAAAGACCGCCTCTGCAGATCAACGCAACTTTGGCCCCGCCCACTGGCGAGTTAGTGACATGACGAGCAATACAAGATCACTGACTGGACTAAAAATAATATTACCTTCCAAAGGATCCTAATGTTAGGAATGTGGTTATTTTATTTATTTTCAACAATGTGAATGTCTCAGTTGAGCATTATTTGTTTCTTCACTGTCGATTATTTGGCAAATCAGTCACAATTTCGGCGCAGGCTTCGCAAAAAGACTTTCATGGACTCGACAGTAATGCATGTAGCATTAGCATCATGGAGTCCATGAAATCGTGACTGATTTGCCAAAGAATCGACAGTGAACAAATAAATAATGCTGAACTGAGACATTCACAGTAACCGTGTTCACTCTAATGCCTGATCTGTGGCCAGTGATTTCTGATATGTAATGATTCATGTACAGTCAGATGTTCTTTGTCTATGTGCCAGTAAATCAAACCAGTGAGTGACTTAATGGTCAACTTCACATTGATTCTCTTAGCAGGATGAAAATAATCTGTGATTTAAAATGTGATTAAATTATATACAGAAAGTGATCAGAGAACGCTCCCTTTGCAATCACTGCTGAGCTGTCAATCAAACACCGCAAGTTTATCAGAACACCGCAAGTTTTTCCACTGAAGTCTCACAGCCAATCACATCAGTGGGCGTTTCCACTGAAGTCTCACAGCCAAACACAGCAGTGGGCGTTTCCACTTAAGTCTCATAGCCAATCACAGCAGTGGGCGTTTCCACTGAAGTCTCACAGCCAATCACATCAGTGGGCATTTCCACTGAAGTCTCACACCCAATCACATCAGTGGGCGTTTCCACTGAAGTCTCACAGCCAATCACAGCAGTGGGAGTTTCCACTGAAGTCTCACAGCCAATCACAGCAGTGGGCATTTCCACTGAAGTCTCATAGCCAATCACAGCAGTGGGCGTTTCCACTGAAGTATTACAGCCAATCACAGCAGTGGCCGTTTCCACTGAAGTCTCATAGCCAATCACAGCAGTGGGCGTTTCCACTGAAGTCTCACAGCCAATCACAGCAGTGGGCGTTTCCACTGAAGTCTCACACCCAATCACATCAGTGGGCGTTTCCACTGAAGTCTCACAGCCAATCACATCAGTGGGCGTTTCCACTGAAGTCTCACAGCCAATCACAGCAGTGGGCGTTTCCACTGAAGTCTCAGAGCAGACACGCCCCTTCAAACAGAGCGTTCAAATCAGGGTAGCAAAAATGCCTTTTATTTCTAACTTATGACAATTTTTTATGTGAAAGACAGGAAACATTATAAAATAAAATAAAATAAAATAAGGCAGTTCATGACCCCTTTAATACTTTGGGTTAAAGGTTTGTTCAAACCATGAAATACAAGCAATAGTAAATACACGACTGGGCAGAAGTTTGGAAAAAAATCATAATTATTCCAAACTATTCTGACAGTTTTGCTAAAACAGGGTGAGTTTTATCAATTATAAACTGTGTTTTCACTTTTAGTATGCTTTATAATGTTCTTTTCCCCCAGTGTCCTGTTTTTTTTTTTAGGTTTACAAAGATCTGCTGATATAAGAAAAAGGTTTATGCGATAATAACAACATTAACTGGCAGGAATGGATGTTGATCCCCGTACAGAAGTGTTGGTGTAATGCAGCTCTGCTGAAGTTCTGTCAGGCTGAGCTTTAGTTACGCACCTTTCTTCTCTTTTTTCTCCTCCTCCTCTCCACCAGCACCGAGCAAAGTGAAGATGATCCCGGTCTGAGAGTTCACCCCGACAGCCATGACCACCATCCGACCCGAGCCCTCCATCACATGCGTGCCTGGGGATTCAGTTAACGGCAGAGTAAGTCATGGAGAAACTGTAAGTAATAGCAGGCCTGACGCTCTCACCTCAGCACAACTGACACAATGTGTGATCTCATAGATGACTGCTGTCTGACAACACCAATCCCTCACACACACACACACACACACACACACACACACACACACACACACACACACACACACACACACACACACACACCTGACTGTAGAAGTGAGAACTGACTCATTCATCAAAGCTAATTGATAGAGTTTATGCTCTCAAATGTACCACCACTCTCAAACACCGAACAGACAACCGCGTCCTTTTCAATATAAAGTTGTAGAATCAAAGTACATTAAAAGAGTGCATGACAATAAATAATGTGGTTGGCACTGAATAGCATAACTAATAAATATGTTTAAATTATTAGCGGTAACACTTTACAACAAGGTCGCATCGCATTTGTTAACATTAGTTAGTTAGTTAATGCATTACATAAACGAAGCAATGGATTTTGTACAGCAGTTTAAAAAGTAGATTTGATAATTGTATGTTCATGTTAAATCACAGTGCATTAACTTATGTTAACAGATACAACTTTTGATTAGTAAAATTATGATCTGTTGAAATTAACTTTAAAAAAGAGTATTAAATACTGTAGAATTATTGGTTATTTTTAGTTCATGATAACTAATTTAGTTAACACATTTTAACAAATGAAACCTTAACATGAAGCTAGTTTCTAATTCAAACACATCAAATAACAGATTTCCATCCGTCCAATCTTAACCTGCGTCATACAAACATAATCATGCAATGTTTTCATTCAGACCTAATCTGTTGGATTGATATTCAGTTCACTATTTTGTTAATTAATTACCCAAAAATATAATTCTGAACTGTGGCCCACATTTTGCACAAAACATTGTTACCACATAAATTAAATATTAAATTAGAAAAAGAAACATTCCTCAAAATAATGACATAAAAAGTAGTGCCATTTTTGGGTACTTTCTACAGCATGATGGGAAAATAAGTAAATAATATAACATTAAACACTTTCTAAATGTTAAGCACCTCCTTTCAATGACTACTTGTTATTTATTTATTTTAAATAATTAAGCCTATTTGTGGGAAGTGCCACTTATATTTTTTGCCTGTGTCGATCGATTTGACTATTTCTGATCAGTAAAAAAAAACAAGTTGATATTTAACTTCAATACTTACTATGTGTAAAAGAGCACAACAAAGCGAACACTGTGAAAGTAAAATACAGTAGTAAAGAGGGATTCACCAGAGAGAAGCATGGGGTCTTTATCTGCAGCTTTGCGCACGTGGTCGGATTCTCCCGTCAGAGAACTCTCATCGATCTTCAGATCGTTGCCTTGTATCAACACCCCGTCCGCTGGGAGCAGGTCACCTGAACACAGGAAGGGCTGGCTATTTAACATGTACATTTTGTAGAATTAATCAAATAAATAAAAATAAGCGCTATCCATACAGGAACACATAATGAAACTTGATACATCAGAAAAGAACAGCATCTTAAAGGATTAGTTCACTTCAGAATTAAAATGTCCTTATAATTTTCTCTCCCAAACGTCATCTGAGATGTTCATGTCTTTCTTTCTTCAGTCGAAAAGAAATGAAGGTTTTTGAGGAAAACATTCCAGGATTTTTCTCCATATAGTGACTTCAATGGGGTCCAACGGGTTGAAGGTCCAAATGTGAGGATAGATTGTGAATTATTTATTTTTTAAAATAAACATTTATATACTTTTTAACCACAAATGCTCGTCTTGCACTAGCACTGATGCGCCACACATTGTGTAATCAGGTTGAAAGGTCAAGCGTGACGTAGGCAGAAGAACAGACCTAATGTTTACAAAGCAAATGTGCAAAGAATAAGTCAAACGCCATTTACAAAAAATAAATAAATAAAAGGTGAAACAACGATGTCGGACAATTTTGAATTTGAATTTTTCACCCTACCCTAAATTTTTAACAGGAACATGCATGACCTTTCAACCTGATTACGCAATGTGTGGCGCATCACAGCTAATGCAAGATGAGCATTTGTGGTTAAAAGTATATAAATGTTTATTTTGTTCTAAAATGTCCGCTGGTTTGTCTAGATGAGACTCTTATACCTCGGCTGGATCGTGTCGAGACTTTGAAGCTGCACTGAAACTCACATCTGGACCTTCAACCCGTTGGACCCCATTGAAGACACTATATGGAGAACAATCCTGGAATGTTTTCCTAAAAAACCTTCATTTCTTTTCCACTGAAGAAAGAAAGACATGAACATCTTGCATTACGTGGGGGAGAGTACATTATCAGGCAATTTAAATTCTGAAGTGAACTAATCCTTTAAAAGTTCAGCACTCATTATGGTGTAAAAAAAAACATGATATTCAAAGTAACTTATAGCAAGTCTTCAGCTTAACTTGATAAATCCAACGGTCAAGAGCACAACGGGGATAAAACTGTTTCTGAACACAGGCAGCCACTCAGCAATGGAGCATATTTCAGAATCTAATCTCCAAAAGCTCTTCTTAGTGCCTTTGTGTTCCTTCCAACAATTCCTTCAGTTTCTCCAAACAACAAGTCTGGATCAATATCGCTGTCTCCAAAGAATTCCAAAGTTGATCCTCTAAGATGGCACATGTCAAGCATTTCACAGCAGAATATCTCTCCAATTGCTATGAGTTTACAGCCCTAACTAAGTCAAAATCAAAATGACAAGAATAGCAGTGTGTTGTGCAACAATAGGCAACACTATATTGTAGGTGTTCCCCAGGGTTCGGTATTGGGCCCTTCTGTTGTTTTATATATCAAAAAATGTGTTTTCGTTCAGAGATAATTTTGCTTTCATTTTCCATCTTTGCAATGCATCATATCATCTCCCACACATATTCAAAAATAACGGTAAGCTACTGCTAACCACCGCTGTACTAGTCGAGGAGATGGAGCCCCTTTTCCAGCTTGCCAAACGCTCTCACCCACAGGATCCCTCCATCACTGTCAACTCATGCATTATCTGCCTCCCACTCATTCAGGAGATCCGGAATAACATCCAGAACCCCTCCAACACCGCAGAACCAGCACAGCATCTGTCTGATAACATCTCAGAGAATAAAGTGGTGATCAGCTTGACCAACTCTCATAATCAAACTGTAAATTAATGACACAGATCAGTCTTGCTTCATTGCACAGCAATGCTGTCCGGTCATGCTTTAAAGCTCTCTAGATAACGCTCCACTTCATTAATAGATTTCAGATTATATATGGGTGAACCTTCAATTACAAATCTTGAATTTCATCTTTGTTAATACATTTATACATTGACACACGTCCATGGATTTATTTTAATCGAGATTTAAGGATATGAATGCGTATATTGTAGATTAACTTTACCTTTATGTCTTCAATCATTCATTTTAAATGGTTCTATAGTGTGAAATATTAATTGTAGTACATATATCCCATGTACTGTTGTCTCTTAATTAATACGTGTTCATAAAAGTGGCATGAATGATAATGATTAGATGGAGTTTAGCATGTCACACTGTGGGAAATGTCAAGTTCTCAAAAATATTAAATGTCTTATTATTTATTACTTATTATTACATTATAAACTGTAAGAAAAAAGAAAAAAAACATTAATTTGTCCACAATCACTGTGTTAAGAACCACACACTCAAAGCAACCGAACGTAACACAGTGTTTTGCAAATGATTTGGAATTTGTAAATAGTTGTTATGTCCGGTTGCTTTGAGTGTGTGGTACATATCAACTATTTACAAATTACAAATCATCTGCGATATAAAAAAGTGCAAAATAAAATCCCTCTGATTGTAACACTTTAATACATGTATTATATTGGGGAAATTAAATAGTCTGAATAACAGGTCCAAATTTAACCTTTGAACTCAATTAGAGCGACACAATAAAATTAAAAATCAAAGATGCCCCTAATATGTCTTTATAATCTAGAATCAATCTTTTATTTTTCTTTAAAATCCCCCTAGAAGACAGAAAAGTTCCTCTAATTGAAGAATCATGCATATATTACTCTGTTACTTCAATCATGACATCTCAGTCTCGATGAGTTTTATCATGTTCATTGATATGACAACGTTACTGGGTCTCGGCTCAAACATTTAAAGACATAAACAGTGATGAAAGCCGAAATATTAAATGCCATGGATGAATATTTATTGAGTAATCCACTATTTTGTAGAGGGGGGTCAAAATGACAATTGTCACCTGAGATTTGGAGTCAAATTACAGGAGCGTAAGAATAACTTTAGAAAGATGGCAGCATCATTATATTATTTGTACACACAGATAGGAAGGTCTGTTAGTAAATTCTGTTGACTTTAGCAATACTTGTAGGATTATATACCAATGGCGACATTACTTAACATGCCTGTTACTCGAAAAAGTAATAAACATATCTCACTATGTTTTAGTTCTTAAAATGTTCTTTTGGTCTCTTCATTTTAAGCCTCTCTATGGTTAAACCCCAGAGATACAGGGATCTCAGTGCGGCTCCATGAGTAAATTGTTAAATTGCACACATTTGCAGTGATCGAAATCCAAATGTGGGTCACTTATCAAAGTGTACTAAAGTAAACAGATTTAACATATAGACCTAACAATCTCTGTGTAAAAATAAAATAGTCATTTTTATGCTCCTGTAATTTGGCTCCAAATCTCAGGTGAAAATTATAATTTTGACCCCCATGTACAAAATAGTGAATTACTTTGGTGAATTAGTGAATAAAGAATTTAGTGAATAGTGAATTATTTCTCCTTGCCATTTAATATTTGGGCTTCCATCACTATTAATGTATGTCGGGCGGACCATCTTACAACAGATACTGAATCTGACTATTTAAATGTTGAGCAAGCAATCTCATTGGCTGGCCAATTGGCCAATCAGCTTGTGGCATGTAGTAAATAATGTGATTGCTAACAGACTGCATGTAAAGGCCTTATCAGAGACCTGTTATAAATACAAGAGGGACACATACCATACTTGATTTGTGCGATATCTCCAACGACGATATCTGACACGGGGAGCTGTATGACCTGTCCTCCTCGCACCACCTGGAACTTCTGCTCCTGCTCGATGCGGCTCTGTAAACCCCTGAACTGCTTCTCTTTGCTCCAGTCGTTGAAGGCCGTGACCAGAACCACACACACCACTGAGAGTAAGATCGCAGCTCCCTCGATCCAGCCGGCCTCGGCCTCCCCTTCGTCCTCGGCTCCGGCGGCCGCTGTCCCGCACGCTGGAGAGAGAGAGAGCAAGAGCAGCGCTGTCAATCATCTCGCAAAACTCTGTGTTTTAGATTAGACATAGCCTTGTGTATTTTTTATTTTATTTTTATATTCATTGTTCATGTATTTTATTGTTTGTAAGGTGGTCTTGAAAGGAGCCCATAAATAAAATGAATTATTACTATTATTAACATTTAAACACGCTGCTGAAAACACACTGTATAAATCCAACTGGTTTTAGTTTTTTTGGAGAGTGTCACTTCTCACGCCACTTCTTGCAAACTTTATTTTAAAAAAACAGCCTTTAGCTCTTTCTTTTATAATTCTTATTCATTCTTTTCTTATAAGCTCATATTAATTGTGAATACATGGAATGTTTTCAATATTTTTGTAATTTATTATTCAGACCACAGGACCGTTTCAACTGAACTAGTGAAGAGTGAAGAGTGAAGAGTGAAAAGATTAAAAGAAAAGGTGAGCATTTGCAGCTCTTATTAAACAATCATGTCCGTTTGAATCCATTAATATCTCCATTGAAAACAGAGTTCATGGACCTAAATGAGTCGTCTGAAATACAATATCTACTTTTCTATGAGAGCGTAAAGATATTCTCCTCATCAGTGTGTTTATTTGTTCATTCATTAGTTTGGTCCGCCACAGTATTCTGAGTTGTGTCATTAGTATTTAAAATGCACACAGATATCCACATAAACTAATGAATGCTAAACCCAGAATATCAGATTCATGAAAAATCTGTCCAACCTGTATGAATTTTTGTCTCTCTTATGCAACACATCAGTGTTATTTTAGTTTTATTATATTTTTATTTATAGTTTAAATTAGCTTCAAGTTTTATATTTTTAGTTTTCAAGATCATTTTAGTTAATTTTTTTAGTGCGTTTGTCATTTTATTTGCTTTTTTTTTCTACTCTTGATTCATTTATTTTTATTTCAGTTTGAGTTTTTAGTTCATTTTTTATTTTATTTTTCCAGTTAATAATTTTAGTGCTTCAATTTCAACCTAATTTCCATTTAGTTAAAGTTTTTCAACTAACATTTACATTTCATTTGATTTCAGCTTTATTTCAATGAACATGAATGTTATTAATAGCTTTAGCTCTATAATAACCCTGAACACATAAAGAGAGAGTCAACAAAAAGCTGCTCTTTTCCATGCAACAAAAATGCATATTCTAAACATCATCTTTTGTCTTCCACAGAGCTGATCTTTGAACAACAAAATGGTGTGGAATTGATGACAGAATTTCAATGAATTCTGCGAACTGTCCCTTTAAATGCTAATGATTATTCTGCAGATCCAGTGTTGGCTGATCTCAGATCAGGTCTATTTTTAGGCTCTGCAGTGCGGACGCTCCTCGGCTCTAGATCCTTCATTTGATTCGGCTCCTCTGCAGTGAAACCTCTTCATTCTGTGTGTAGAGTGTGTGTGTGTGTGTGTGTGTGTGTGTGTGTGTGTGTGTGTGTGTGTGTGTGTGTGTGTGTGTGTGTGTGTGTGTGTGTGTGTGTGTGTGTGTGTGTGTGTGTGTGTGTGTGTGTGTGTGTGTGTGTGTGTGTGTGTGTGTGTGTGTGTGTGTGTGTGTGTGGAGCTGTCCGCGGTGCTGAAGTGTTAGATAACAGCTCGTGACACACTGGTGCCGCAACACTCTCCTCAACACACTCCACCATAACGGCCCGTTCTGCAGGAGACGCTTTCTCACACTCGCTGATTTTATGCAAATTTTGTCAAATTTGGACAAATGTGCAGTTTTGCATTTGAACTGTTTCTGATTTTCCGGCTTAAGCTGTAATTTGAGCTAGTGTTTTCACTTTAAGCAATGTTGTTCTTCCTGTTTTCCAGGACAAATATCTGAACATTCTTCTCCACTCGAGACACATTTACTGGAGAAGCAACATGATTCTGAAGCTGAAAATACTGAATTATTGTAGATGAATATGCTTTCACTGTCACTGACTAGATATATTTATAATAATGGAGGACACTTTTACTGGTAACATCAGACATCTGGCATTATCAGGACACACACATATTCCCACACTGCATTATCATACATTATATTCAACATTATATATAGTAGTTTAATGTAGAACTGACACTAAAACTGGGTGAACTATCCACGATACATATTGTTGCATTTGTGTATTGCGATATATTGTGACATGATATATTGTTTCACCCCTAGTCATTTTGCTTCTCCAGTAAATGTGTCTTGATTTAGAAGAACATATAAGAAAAATATCCTGTCGACTGAGCTTAAAGAAATAGTTTAGCAAAAAAAAAAAAAAAAAATTTCATAACACATCCACTTGTTTGCTGTGTTTTCTCATGGTACACAAAAGAAGACATATTTGAAAAAAATTGTCTTCTGGACTTCCTTTTTTACACTGGTTTCCTAAGGCTGAGGAGCGACTGATGCAGTGTGAGCATTAATGATCTTCATGATGTATCTCAGGCTTCAGATGTTCAGTTCTCGTGAGATTCTCCCTGTATCGATCTGGATGGAGCCTGAGCTTATCTGGCATCTGGGAGATTCTGTGAGGGTGTATCAGTGTGAACGTCAGGGACGTCTGGACACACGGAGCGATCCATCTCTCTCTCTCTCTCTCTCTCTCTCTCTCACACACACACACACACACACACACACACACACACACACACACACACACACACACACAGCACCAGTCTCCATCTCTCTCACACACACACACACACACACACACACACACACACACACACACACACACACACACACACACACACACACACACACACACACACAGCACCAGTCTCCATCTCTCTCTCACACACACACACACACACACACACACACACACAGCACCAGTCTCCATCTCTCTCTCTCACACACACACACACACACACACACACACACACAGCACCAGTCTCCATCTCTCTCTCACACACACACACACACACACACACACACACACACACACACACACACACACACACACACACACACACACAGCACCAGTCTCCATCTCTCTCTCACACACACACACACACACACACACACACACACACACACACACACACACACACACACACACACACACACAGCACCAGTCTCCATCTCTCTCTCACACACACACACACACACACACACACACACAGCACCAGTCTCCATCTCTCTCTCACACACACACACACACACACACACACACACACACACACAGCACCAGTCTCCATCTCTCTCTCACACACACACACACACACACACACACACAGCACCAGTCTCCATTAAAACCAGACCGAGTGTCACAGATCTGGGATGTAAGAGTGAGCCGACTGAGGACTCGTCCCCTGCACACACTTTCCTCTGCATACACACTGTTAGAAAGAGTGGAATATGCATATTAATGTATTGTGGGAAGCCAGAAAGTAATTAAGCTACAGACCTTTAGTAAACTGCATTACATTTCTTAAGGGAGCAATTTCATTCTAAATATATAAAACTCCATAATATTATTTGCTATTCACGAAGAACTTTACTGGTACATTAACTAGTGTAAGACATCAAACTTCTGTTGTGCATGAAGAAGACATGTTCTGAATCAGTTCGTTTAGATGATCAAAGTGATTCACTAGAGTCCGGCACACATGAGGAAACATGTCGGATTATTATCTCAGCTCATTTGACCCTGCAGATTCAATATGATATAAAATACAACAAAATAGCATTCAGCTGTGATACATGTTGGATAAAACAGATCCTCACTGCATATTTATTAAGTTTCATGATATTGTGCCAGATAGATTCATATAATCACAGAATCTGATCATAATACCAGCTATGATGAGTCTCTACAGTGCGATGCAAGAGTTAACAAGCTCTTCTTCACTCAGATCTACACCACTTCATCGCTCGGAACGCATTGGAATAAAAGATCATTTTCCATTCCTGGAGTAATTGAATTCTTTGAGCATTATCGTGATTGATAATACTTGCTCAGCATTCTTTTAGCTTCTTTATGCTGCTTTAATGGCTTTGTCTTCATTGCACATTTTATGGGCCGCCGGTTTGATGTATGGCCTTCACCTAAAGGTTATTCTTCCAGCGCACACTTCATTAACTCTTCGCTCTCTGAATGCAGAGTCATGCTCGCTTTACTCGGAGACAAACACTGACTGCTGATGGACTTTCTCAAAGTCAAGTGAAGAAAACATGTTTGGATATTTCATTCTGTGATCAATATGCAGGAGATCATCCACGGCTAGCTGTGATTTACACTATTGTAATGCAAGACTGGCTGAAGTGAAGCGAAGTGCATTCAAATGGTTTCATGCACCGCTAGCCGAGAGATTATCTCACTTATACAGAACCGTGGTCGTTCGCCCACATTGATGACTGGAAGAGTAAAGTTACGGCTCGCTAGATCTAGCTTTCTGTCCGCTTTAAATCAGACACGGAGATAAAGTAGTGCGGGGCATTTATCTGAATGAATGAATTATAACATTTATTTGAATTAATTATCTAAAGAGAGAGAGAGAGAGAGAGAGAGAGAGAGAGATGCGTGTGTGAATTACCTGCATCTGTTCAGCATCTCTCTACTAAAAGTGAAGCTGTGAGTTTAATTACTTCAAAAACAGCATTATGTCTCATAACCCCCGCACTGCTGAGAAATATAATGCAGCATTGCTGTAGCCAAGCTATTTTATTAACAGAACGGTGATTAAACTGACTGGAATAAACACACACCTTCCAACCAATCAGAATAAAGTATTCAGAGTATTTGGCCACACTTACAAATGACTGAATGTCCCTGCATGCAAAATATATATGCAAAAAGTCATTCATTGTAAAGAAAGATGCACAAACAATCAAAACCTCAAGACAGAAAGAAGTTGCTTTAAAAAAAGTTTTAAAAAAAGGTGTAGTATTGAAAATGAAAACAGTATTTTTTGTGTAAATGTTGATAGTTGCTCTAATGTTGAATATATATATATTCATGAACTGCTTCTAAACAGCACGCCAGATCTAGACTAACTGCGGTTGGATACTTTACATGTTCTTTTCCTGGTTATTAGACAGAATAAGACACGATGAACACCAGATTGTGTGTCCAGAGGGAATGTTTGGAAACTGACATCCATTAAAAACACCTTTAATCATTACTTTTCTGTGTTAATATTTGTTAATATTAACTAATCTTAACATTAAGGTGACAGTTTAGTCAAATTTGCTCCCTCTCAGGTCGTTCCAAACCTGTATGATTTTTTTAATATATATATTTTATTTTATTTTATTTTTTATATATTTTAAAGAATATTTCTAAATTTTTTGATGATATGATGTTTTTTTTGTAAGAATATCTTCTTTTGTGTTCAACAGAACAAAGAGAGAGGTTTGGAACGACATGAATGAACTTTCCTTTAAACCAGGACTGGTGATAAAGTCGGTAAATTGGCGATAAATTGCCTTTAACAATAACCAGCGCCTCGGTTCCCTTTATTCCATACGCAGACGATTCGCTGTACACAGGAACGTGTGTAATGATACTCACACTCGCTGCCCTCTCCTGGCGGCTGATAGAACGAC
Organism: Leuciscus leuciscus; assembly: GCF_965113295.1. NCBI lineage: Eukaryota > Metazoa > Chordata > Actinopteri > Cypriniformes > Leuciscidae > Leuciscus > Leuciscus leuciscus. The sequence continues at coordinate 32,212,309 of NC_138747.1, read as the reverse complement.
AGACCCAGAGAGATCATGGCTGCGATTTCGAGGATGATGAGGGTCACGTCTTGTAACGCTTCCCACACTAACTGTAAAAACGTTTTTGGCTTCTTTGGAGGTATAAGATTTTGCCCGAAGACTTCTTTTCTTTTATCTAGATCTGTGGCATCTCCAGTCAGACCTGTAAGGAAACACAAAGACAAACGTTACAACTCCACTCAAAAGACATAATACGCACTGGAAAAAATAAATAAAGTAGGATTTACAATTTTTTTTTTTTTTTTTTTTTACAGTGTCAGCAACAAGTGATTGTGTTGCTTCATATACAGCCAGTTTGACATTCCCAGTTTTCAGTGTGAAAGAGATGCATTTCTCTCTATTGATGGTCCATTGATTCTGACTAGCCAAACACATGTTCAATGCAAGATAAAAACACTGCTTTAATGAAAAAGTGGCAAACGTTTTGGTCACGTGACCTTCCTCAATGCCCAGTGCAGGAGTCACATGATTACATTGATCACATGGTTAACCAAACTAGGGTATACAAACAACCCAGAAAACATATTTGAAGAACATGCATAATGAATGAAATGAGCTCACTACACAATCCAATAAACCTTTTCTTCAACTGATTCTGACTAAATCACATTTTCATGAGAAACAAACACATCGTACACTTATACACTCTTTAAAGTGTGAAACAGACGACTTACTGTGTAAATATATTTATAATAAATCTAACTGTCTCTGCAATGAATCTGACAGTGTCAGATATTTAAAGTATCTTTTCACATCGGTCTAATTGTAAAGCATGGTGTAAACCTGTTTTCTTTTCAGTTCGTCTAAAGCTAATAATAATAATAATACTCCCCATAGAAAAAAAGAACAGAATTTTTTTGGTTTAAATAGTAACTTCGCTGAAACTCAGAGTGTTGATGTGCAGAAATATTATGTTTGTTTTTTTTCATATTATTACGGGCCCTATCTTACACCCGGTGCAATGCAGTGCCAAGCGCGACGCAAGTGTGTTTTGCTAGTTACAGCCTGACGCATTTTTCATTTTCACGTCCTGCGTCACGTTGTTTAAATAGCAAATGCATTTGTGCCCATCTGTGCATCCATGTGTGCTGGTCTGAGAACGAGGTGTGTGTTCAGGCGCATTGTTGGAGCGTTGCTATTTTGAGGCAACTGAAAGAGACTGAGCCATTGACCGACTGAAACCTGGGCTATAGTCAATGGTGCAGTATTTTTTTTGTTAATTAAAGAGCGCGTTGGTAATGTGAGTCTATAGACGGGTCCACAACGCGCGTACACTCTGTTTATTACACACACACTCTGCTTATTACACACACACTCTGCTTATTACACACACAGGGACGCACAGCAGCACACAAACATGCCAAATATTAAAATTTAAAGGATTACAATGTAAAAGATTATTATTGTGTACATAAAGACATGGTGAAATCCGGCTTGTCCCGTAGATGTTCTGTTTGCGCACTTTTACCTCGCGCACGAGCAGATCCGTTTGTGCTCTGGAGACGCGTTCGGTCTTTCCACTATCAAATTCCGTCATGTAAATAGCGAATCCGCCATGGCGCGAGTGCAACTGGCATTTAAAGGGAATGGGAGATGAGACTCTGATTGGTTTAACGCACGTAAATCCCCAAACACACCCATTACTCATGAAGAGAATAGGGACGACCCTTTTAGACCATGCGCCGGGAGCGCCGACCATTTGTCCCATCGTTAAACTAGCAAAAGTGGATTCGGACAAGCTCTAAGTGAACTTGCGCCCTGTGCTTTAGACCATTCGCTTATATCGTTAAAACATGGCCCTATAGCATGTTATTATATTATATGTTTAAGGTGAAGATATAGAAAGCCATATACGCTGATGATGAGCCAAAACATTATGAGCAGTCACAGGTGAAGAGAATATTGCTGATCATCTCCAAACAAAACCTCAAATTAAGGTCTGGGTATATTAGATGGTCAGCAAACAATCAGTTATCTTAATCAACAGGCTGGATGCGGGAGAAACGGGCGGGAATAAAGATCTGGACCACTTTGACAAGGAACAAAGAGTTCTGGCAAGAAGACTGGGTCAGAGTGTTTCTGAAACAACAAGGCTTTTGGGTTGACTCCAAGTCAATTTACCAACAGTGGTTGGAGGAGGGATGAACTAGAGATCTGTGCGGGAATTCTTTCCCACTCCCACCCATTCCCGAAAGAAAAATATGTTTCCTTTTCCCACTCCCACCCACAACATTCATGTTTTGCTTCACTCCTCCTGCAAAAGCCCACAGGTAAACGACGTATGCATAGATTTGTTTCAGTAAGTCTATGAAATTTCCATGAAAATGAATGTGTTGCCTAGCCACAACCTACATCCCAGCATAAACACTCCCGATAAATGATTAGTTATTAAAGCGTCTACATTCACAAACCACTGTTAATATGAACAGAAAAGCAAGCATAGAAGTTCTTTCCTGATGACAAAAAAAGCTGTCACTCATTTTAGTTAATCACGATCTCATAAAGTTCTGTAATAATCAATGAAGCGGTCGACACTGCACAATCAATCATGTCTTTACATCACGTCAACACTTCTGCTGTTGGGATTTGCGAGTGTACAGAACTTAAACACCTCTGATTGGCCATTGCATTCAAGAGATCAACAGAAGTGTCTCTGATTGGATACACTGCTCAACCCTGCAAAACCACGCAAACACAGATACGCACTGGATCTCTAAATCTGTTTCGCCAATATGCTTTTATTACGGAGAAAACTGATCCTAGATCAGCAGTTATGCAGCTTACTCGCCCATCAGATATCGTAGGAGTGTTAGTCTAGTTTGAACTAAACCAGAACTACAATCCTTTGGCTTAAACAAATTAGAGTTTTTTTTTTTAAGGCAGCGGCTATTTGTACCGAGTGAAAATAACAATAGATTCTATTTACACTATATAAAAGAAGCAGTTTTAAAAAAAAATTCCAATAATCGCAAATAGCTGTTAGATGCTATTTATACTTATAAATAGTGGCAGATAATATTTGCTCCTCACTGTTGTTGTACATTAAACGGTATGCAATAATAAAATAGATTAAAAATAGATCAAAATAATTAAATGGACGACAATAAAGCTCTCCCTACAGCTACCCCTAATAACCGCTAAACACTTTATTATTAAACACACATTAGACTTTTTATTTCCCAAAATTTTCTTCTTTTTTTTTTTGGGAAATAAATGCCTTTCCGATCTGATGTGATGGGAAAAGGAAGTAGAGTGTGTTCGGCAAAAAGAAGGATTCAATTTGCATCAAAACTTTCTGTCACGCGCCTTTCTTCTATACTATTGCTTCTGATGACAATTATATATATAATTATATTATCTTCTGTAATTTTGTCTGGCCAATCAGACGCCAGTGGGCGGAGTTAGTGTAAATAGCCTCTGCCATCACAGCCTGATCTCATGCAAATGCGTCTCTATAGCACGCACTGTGTTTATCGTGCAATTTATACATGAAAATTTGTTTTTACGTGCATATGATCCGCAGTTTTCGTGTGCATGGTAATACGCACTTTATTGCGTGTATTACACCACTAATCCTACCCAAGCATATAACACATGCGTAGCCCACACCACTACTAAACCTACCCATGCGTATCATATGCACATAAACACTAATTTCCGCGTATAAATTGCACGATAAACACAATGCGTGCTATAGAGACGCATTTAGTGTGCCCGGGTTGGCCATCAAGGCGTGATATTTGCACAGTGGTGTAAATAGACACTCATTTTTTAGAGTTAGTCCAAGGTATTGTTTTTTTCCGTGTGGAAGCGAGTGCGGATGTAGACGCGTCCCGACCAGCGGCGTTTGAGATGAGTGTGAATATCGAGACGCTTCTCAGTCCCCAGGATCAGTTCTCTTCGCTCCAGCAGAAAAAAGGCTTTATATCCCGTGCCCACGAATGGAAAATGAGCAATCCATCTCTCGGAGTAAGATTGGGCCCTCATGTCACCCACAGTCTCCAATTACCCAGCTGACTCACACACAGGCTGTTCGACACACTTACATAAAGCCTTTCTGCACTCACACACATCACACTGAGAGTTACAGATCTGCACTACTAAAACACACTAGTCAACTAATCTGTGAAATGATGGAAGCCCTGGATACTGGACCGGGATCTGTTCATCTAAACCTGACTACATGCATTTCTTGGGAGACTTTTTCCACAAAACCATAAAGCAGCACCACTGTTTTCAACATTGATAATAATCATAAATGTTTCTTGAGCAGCAAATCCTCATAATTAGAGTGATTTCTGAAGGATCATGTGACACTGAAGACTGGAGTAATGATGCTGAAAATTCAGCTTTGATCACAGGAATAAATTACACTTTAACATATACTCACACTGAAAACTATGGAAGCTTGTTTCTGCCACAGAATAAATAAAAAAAAAGGTAAAAGAATTGCGGGATATAAAGTCCAAATTGTGAGATTCACAAGAAAAAAAGTCACAATTATGTTTTTATCAAGGATAGATGCACTTTTATGATGGATAGATGCAATTTTATGATGGACAGATGCAATTTTATGATGGATAGATGCACTTTTATGATGGACAGATGCACTTTTATGATGGACAGATGCACTTTTATGATGGACAGATGCACTTTATGATGGACAGATGCACTTTTATAATGGATAGATGCACTTTTATGATGGATAGATGCACTTTATGATGGACAGATGCACTTTTATGATGGACAGATGCACTTTTATGATGGACAGATGCACTTTTATGATGGATAGATGTAATTTTATGATGGATAGATGTAATTTTATGATGGACAGATGCACTTTTATGATGGATAGATGCACTTTTATGATGGACAGATGCACTTTATGATGGACAGATGCACTTTTATGGACTTCAAATCAGAAACAGCCATTCACTGCCATTATAAAGCTTGGAAGAGCCAGGACATCTTTTTATATATAACTCAGATTGTATTCGTCTGAAAGAAGAATGTCATATACACCTAGAATGACTTGAGGGTGAGTAAATCATGGGGTAATTTTCATTTCTGGGTGAACTATCCCTTTAAGATGGTGATGATATGGAGGCACACTGGACAGAGAGATCGCTCTATTCTCCGCTCGGTTTATCGACACATGCCGTGACTCCTAGAGTGTGTACAGAGTCGAACGCTGGGCAGACGTGATCGGGACAAGCCTTGTTTTTGAGATTCAGACGGTTTGTGGACCAGCTGTGCTGATCTGGATTCTGGACCTGTTCTTTAACACTTTTCAGTCAGTACGAGCGCTGCTGTAATGAAGATCAACCGTGCAGGACACACACGTGTGTATCATTTCTCCTGCACATCCGCACAGAAACGCAACGGTGACCAATGCTCTGAAACTAAAGTTTGCCAAACTACATGCAAATAGCAAAAAAGCAATAAAAGATACAAACATTAGCTTTTATCTAATTTCCTATTATCACTGTAAAGCTGCTTTGAAACAATCTATATTGTTAAAAGCGCTGTATAAATGAAGGTGACTTGACTTGACTTGACATGGGAAAACAAAGTAACTCAGATATTTTGTTGTAAATTTAAAAGCAATGCATTACTTTACTAACCACTTGAAAAAGTAATCTGTTAATGAAACAGTTGTGAAGCGTCACGGCCAACACTGGCTATAAATATAGTGTCACTTTTGATGAATTTTGAAAGAAAATTATTAAGGGTCCTATCTTGCGCTCCCGGGGGCGGTTCAGCGAAGAGAGGAGGCGTGTTCCGGCGCAAACGTTCCCTGGTGCTATTTTGCAGTTTCAGAAAACAATTCCGCCACAGACCAGGAGAAACCTCGTCTAAAGTCAGTGGAGCGTTATTCAGAGGCTATTTTAAGGGCCATAATGTAGCATGTGCACAACACACACACTTTGCTTCTCTCATCTACACAGATGCAGCAGTTTTCATTTTTAGAAAACCATACATTATTACATGGAAAAATATTCCACACGAGGGAAATCTAAAATCTAGCTTACACATTTACCCAAATTATTATACGCCTGTTTAACCGAAGCTAGTTTGGGTGTGTTTCTCCATCCCCAATTTCACTTCTCTGTGTTCTCTGACGAGAACGTCGGTCTCCTCGGCTGTGAACCGCTCCTGGCGTGCGTCTGGCAAATCCGCCGTTTTAATAGCAATCCGCCATGGAACAAGCGTGCCTGCTCTTAAAGGGAATGTGAGATGACGCTCTGATTGGTTTATTTCACGTTACGCCCCCAAACCACACCTATGAGTAATGAAGCTACTTCAGACCAACACATTTTAGATTTGCGTCGAGATCCGCCCACAAAGTTACTTGCGTTTCGCGTTTGATACTTGTGTTTCAGATCATTAAAATAGGGCCCTGAAGGTGCAATAGGTGATTCTCTACAGAAGATTTTTTGTTATGCTGGTTGAAAGTCTCCTCATTTCCTGATAGCAATCACTATGTTAAGCGATCTCAATGTATTTTCATAAATATATATACAAAAAAAATATTTTAGATAAAGAGTGAATGCAGGCGTCTAAGATATTAGCCAATTACCTGTTTAGTGACCAAAAAACTGATGAGTTTGTGATTGTGACTCACAAGTATAGCAAAACAAACCTGTGTGTGTGTGTTTATGTGTGGAGGATCAATCAAACGGGGGTCTCAGCGTTGCTTTCATCATCAGACGCTGCCCGTGAACGCGAGCGATCGACACACACACACACACACACACACCGCTGATCTGATCTGTGCGTGTATGAGCGACTTCAGAAAGCCAGAGTTCAGATCACACCAGATCACGCTCTTCATCACGTGGCGTAAAGGTTTATTAAAGGGAACAGGAAGACAGCATGGGGAGATATAAATATGTTTCATGTGGTTTAGACTGTGAATCATAAACACAGTCATTAGCAGGTGTCAGCGAACGGATGAAACATATCAAGAAAATAAATCACTGCAGTCTTGCATGTGCGACACAAATATGGATTCATAAAGGCCTCGTGCATTTCAGAGCCTACTGTTATTAGCCTGTGAACATATAACAGCATCAAAGTCTGTCAATCGTGTTCAGCATTTATGGCTCTGTTTATAGCCTGTCTTGATATTAGAAAGCTAAAAAACATGTTGTTATGGTGTAAAAACAGGGTGTGTATCAGCAGAACCAGAGCAACACACACACACATGCACAAATGAAGCACATCAGTGCAACACACACATGCACTACTGAAGCATTTAAAAAATAATCTGTACTTGCAGACAACATGATATTAATAGAATCAAAAGCCACTTCCTAAAGAGAGAATGGTTTAAGTAACACTTTGTTTCTTTTATATAAGTTACATGTACTTGCATAACTACAATTAAATAACCCTAAACCAAACCCTATACTGTAACACTTTATTTTACAGTGTCCTTGTTACATCTTTTACATGTACTTACCATAGTAATAACAGTAAATTATGCATAATTACATGCAACTAACCCTCAACCAAACCTTAACCCTACCCTAAACCTATAATAAGTACATGTAGTTGATTATTATTACTCAGTACTTAAATATATAATTACAGGGTTCTCAAGTTTTATCAAAAGCTTGGAGTGAGATCACATGCGGTCGGGTTAGGGGAGGAGCCCTAATGGAGGCCCGCCCCCGCCTGTCCCCGCCCCCCAATTTTACCCATTGTTCATAATTAACCAGCACAAATTGAAATTATAACAATTGGTAAATCTGATAAATGACAGAGCAATTCATCAAATCAAATATACTATTTAATGTTATATTTCAAATTACAAATATACAAAAATATAACAAATTGTCCCTCGTGAGAATTTTTTTTGCATTTTAATGTTAAATCCATCAATCTGGTGCACTTTGAGAGTTCAAAATTAAAAGCTCCAAACTATATTCAGTGTGCAAATTAAACAAAGAAAAATGTAAACCTCTTTTAGTTACAGTGTCTAATTTACATTACACCTACTACATAATAATAGTTATAATATTAATCCTATGACCGTAATAGCCATATTTTGTAAAAACAAATGCACTAAAAAATAAAGGAAACTTTCATAATTAGATTTGTACCTATTTCTATACTTGAAAGAGATAAGCACATGATCTTTTATTTTGACGCAAACTGCATCAAGCTTTTATTTTGGCGGAAAACATGGTTTACAAACGCCTATCATTAAATTTCTAGTGAATTGCGGTAATCGTCAAATATGCAGATATGGAAATAATCTGTAACTGGGTTATGGGTTCCTACACTCATGACATGGCCTAAGTGTTTTGAAAGTAGTTATGCTAACCGCGGATTACTCATCTCTCTCCTGATCCTCCTCACTATCATCATCATCACAGGAGCTGATGAAGGGCAGAAAACATACTGTATATTTTGACACAGTTTACAGTGTCTGCTTTAAGGGCCAGTTTCTATTGTTTCACGCTATTTCTCTGCACATTCCTTGCGTTTCTTCTCCATCTCGCTGAGTATTTTGACAGATGCACACTGACACTGCTGCACGCTCGCTCACTCGTTTAAAGTTGTGATTGGGCCAGCCCAGTGTCAATCAAGAAAAGAACCAATGGGCCGCTGATCTACGTGTTTCATGGGCTGGTCTGTCAGAAAAAAAACCCCTACTTTTTTTGACCAATGCATTACACCAGCACAAACCCAGCGCGTTCGCGCGATGTTGTTGGTTACCTAGTAACGAACGTACGGTGCGTGCACACTTTGTGTGCGTGCGCCTCTTACACAACGTTATAAAGCTTGCAGGACAACTTGGTTGGCATTGCCTTTTCAGCGTGAGAAATACATGGTGTGGCGTGTGAGCGTGTGAACTGGTTGAATTGCGTGTGTCTCACGGCCAATGCGTGAGACTTGAGAACCCGGTAACAAGGGCACTTAATAAAGTGTAACCCTTTCTTAACACACTTTTAAAAAGAGCATTTTGTAACAATGTCAAATTATCAGTTTTACTTTAAAGTAAATTTTAAAGAGTAAGTTTAAATAAACTTTTGTCATGCTTATTTTGTGCTTATGTTGATATGTTGACTAACATATTAAAGCACATGTAAAGTACTACATTATATTAATAATAATATATAATAATGTAATACATTATAATTTATTACATTATTCATTATAATTTTATCAATTTTAGCAGTGTTATTCGATGTTACATATAAAGTTATATATACATATATATATGTAAAGTTGCAGTTTAATACATGTAAAATATATTCACTTGATAAATATATATATATATATATATATATATATATATATATATATATATATATATATATATATATACGTTAATATATTTTGCATGTATTAAACTGCAACTTTACAAATATAATCATTACAAATCTATATTTTAACTTTATTTCAAAGATAAAAAATTAAATATTTAAAAAATATAAATAAAGTAATAAATAAGAAATGATCTAATTACATGTAAAGATGTACTTAAGTCCATCTTAAGCAACTGGTGCTCAAAAATTTGAGATTTTTACCATTATTTTAATTTCAATGAAATTAATGTAGTATATTTTAGTTCAGTAATGTTTTTTTATTTAATATTTTGTATTTTTAGGGGATTTTATGGTACTAAATTATATTTATGCAGTAGTTATAATCTATTTATTCACTTTTTGAGGATAGACCTGAAAATGAACATTTCCAACTTAAACGATCATAAATCTTGAATGCTTTGAAACACTAATTTTTCGGTCAAAAATGACTGAAGAGCATCATGGGGCAAATCAAGTAGTTCAACTACCTGCATGTAATATAAATATATTATTTAATACATAAAAATATATACTGTAATACATTTTCATTTAAATTTTTAAACATTTCTGATTACATTGTGATACTTTTTGCAAGTCAGGATAGTGTGCAGGATTTTTTTGCTTCTATATTTAATTGGTAAATAACGTGCAATTAAGTGTCCATAAACATTACATTCACTGAAGTATATTCTTTTTATCTTTCTCTTATATTTTTATATTTCTCTTTGTTTTTATATTCTCTTTTTAAAGTGCTAAAGTGTACTATTATTTCACAAGGGAGAGGAAGAAATTCACAGAATAACAAAAGACAACTTCAGTATAGACTGGAGTGTAGTACATGTCAAACTACTACTACTAATAATAATAATAATAATAAACTTTATTTTACATGGCACCTTTAAATGTTTCTTCTCAAAGCGAATTTACACAGAAAAGGATTCAATGCAAAGGTAAAAAGTAAATAACAAGAGAGAGAAAAACATCGAAATCTGCCATAAACTAAACATTCTGCAAACATACAATATTCAAAATACAATATAGGCACACATGGGCAGTATTTTAATTACATGTATTTGAAATACGTATTTAATTACTTTTTGGGTATTTTGTCATTTGTATTTTCCTTAACAAAAATAAATGAAATGTAATTTGTAATTAAATACTTTGAGAGACTGTAATTTGTATTTAAAAGTATTTAAATATATTAACTTTCATCACCAGGCTTAATAGGACCATAGACATATGAAATATGAATAGGACTACCAAATTGCGATCAAAGTTTAAGAAAATCACGTGACGTGACACATCATATTGACCCTGTTCACATTTCCGGGTTTCTCAGAAGTGGAAGGAGTCATAGTTGGGTGAACTTCTATAGCAGTGAATTAGAGACTACATTAAATATATATTTTTTTGTGTTCCCATCTGCTCAAATAGCAAAAGAAAAACGCCACAAAAGTGTTTTCACAACTTTCAAAAACAGTAAAAAAAATAGAGAGAGATTGATAATGGCAGTCGGAAGAGAGAAAGATGTCAAATTTGTCAGCAGCAATAACTAGTTTTGTTGTAATATAATACAAATATATTGTTATAGGCGTAATGGTCTTTTATTATGACAGTATGCAGCAACATGTACGTTAAAAGCGCATCTTTTGCACTAAACGATGAAATTACGATATTCTATTCTCTTACGTGTGTCTAACTCCACAATTACTCTCACACTTTTAAAAGACTGTACATTTTGTTTGTATTTTTGTATTTTCAAATTACAAATTACTTGTATTTTAATTAAATACTTTTTTCACAGCAGTATTTTGTATTTTATTTAAATACATTTGATGAGTAAGTATTTGTAATTTGTAATTAAATACTTTTTGATGTATTTGTGCCCATCTCTGAATATAGGCTACAAGATATACAATATACACTACAAAATCACATTTAAGCAAGTCTAAAAGAGTGACGGCCAGGGCTTTTTGTCCTTGTCCCGAGTTGTTCATGATCTACAAACGGATGATTGATGGCCTCTAAATGTAAAGAGTGTGTGTTATAAAGCACACAGATGAGTGTGTCAGTGGTGATGAGCTTACAGTGTTTCACCAAATGATGAAATCAGCTTTAAGATGAAGGGAATGAAGGGAATGAAGGAATGAAGCGAGCGCTGGAAGTGGAGTTGACCTCATTACTCACTGAACAAGTGTGAATCGACATGCTCTCGGGACTTATGAGACCACTGAATGAATATCGTATTAATTAGGGTCTAAAACCAGGACACACACACACACACACACACACTCAGCATGAAGCGCCGTGTATTTAGGACAGATATAGACCGAGAGCAGGAATATGTGATGAAAGATTGATTTCTGCACTTTCAGTGAACATTAGCTCACTCCAACACAATCTTATCTTTGCTATTTATACAGCATGCAGCTGCAGTTTTTACACTTTCAGGAGACATATTTGCATACGCTTATGCGGTCGACATGATATTAAAAAATTACCCTTTTAAAAGAGCCTGAGAGAGAGAGAGAGAGAGAGAGAGAGAGAGAGAGAGAGAGAGAGAGAGAGAGAGAGAGAGAGAGAGAGAGAGAGAGAGAGCGAGCGAGAGAGAGGAGAGAGTGAGAGAGAGAGAGAGAGAGAGAGAGAGAGAGAGAGAGAGAGAGAGAGAGAGAGAGAGGACCAACAATATTGCATATTTTAATGCCTAGCTGTTTCGCTGTGGTTATAAATAGATCGCCATGGAAACCCTACACATAAAGCACAGGAGCACATGGAGGCGAGAGAGAGACGAACATCTGGATTTATGCACATCTGTACGTCACTGCGCTCGCTCTGGGACTACAGTACCAGCAAGTGAAGTAAAAGATCAATCAATACAGCAAATGAAAGGTTAAATGCCATGTTTAACATATTAAATAATAAAGGCTTTGAGGAATAGACAAGCAGTATGCTAAATTAATAAACATAAATGTGTCGTGAAGCAGAAACTGATTAGTTCTTGAACTAAAGGTGCTGTTACTACTATATCTCTCTGTACGCTGGGAAAAGTATGCATGAAAAACTGAATTTCCATGTTGCAAGTGACAAATCAACTGAAACTAACTAAAACTGTGCTTCTAATGGTTTATATATAGATCTGATAAGAGATATGAGAGACATATAAGAGGTCTTTGCACCATTTAAACATCCTGTAAGTTTAATAGATTAAAACATCCTCCTTATTATAAACAAAGCATTATTTTAATCGAGCTCCAAAAACGGCTGGTTTTGATATCGCAGGATCTGTGACGTCATTTGCATACGTATGCCCTGTATACTTTAAAGGGGTCATGAACTGCATTGTTTTATTGTTTTATAATGTTTCAAGGGGTGCACTTAATATGTTAGTATGATTTTTACATCATAAATTATAAATAAAAGGCATTTTTCCTCCCCTGATTTTAGCCCTTTGGTTTGAATGCTCTGTTTGAAGGGGCGTGTCTCTGTGAGACTGTAAATGCCCACTGCTGTGATTGGCTGTGAGACTCCAGTGTAAACGCCCACTGCTGTGATTGGCTGTGAGACTCCAGTGTAAACGCCCACTGCTGTGATTGGCTGTGAGACTCCAGTGTAAACGCCCACTGCTGTGATTGGCTGTGAGACTTCAATGGAAACGCCCACTGCTGTGATTGGCTATGGGACTTCAATGTAAACGCCCACTGCTGTGATTGGCTGTGAGACTCCAGTGTAAACGCCCACTAATGTGATTGGCTGTGAGACTTCAATGGAAACGCCCACTGCTGTGATTGGCTGTGAGACTCCAGTGTAAACGCCCACTGCTGTGATTGGCTGTGAGACTTCAATGGAAACGCCCACTGCTGTGATTGGCTATGAGACTTCAATGTAAACGCCCACTGCTGTGATTGGCTGTGAGACTCCAGTGTAAACGCCCACTGCTGTGATTGGCTGTGAGACTTCATTGTAAACGCCCACTGCTGTGATTGGCTATGAGACTTCAATGTAAACGCCCACTGCTGTGATTGGCTGACATCTTTGCATTTGAAATATGCATAAGTATCACATGTGGAACTCTCTCGAAAATCAGAGATCAGAGTAAATCAGAGATTCGTTAATTATAGTTATATTTGGCGTGAGTCCAGAACTCAGTTCTGATAAACTTGCGGTGTTTGATTGACAGCTCAACTGTGATGGCAAAGGGAGCGTTCTCTGATCACTTTCTGTATATAATTTAATCACATTTTAAATCACAGAATATTTTCATCCTGCTAAGAGAATCAATGTGAAGTTGAACGTTAAGTCACTCACTGGTTTGATTTACTGGCACATAGACAAAAATCATCTGACTGTACATGAATCATTACATATTAAGAAACCACTGGCCACAGATCAGGCATTAGAGTGAACACGGTTACTTACATGCATTACTGTAGAGTCCATATCGTAAAAGTCTGTTAGCGTATTTACCAAAGAATCCACAGTGAAACAGTGTGTGTGTGTGTGTGTGTGTGTGTGTGTGTGTGTGTGTGTGTGTGTGTGTGTGTGTGTGTGTGTGTGTGTCGGTGGGCGGGGCTAAACAGGCAGTGATGTCAGAAGCAGGAGTTATTAATCGTCTGATGTTTCGCTACACTATTATGTAATAAAGTGACACATTCCACAACCTGTCGTTTTGTGAGATTGGCTTCAATATAAACTGTTTGTAGACTAACAAGAAAGTTTTTAGTTCTGAAACTTACAGGATGTTTTTATAGTCAAGTCAATTCAGTCAACTTCATTTATACAGCGCTTTTAACAATATAGACTGTTTCAGAGCAGCTTTACAGTGATAATAGGAGATTACAGTAACAGAGATTGTTTGGCTTTACAGCGGCTCTAGAATAAAGTTATTGTCCAGATAAAGTTAGTTTTGATTGATTCACTTCCATTGCAAAGATTAAGATCATTCTGGCAAAAACGACATGTAACCGAATTCAAGGTTATTTTGGCTGGAAGTGTGTTACTCACAGCCGGACTATATCGGGTCTATAGTTAACCTAGACGGAGAAATGAGGGCTATTGCTTGCTGGGTTTAATCACATCCGGCAGTGTCAGTTGTGCAAGTGTTTTCCTACATGGACACATTCCCACACACACATGGGCTGATAAATGAATAATTCTATACTAGAACTTCAACACAACACACACACACACACACACACACACACACACACACACACTTATTATTTCCCAAGGTGTTTTGGCATTTGCAGGATAAAAATCGCTCTTTGCTTGTAGCGTTTTGTCCAAAACTATAGTTTCCATGGCATTTTGCTGAATCGATATCTCTCGGTTGTGGAGGTGTGTGGATTCTTTACAAAAACTTAATATAGAAATATAGAAAGTGCTGTGACAAGACAAGTAGACTTGTTAACCTTAAAGAACAACTGAGCTTTTACCATGACCAACTTTTATCTCAATTGAACAATCTTTCCGGTTTTAAATTGATTTAGAGCCCAAATAAACTGTATCACACAACCGTATCACTTGACAAGTGCAGGAGCACAAGCATAAAATGAGTAAAAGCTGATTAAAGTCAGTATGAAACAGAAGTCAAGCTAGTCTTCTCTATTGTGTCGTATATATATATATATATCCGAGAGAAACGCTTCTGGAACAAGAACAGATGTGGGCGGGGCTAGAGTGTGTCTGTGAGGAATTGATTGGATGCTTGGATGGTTGTGGTTTGCTATTGGCTGATCTCATGCGAGTGACAGGTTAAAGCCCCGCCCACATCATCAGAGAAGAGAAGAGATGCTGCAAGAGGAACTTATTATGATTCAACATTACCAGGAACATGAATTTAACACAATAGTGATGTGCAGAGATCAATCATGTATAATATTCCATAAAAATAAAATGTATTTCATGGTGATTTTAACCTTAGTTTACATGATTATTACTAGATCTTAGTGGAAGGACAACGGAAGGACAAAATATGTTTGCAAAATGTCTTTTGTAAGTGTTTTACTAAAGTTATAAGGCACTTGAATATAATGACAATATTGCACAGCTTTACATATCTTATACTGTAGTGTACACAAATAATATGAAGGAATTTTCTGTATTGATTTTTCACAAGTGTTTACCCGTATTTTGAGGTCAGGAACTTATTGGACAACGTTCTGGTGGAAAATTACCAGCGTTATTCCATTTTTTATAGTGTAATATTTACTATAGGTTATATATATTTTAGGGTATAGGGATGCACAGATATGAAGATGTTGGCCGACACCAATAACCGATAATTTTTTTTATATTTGAAACAGAAATCTTTTATAACATTATAAATATCTTTACTGTCACTTATGATCAATTTAATGCATCCTTGAGAAAAAAACAAAAAAAACAAATGTAATTAGGGATGAAAATTTTGCCCGATAACCGATAATTCTTTATATTTGATATTTATAGCCGATAACTGATATATTGGCAGATAAATCTAAATCCATATTTTGATGTCATTTTTGAGAGCCTGATTACAAAAACAAAAGTCTCACCATTAAAATCCACGACCCAAACACACAATTATTATGATTTTATGTAGCCGATATGACAGACTTGTGCCGCACTTTACTGTATTTTCCTTTTTTGAAGTGATTTCAATCATATTTCAAGCAGTTCATAATCATCA
Source organism: Leuciscus leuciscus (assembly GCF_965113295.1). NCBI lineage: Eukaryota > Metazoa > Chordata > Actinopteri > Cypriniformes > Leuciscidae > Leuciscus > Leuciscus leuciscus. Next base: position 32,196,298 of record NC_138747.1, on the reverse strand, counting down.
TGTTGAACAGTGCGCATCTGAAGCATCTCAGCTGGAGGAGATAATACATTATTTATCAGATTTAATATATTGGCCAGATTTTTCTTATTGTGCCGATAATGATAACATTAAAAATGAACATATATCAACCGATCCCGATATGGTGTCCGATATATCGTGCATCACTAACAGGATATACTGTAACTCACGAGCCGCACTGGAGTTATGCTTCTGTCCTCATGAGATCCTGCTTTGGTGATTTCAAGGTGACTTAGAAACGAGGAAGGTTTGCACTGATGTGATTTACACATATAGTTCAGTGGAGACGAACACACACACACACACACACTGGAACATCTGTCCTGATGCTGTGGTTCACACACACGACTGCTGGCGGTTTGAGGGAAACTGAACTGGACATTGTTCTGGTGGATCCGTGTTTTTGACGAGGGCTTTTCCTGCAGAGACTGAAGCTGTGAGTGTGAGGAAATAAATCTGATCTATGCGAACGCCTCCAGTCCAGCAGCGCTCCTGAAGAACAGCTCGCAGATCCTCAAACCCACACACTCATCGATCCTGTGTGGAGTAACACAGCAGCGTGGGCAGTGTGTGTGTGTGTGTGTGTGTGTGTGTGTGTGTGTGTGTGTGTGTGTGTGTGTGTGTGTGTGTGTGTGTGTGTGTGTGTGTGTGTGTGTGTGTGTGTGTGTGTGTGTGTGTGTGTGTGTGTGTGTGTGTGCGTGTGTGTGTGTGCGCGTGCGTGCGTATGTGTGTTGCACTGACCATCCTCTCTCTCTCAGCTGGGATATCAGTGTCAGGTTTCTGATGTCGGGCTCGGATGAATCTCCAACACAAAGCTGTCGATCAACATTCACAGGAGCCTCAAACTCATGAGCAACACATGAGAATCAGCTTATAGAAAAACACTTTCCAGAACTTTCCCCAAGCGATGTAATATTACGGCTGTCTACTGAACCATCCATCGCAATACAACTCACCAACAAAGGAACTTGACTTTATTATATCGATCATTACTAATACTATATATATATATATATATATATATATATATATATATACTGTATATATATGTATATTGTATATATAATGACCATTGTTCTACATATATATTAGGAAACTATTAGGAATAGAGATATACACACACACACACACACTTTATACACACACTTCACATAATTATACGTACATCATACTTTCTGTTTTAAGTGTTTTGAATTGATGGTATTGTCTAACTGTGTTTTGTCTTATGTTCTTCTTTAAAATAAAAAAAATACAAGTTTTTTTTTTTTTTTTTGGTTATCCGAACATTAAGGAAACATTCAATTTTTAATATAATGGGAACGTTACTATTGACTGTTCTCTGAGGTGGAAACATTTAAGACAAAATGTTCTATGAGCAATGTATAAATAATGGCATTATTGCAGACCAGATAACTTCAAATGAACATTCTATTAACATAATGTTTGATCATAACTCTGAGAGAACGTTCAGTGTCTTTAGTTTGTGTTATTAGTGACAAAAGGCACATTTTATCTTGTTAATGGCTGAGTAACGTCTCATGTTCATTATCTATAAAACTCAATGTAAGATCCTCCCAGTGACATCAGAATGGCTGAATGTACCCAGTGCTGTGATCCTGAAGCCACTGCATCAGGAGCTGTTGTCCTCTTTATGTTGTGTATCTGGTGTTGTATATGTGTGTATTGCACATAGAGCTGAGTTAGTGGTTTTTGCACAGAACTGACTGCCAGAAAAAGCCGTTCAGTGACTCATATAAAATGTGCAGAAGTCAACATCAAACTGCATTCATCCAATTTACATTCATAATGTGTCAGATCAAGTGAAATATAATGTTACAAGGTCATGGACATTTCTACAGTCAATCTGAATTTAAATAAAGTTAAATTGTTGAGGTAAAAAGATTCCTAATCAAATCAATGGATAGCGTCTGTTTTCAACCTTTACTTGATGTAGTACGGTAACATTTCTTGTATCACTGGTCTGAAATCAGATGATTAGACATAGCGAAAGATCTATCAAGACACGCACAATCACACCAAAGTGACTCACAACACAACACATGATGCACTGGATGACACAAGCAGTGATGTGTGTATTAAACACTGTGATATTTGGGTGAATGCAAAGAAAAAACAAATCACTTTCTTCATCAGTTTCATTAGTATTTGTCTTGTTTTCCATTGCCATTTTTAAACATCCCTAAAATGAGATATTAGGACGCAAGCAGTCTTTGCTTAAAGGGAAAATATTATGCAAAATTCTCTTTTATGTTGTTTTTGACCATTCATGTGTCTGCAGTGTGAACACAACCATCCTACTGTGGGAAAAATACATCCACTTCGTTTGTTATTTTCCCCATAAATCCGAAACGGTGTCTCAAAATGAGCCGTTCACGAATGTGTTGCAATGTGAGGTCACACTGCACAGGCCCCGCCCACAACTGCTGGCTGACTCCGCCCTATTAGCATAGACTCCGCCCCTCAGTAAGCTGAACACAGTCCGCCATGTTTATCTCCTCGACAGAGCATTTAAAGGAACACGCAGACTTTTTGGGACTTTATCTTATTCCCCGTATCCCCCAGAGTTAGATAAGTCCATACACACCCTTCTCATCTCCGTGTCTGACGCACCCACCGCTAGCCTAGCTTAGCACAAAGACTGGAGGTAAATGGCTCCAGCTAGCATACTGCTCCCAATAAGTGACAAAATAACGCCAACATTTTCCAATTTAGGCCTACATGTTGTGATTTGTATAGTCACAGCGTGTACGAATAACAAGGTCACATGAGACACAGCCATCTTCTAACCGTATACATACTGGGAACTATATTCTCAGAAGGCGAAGCACTGCTGCTTGGGCGGAGCGACAACATTTCTAACCAGCATGCACTGCTTCAAGTCAGCCGCCGATCAGCCTGCGCAGAGCTGCATGAAGTCCAACCAGCCTTATGTTTAATTCTCACACGACCCGCCGTCTGACAGCCAGCTTTCTGTGCGCGTGTTTCGGATGTGTGTGCGTTTAGAAACCCATATATCAGAAGTTAGACTGATACGGCTTTAAAACGCATGCAAATAAAACACTTTCATGATCACGAAGAAATGCAATGTCACGTGAGCCCGAGATTATAATCAAAACCAAACAGATGTTTTAGAGTATCCGAGGCACGAGCTGTGCAGGCTCCGCCCTCTTCTGGAAAGGTGGGCGGGGAAAAGCAGCTCATTTGCATTTAAAGTTACATGCACAAAAACAGCATGTGTTTCCTTCCACTCAAAAATGGGCATTTACAACATGGTATAATAAATGCTTATATTAGGCCTACATCTTGTAAAAAGGGGCATAGTATTCACTACTAGCCTATTCACTACTTTCTAAAAAGGGGCATAATGTTGACACAGGGATGACACAGCATCAACGCCACAGGACACACACACACACACACACACACACACACACAGGTGCAAAAATAGATGAAGAGGTCAAGAGGGTGAGCAAGACAGTGACAAAATGAAAAAGCCACACATCAGCATGTGACTCGACTCTGGTTTATGATGTTAGGCAGAGACAGACATGACTGATGCGGAGACAGACCGTTCTGGGGTGTGTTTCCCGTACAACGCCGTAACTCGCTGCTTCACTATCATATCATAGCTAATCACGACTGTTTCCCAAAACCGTATTGTCGCAAATTGGTCGTTCGATCACATTGGTTAATTATGTCACGCGGGTGTTGGAGTAATAATACTTTTAATGAATCTGTTTGAGACTGAATTAATGCTAGATGTTTTACTATAAATTACGGACATGTCATCTGAGGACTATATCTAATTTTTCTCAGTTATTTTGCTTTATTTCCAGATTCAATCATAGGCTCGTTCTTACACTACAGCTCGTTCACACATGCGCACTCTTCAACAATGACACTTTAAATCTCTTGACAAACTAAAAGATGTAAATGACATTTGTATGTATTATAAATAAAAGACACAGATTGTGTCTCAAACAGTAGAGTGTGTGTGCTTGCAACGCCAAGGTCATGGTTTGATTCCCAAGATGTGTATTTAAAACAATGAAAAGGTATGCATACAGTGGACTAATGAATACGTTTTCATATTTTAAAATGACTAGATGCTGCATTAGTGAAGAACAGTAAGTCGCTTTGGATAAAAGCGTCTGCCAAATGCATAAATGTAAATAAGGATAAGGAAGATAAGGACACCACTTTGTGATACTGTTTGCGAATGTTCGTTGTAACGATGGTTTCGGGCAACACAGACTCATTGAACTGCTGATAAACGACAGAACTTGTGAACATAGTTGGCTAACGACGCTTTCGGGAAACGCACCCCAGGACAGTCAGCTGTCATCATGAGTGGAAGCACACCTGTCCTGTCCAGGGTCACTGAGAGAGGGCCGACCCCTGACAAATAATCTTTGCAGGACACCGAACACACCCTGATTGTGTATCATATTCAGGGATGCCTCCACCATTACAAACATGTCTTACAACTTTTACACAATATGTGTATTTAAAGGGATAGTTCACTTTGAAATAAAATTTTGGTATGTTTTAGCTTACCTCAAGGGCATCCAAGATGTAGGTGTCTTTTTTTCCGCAGTAGTTTCAATTTTGATATTTTTAGGTCAAACCGTTCTTGTCTGTCAGTCATATAATGCAGGTCGATGGTCACCACCTCAAAGAGCATGCACAGAGTCCAAATTAAAACAATTCCCTGTCGTCCAAATTAAACAATTCCCCATCGTAAGTACACATTGATGGCCTAAGACACGAAACGAGCGGTTTGTGTGAGAAAACGAACAGTATTTATATCGTTGTTACCTCTTATACACAGCCACGTCCAAATGATCTGAGGGCGCGGGCGGGTATAGATATACACTAGATGTCGCCTTGGCTACGGTTTCGTTCCAATGAACTGCAGTAGCCAATGAACGGTTTGACCTAAAAATATCAAAATTGAAACTACTGCGGAAAAAAAGACACCTACATCTTGGATGCCCTTGAGGTAAGCTAAAACATACCAACATTTTATTTCAAAGTGAACTATCCCTTTAAAGGAGAACTTGGTAACTTTTTTAACTTAATAAAACTGTCTAGAAATCATTTGGATGGTTAAACAACCTGTTCTGGTGATATTGGTGACTTTCCCCGCTCCCCCCAGCGTTCCCAGGCGGAAAACCAACCTTGCAACTTGGGGACTACCGTCCCGGCAAGATAGAAATGGGAAGTCTCGTGAGAAGCGAGAACTAGAACGAGAACGAGCGCGAAACACAAATTGCTTTACGGCAATTCGACATAAACACACACGCATGTATGATGTATTACCAGATGACCCACCTCGGTAGACATAGCTCCACGCGATACAGTTGGCTTGCTCCGATCAAAACAAACGCACATGAGCAGAGGTAGAGAGGGGGAGGAGGCCGCCGCAAGTGAGTTTTTTTACGACTGTGTTGTGAAATATACGCCCCCCCACAGCTGTAGGGGGAGCTCGTGGGGAAAACATGCGACAACAAAAGGGAAAATCAGCGAAGAAGTGACTAGAGTTCGCTAGAGTTACAGAGTTCTCCTTTAAAGCTGCTGTCCGTAACTTTTTTGTGTTAAAAATTAAAAAATCATCCAAAATAATAATAATTTTTAAAAAACATAACCAGCCCGTGTTCAAAACTCTCAATCGGTTAGCTTTTAACTCTCAATCGGTTAGGTACTGGTGGATTTCCGCGGGACATTCGAGCATGTCTTTGTGTCATTACGTCACATCTGTCCACATAAAGACACATCTGTCCACATAAAGAAGAGTCTCGGCTAGTAGGCTATGAGTGTGAGGATGTTCGAGGCGTAGATTTATAGCCTTTTCTCACAGCACTTTAAATAATTAAACTTATAGCGGATCCAGAATGTTTCAAACGACAATCACCAGTGACAACTGGACATTCACCAGTTGTAAAACCCAAAAGACTTCGGAGTGGGTCCCAAAAGACCATGCGAAAACCAGGATAAACATCGGCAGGGCTTTTGAAAGATGGCGTGAACTCCGTGTTTTAAAGGGGTTCAAAACGGACGCAGAGATGGCTTTATTTTGCTAGACAGGCAAGACATTTCAATAGTTTAATTACGTAACAGTAGCGCACTTGTTCGCTTAATTTACACAGTTATGGAGTTTCCTTTGTTGTGCCTTTCTCGTTTTGCTATTATGGTAAATATGAATTATTTTGTGCTAGCTATGAGAGGGAGCAATTCACCTCTACTCCAAGAAAATCAAACCCGCCTCCTCCGTTGTCAAGTACTGGATCTGAATCAGATCGGTAAAGTGAACATTTTCCTGACGCAAGATGTTTATATTATGTTAAATTACAACACGTTTATGCATAACAGGTATTTTGTTCATACACTGTTTATTTCATAGCACTATGATTGTTTTTGTTTGTACAAAATAACTGCTCTTCTATGATTTGCACGGTTTGATATGATATGATCGTTAGATTTAATCAGCGTGATTTACTGCAATACTTTTTTTCCCCTTAGTTGATCAGAACAAAGTGGATGTTACTTGTTCAGACGACATTTTCCGTTGAAAATTATAATATTGGTCATACTTCCAAAAAGTATATTCTGTGATTCTGAATGCCCGTATCCACACCGGCGCGGTGATTGACAGCCGCACACTCTCCTCTAAACATTGGATTCATCCGCGCTGTTTCATGCCGATGTACAACACACGTAAAGTTGATAATTCCGCAAATAACTGCAATTGCAGATTTCTAACAGAGATGGCGACAAAGAGGAAAAACTACGGACTGCAGCTTTAAAGATGTGTATTTAAAATGTATATTTAAAACAATGAAAAGGTATGCATACAGTGGACTAATGAATACGTTTTCATATTTTAAAATAATGAAGTTGCTGATGCTGCATTAGTAAAGCACCGGCTGAGAGGACGTTAACATTAGTACCTCAGGCGATTAGAGCAATGTGTAAATGTCATGATTGTTACGGTCTATTTGCATAAGTTTATATCGAGCTGGGCACATTTATGCATTCGTTAGTCAAGTTGCTAAGTTGCATATTGATCCATTAATACTAACACTTTCTCTTCTCTTCTTTTCTTTTCTTTTCTTTTCTACATTAAAAAAATGTATTGCGTTATACTAAAGTGAGAAAGGTCACAGCACTTGCATATTTTTGTCCTATTGTTAGTTTAATTGCTTCAGTTGCTCTATTCACTTGTTAGTCGGTTGGATAAAAGCGTCTGCTAAATGATTAAATGTAAATGTAATCTAAATACATATTTAAAGCGAGTGATCTGAGAATGCAGATTAATACGTCCATCCAGCCGAGAAAGCGTATCTGATTTTGAACACATCTGAAAATTAAATCGTTTTCATCCTTCCAGTAATTCAGATTTTGTTATTTTAACTAGATAATCATAGTGTGCTCTAAAAGAGAGCAAGAAAAGCTGTATATGTACATATAAGTACAAGTACAGTTTTCGTTCAGTGCTGATATCGATCCACAATCACATGTATGTTTGTACATATTTTTTTTTTATGTTCTTTGGAGTGTATGTTTTTGGTTCAGTTTGGATATCTTTTAATATTTATTCATATCGTTAATATATTAATATTGATATCATTTTATTTATCATTTTCATGGTTCAGTCAACACTGTTTATTAATGTAAAAAGTTCAGCACTATTTTATTTTGAGTGTTATATTTTGATTCAGTATCAGTTTTAAAATCTATCGGTTAATTAATCGGTTATCAGCTCAACTTAGTGATATCGGTAAAATCCAATATCGGTTACACTTAATCATCACACATTAAACAACTCATAAATCAAAACTGCCGAACGTTACTGAATGAAATGAAGGATTGTGAAGCTTTGAGGTGTTGATGGACTCGTCTTGATAATCGTTCTGAATCCCATCCAGACAGTCTTCGACAAAAACACGATTTTCTCAGATTTTACTCCAAATGTTGCTTTTGTAATGAAACTTACCCATATTCAAGAGTTGGTAGAAAAAGGTGCACGAAGCCAAAATTATCATTGTTTAATTCATACAACACAATATTCTGGGGGCCTTGAAATTCTGTGAAAAAGATGCTGTCTTTTTTAATGATTTTTCTAATATTCATGTCTAATATTATTGAGCCAGGTTGATACGGTTCCTTTAACATTACATGCGTGAAGTATTTTTTTCTGTGCCAGCATTACCAACCATCCTTCAAGGTCATCCATTCAGGAACGTCTGTCTCCTGGAAGAGGATAAATGTGGCCTGGTCTCTGATTTATAATAAGTGTTCCTAGGGAAATGCTTTCTCCTTTTAAGAACGGCTGCTGGAATCAGGGCAGCACTACTGTCCTTATTAGAGGAGATTGTACTCCTTCTGAGCAATTCCTGGTGGGATCCGAGACTAAATATGAAATGTCAGAGGGGAATGAGAACACGGACCGGCGGACTAGATTAGCGAGCTGATCAAGGGCACGGCTTTAGCTAACGCGGGACAGCGTTTAGCTAGCCGACAGCTATTGTCATTGCTCCAGAACCGGGTCCTTCAGCACAACGTCAAAGCATCGGTCCGGGACACGGTGGATCTGTGGTCGTCTTCGGTTCTGGGATGTTTTGCCAGCTCACTTTGACCTTCATGTCTCTCTTATGGTTTACACGCGGTGTCGGATTACACGGATTGCCTCAGTCCCGATATGCAGTGCTTCTGTTTCTTTCTCTTTTAATTGATGTCAAAATAATTGTCTGCATTTAGCGTTTGCTCGTCAGCGCTCCACTAAATGTGAGAGCACTATCAAGGTCAAAAGTCTCACATCTGTGTCTCAGGAGATATTTTACCTCTCGTTTGATTATGAATTAGTCAGGAGACACATCAGGAAGGGCGAAACGTGAGCGGAGAGATTAGCGAAACTGTCTACATTCATTAATTAATCCGAATACATGTTTTCGTTTTGAAAATTTGCGTTTTCAAGCATTTTCCAAAAGTTTCTCATCCACACTGAAACATCAGAAAACGCTAAATTCCCCTTAACAGCGCATGTGTAAACCCTCACTAAAGCTCACTGAGACGATCCAGACGGAGAAATAAATAATAAAGTTATCGCTCAATTCTTCTGACAGGATCATTTTATTGAGCAGAATATCGTCCAGGTCGCTCTCACTCACTATTATATGTTTGGTGTAAAACACTAAAACTGCTCATGTTTCACCGCAGGACAGCAGATGTGAGTGTATTCTGTCATCTGTGCAGGACTGTGATATGAAGAGTGTGTGAAGTCACATATTTCAGCAACAGTGTGAGAGTGAATAGCAGATAACAGGCACAATACCGCTATAAACATCAATATCTATATAACATGTGTCACATGACTAAACTTACGCCATCGTTCTCACAGTCCACACTACAGTCCACACTACAGTCCACACTACAGTCCACACTACAGTCCACACTACAGCGAGAAAACTGCGTTTTCAAATTTATCCACTTTGGAGAGCGTTTTCAAAAAGCTTCGTTTTCATTAGTAAAAACTATCTCTATGTCGACGGAAGACAAAACTGAGAGAAAAAGACTCGTTTTCAAATGAAAGCGTATTGGTGTGGACGAGGCCTGAGTGTTGGTTACAGGCTAATTCGGGTAAGGATGTGCACTGCGTTGAAGTGACTGAAATAGAAACGAGAACAGAGGAAGGCATGGGGGAGGACAGACTCTTCCAGGCCATTAGCATACAATAGCAGCTTCACATTGTCATACAGAACATTGTTTACTGTAGTTGCAGCTAAGACAGAAATGTCTTTCCCACTGTCAGAATAGGATCCCTTCCTCTGTCCTTCCTAGATTTCCCTGGTTCTTATTAGTTCTCAGTGCCTGCGCCTCGAGCTGAAGGCTTCACGTGTGCATCTCTCCTGACGAACGGCTCTAGCGCCACCATTATCTGAAGCAAGCCGACTTAAAGGAGATGCTCTCTGTTTTCTGGGAGGTCGCCAGGCTCCTCCGTATCTTGCTCAGCTCCCATCTGCCAGGATCTGTGTGTGTGTGTGTGTGTGTGTGTGTGTGTGTGTGTGTGTGTGTGTGTGTGTGTGTGTGTGTGTGTGTGTGTGTGTGTGTGTGTGTGTGTGTGTGTGTGTGTGTGTGTGTGTGTGTGTGTGTGTGGCCAACACCCATCACTTGGAGAAAAGTTGGCGCTCAGCTCAGTAATACCCACGTAATGTGTCGTAGCATCCAGGAGACTCGTGTCGTCGTCCTTACAGAGCAATTTCTTTATTCTGTTCTTCGTAACACTTTATTTTACAGTGTCCTTGTTACATATGTTAACATAACTACATACATACACAACTAAATTAATAACTTTTTTACAACAAAAATGAAACATCACTGAACTTACTTAAGCTGGACTGTGACTATTTTCATTATTTTCCTGTTATCACTGTAAAGCTGCTTTGAATCTGTATTGTAAAAAGCGCTATATAAATAAAGCTGACTTGACTTGACTATGTTACATGTACTTACCATAGTAATAACAGTAAATTATGCGTAATTACATGCAACTAACCCTCAGCCAAACCCTAACCCTATAGTAAGTACATGTAGTTGATTATTATTACTCAGTACTTGAATATATAATTACACTGTAACAATGACACCTTAAAATAAAGTGTAACCGAATAAAGTGTAAGCGAGTTCCTTCCATCAGCCAGTTTTAACATCGACTGGTGCTTGATGGTTAGGCGAAGGTAACCCTAGAATAAAGGCAAAAGTATTGACTTGAGGAGCTCAGAGAAATCGAAGAGGGATAAAGTTACACATTAGTGTTTGGTGTGTGTTCATTGTTTGGATGCTTCCAATCCTGCTTGAAAATCCAGCTACAAATAGAGGGTTTGCGTTGACGTCACACTCCCTCATCCGGACTGAGTGTCAGAAGAGCTGCGGAGTGACTGGATTTAATAGAGGAAACTGCGAAAACACGAGGAAAATCAACGATTATCAGTTTAAACTAAAGGTTGGACTCGATATAGTGTTTCTTACACCTTATCAAAGATCCAGTGATCATGGATATCGACATGCAGCAGGAATCGTGTTTCCTCACATTTATATGAGCCTGATTTCAACGCCGGGGAAATACATAAAGCACATTTGCCTGTGAACGCTTTATATAAATACAATATAAGTCTAAATCCATGTGATCACTCATATCAGTGTTATATATCATCATATCGCCAGCCCTAACACTTGTGTAGTTTTTAGTCAGTGTTTATTTAAAAACATCCGATTATGCAGAATATACCATGGTAAATATTGAATTGATGAGTTGTCAATATAATATATAACAATACAATATATAAGGTATAATTTTACCCCTAAACTCATCATATTGACACACACTAATGACTGCAAATCCACTTTCTCTGCCTGGATCCAGTTGTTTCTGTGAATTGCAGTGATTCATTTGCTTCTCTGTTCTGTAGCTTCAGGAGGTCTGTAAAAATATACCTCCGATTTCTTGTCAAATATAGTTGTACAGTCGATCTCAAAGCTTTTTCCTTTTTAAATGTGTTTTGTGTGTTTTTCTCATCATTCACACTGAAAACTAAAACCTGAAAACTTCTGCCGCTCAGTGTGTGTGAACGCAGTCACTCCGGCCGACGGTGACATCACACACTTAACCTCAAACCAAAATGTATTCAGACGGCTTCAACATTTCTCACATTATCAGTTTATTCGCTATAGTTTAGAAAATGGTGATAAAATATGAGCAGAACTCAGTTGATATTTGACTGGTTTTGTCCGTCCTTCTGTTAGACTGTCTCACACATGAATTATGTTGAATATCTGTCAGCTGTTAAATTTAACTACACAATTAGATAATACCAGTTTAGCTCAACCAATCACCAAGCAATGCTTCATTTTGTTCAGTCTGTGTGTAAAAAGAGCATTAGCAATTAAAGAAAACACACTTCGGTCAGGTCAAAGTGTCTGCATAATATTTGGTCCCAAATTTGAATACATTTTACTGGTAGTATTTTTGGTTTGAAATGAATTTTTAGTTTGACTGTAGTCAAAGCTGGGCGTAACGTGGTTCAAGCTGGTCCAAAGGGTTGATCAGTAGATGTTAACCCTGTTAGAGCGAGTAGATCGCCTGCGTAACGCCTTTCTTCTTCAGTTCGGATTGGTTTCTTCAGGAAATACATGAGTCATTTCTACTTGAGGTTGGAGGTCATCAAATAGGGGTACAAGCTTCTGGTTTAATGTAAAGATATAGATATAAGGATGCCATGTGTAGTAAGTGGCTCAAGCTGCTAAACATTGTTCTTCTTTTTCACGTTATAGGTCGACTTAAAATGGGCTGAAGTGGTGAAAAACTGAAGAAGGAGTCCCAGATGATGGTGTGTGATAGTGCTAAATGCTCATCGCTGTGTCCTGGGAGAGAAAGCCTAACTGCTCAGCTTATTAACAAGACTAGATGTGACCATTTGTCTTCATTATCGTGTCACACTTGAGGTGTCAGCAAGAGTCAGTCCAGCAGAGCCGAGCAACAGCATGTTCTCCCAAACACCAAACACACACTGAACACACACCAAACACACACTCAGACCAAACACACACCAAACACACACTCAGACCAAACACAGACCAAACACACACCAAACACACACTCAGACCAAACACAGACCAAACACACACCAAACACACACTCAGACCAAACACAGACTAAACACACACCAAACACACACTCAGACCAAACACAGACCAAACACACACCAAACACACACCAAACACACAATGAACATGTATAACACTCACATCAAACACACACTCACACCAAACACAGACTCACACCAAACACACACTCACACCAAACACACTAAACACACACTAAACATGTATAACCAAACACACACTAAACACACACCAAACACACTAAACATGTATAACACTCACACTAAACACACACCAAACACACTAAACATGTATAACACTCACACCAAACACACACCAAACACACTATACAACTCTCACACCAAACACACACTCACACCACACACACACTCACACCAAACACACACTCACACCAAACACACACCAAACACACTATACAACACTCACACCAAACACACACTCACACCAAACACACACTAAACATGTATAACCAAACACACACTACACATGTATAACACTCACACTAAACACACACAAAACACACTAAACATGTATAACACACAAACACACACATGGTTTGCAGAGAAGATTAAGCTGTCCTCCAGATCTATCCATCTATAGTGCTCTAGTGCTGTCATGGGAAAGACATTTACTGAAGGACAGTTCGTGTGAATTGTCATGTTGTCTTAATATTTTTTTTTTTAACTCAATGCGGTCAATCTTTAAGGCCAGTTAGATTCACAATATGGTTGCATACAAAAATACATTATTTATCACGAGCCATACTCTCCTATATCACACACAGCTCTGTGTCAACGCATCTAACCGGAGAAGATCAAATGTTGCACTGGATAACACACACACACACACGCACACACACACGCACACACACCACTGTCAGTCCATGACAAGTCAAACACAATGAAGACGCACGCCGGTAACACATTACAATAAGGTTCATTAGTTAACACTAGTTACTAACATGTACTAAAAATGAGCAATGCATTTGTTACAGTATTTATTAATCTTTGTTAATAATAGTTAATACAAATACAGCTGATCATTGTGTGTTCATGTTAGTTCACAGTGCATTAACTAATGTTCACTAAACCTATGATTTTAATAACGTATTAGTAAATGCTGAAATTAATATTAACTAAGATGAATAAATGCTGTAGTTCATAGCTCATGGTAGTTAACTAATGAACCGTAGTGTAAAGTGATACCAAGATGCCAATCATATAATTTTTCTAATGGATGCAAGCGAGCGCATTTCCACTGTAAATGTGATGCAACTGATTTCTAACGCACTGGACCGGATCCTGTGGTCATTTCTGCGGAGAGAACATCATACAGCGAAGCATGCTCGTCTTCTTCTACCCAGCAACACTATCACTGTAGAAAGTAGCAAATTTAGTTTGACCCCTGCGCTGTTGCCTGGGAGACACATCCCAGTTAATAACTCCACGAGACAGCCAACCAGCGTCACAAGCAGGATTACAGAGGAAGAACTGGGATGTGGGATATGGGAATGATTTGAAAGAGCATCAGTGTATGTGAGTTTATGTCAGGAAGAACTGATGGGATATGGGAATGATAATCATTAGTGTATGTGAGTGTGTGATTGTGTTTAGCTTGAGATGAAACGACACACACACACACTCAACATCCCAGTTAATAACTCCGTGAGACAGCCAGCCAGCGTCAGCAGCAGTTTAAAGAGGGAAGAACTGGGATATGGGAATGATTTGAAAGAGCATCAGTGTATGTGAGTGTGTGATTGTGTTTAGCTCGAGATGAAACGACACACACTCACCCTCTGTCGGTGAGGTTTTCAGCCTCTGGCACATTCCCTCGACGCCTCCATAGTCCTCCTGTATTTTGACCACCGCCTCGGTTCCTCTGAGCTCCATGAGGGAACGCAGCTCCATGAGCGAGCAGCCGAACCCCGACGCATGGTTGCTGTCGCTTCTTTGGTTCTTGGTGTAAAAATCGCTATTCGTCAAGTCCCCCATGATGGCTGAGTATTGCTTTTCTTACAAGCGGATTGAAACTGAAATGAGACACACGGTCAGAGGAGTCCCAGCTGTGGCTGGAGAACAGGTGTCTAAAAAAAAAAATGCACGAGAGAATAGAAGAAGGATGAAGAAAAAACAGATCCGGTCCGCTGTCTGCGATCGAAGATCCTCGGCGTTACGCGAACTGGGACGCGACAGCCATCGGAAAGATCCCGGTCCTGAGGACATTCACCAGGGCTGCAGACCAGCGGCTCTCCATACGTGCTTTCCCATTCTACCTGCTTCCAGTCGGATGCTGTCTACATGCTGATCCGCTCCATTACTCCTTCAGAGACCGAGAGAGAGAGAGAGAGAGAGAGAGGAGGACAGAAGGGGAGGGAGAGAGAGAGAGAGAGAGAGAGTGAGTGTTTCTCAGAGGTGTGTGCAGAACAGGCGCTAGGAAAGCATTGTGTCGTCAATCGCACACAGAGATGGGGGTGTCCATCTATTCCTGTGATTCTCCTCGTCATCACATGCGTTTGATCGCTCTCTCTCTGCTAAACACACTGCCATGTCGATGCTAAAGGGACATGTGAGTGTTTCCGCGGCTCGTGTGATCTGAGCGAGACTGCAGTGCACATTAAAGAGATCGACGCTATTGAGAAACAAGGGCAATGCATCCCACACTGCAGCAAGGCTCGCTGGAGGGGTTAGCGATGGGAAAACATTATATAATTCATCCATTCTAATGCATTTGTGCTGCATAGAGCACAATCTGAACACCAGCTAACTAACGCTAATGGACTGATGCGTCCTGGAGGGCAATTCTCACATTTAACACATTTGGTGTTCGGAAAAGCCACATATAGTGTCGCTTTCCCAGTTGCAAGCTAGTGTTTCCAACTAAAAAGAGTGTATCAAGACACTACATCACTGCATAGTGCATCATGTTGTATTGTGCCAATAGCTTTACTGTAGAGCGAGCTCATATTTGCTCTTCTGAATAAATTATTTTAACCCCTCGGTCTTCTTTCTGTGAAGCAAAACGCATAACTGACATATTTTTGTGCCATATAAATGCTCTAATTGGCCAATTAAACAGTTTAATTTGATACATGGAGATAAACTTATTGTTCCCTTCAGTAGCTTCAATGTAGTGAGCCTCTTTTGGTTAGTACTATAGCTAAGTACTTTTTCAAAAAAGCACATTTGTGTGCAGTTTTAAGGGGGTCGCACACCGGACGAGAAGCGCGGCGCCACGTCTTTAAAATTCGAACACATTAGTCTCTATGAGTGTACACACAAACCGGCGGCGCCATTCAGCGTCTGTCCGTGGCGGCCATCTACGGCTCACGGCGCTGATCCACTTGTCCGACACGACTGTCGCGTGGTGTCGCGACGCCTCCCCACATTACATTAATGGGCGTTTACCACTATGGGTGTGGTTTTGACCGAGCGGGAAATGTGGCGTATTAGAACAGAGGACCTGCGAGAGACTTCCCTTCGTCTCCATATGCTTTACTTCTATTGGATAGTCGCGTCACGTTTAACGGAATTCATTTGCATAAAGATGGGCATCAGCCAGCTTTTTGACGCGCAGCATTTTTCCAAATGAAGCGCCACCTTCCCGGAATGCTTTGCGGGCGCGTCAAAGTCGCTTGACGTCACCCATAGGAATATAGTGGAGAGCGGCGCGACAGAAGTGTCGCACGGACAAGTGGATCAGCGCCGTCAGGACCGTGTTCAAAATCCTGCCGTGCCACAGAGCGCCTTTTACATAGTTTTATATTAAATTTACATGTATTTGTCTCAAATCGTCGTTAATGTATAAACTGACTTCACCCTGTGCTGCAATATACATTTAGTTTTACATTCATTTACAGAAATCAGCTGCGTGGATGAAAACTGATGATGTTATTGGATTTTCAAGTGATATTCTCAATTCATTCAGTTAACGGACGCTCTGAGGTAAAGTGTTCAGACTGCAGACTTAGCAACAATTGTATTTAATTGTACAGTACAATCATAACATAGTACAGGCATTATCTTAATTTCATAATGTCCTTAAACATTACAATATTGCTGGCCATAAACTGAGAAAATGCGTGTCCGGTGTGCGATACCTCGAGTTGTCCCGGACGCGGCGCGGTGCTTTCGTCCGATGTGCGACACCCTTTAGACCCAAGCGACAACATTCTAATCTGAAAAATGAAGCCTACCCGGAAGTGCAAAAAATTGCAATACATCGAAAATCCGCTAGAGGCAGGTCCCAAAAGGGAGCAAATGTCCATAGACATCCAATGTTAAAATGTCCGTTTTCACAGCATAAATTCATGTTTTTACAGGTTGGTCCCATGGACTTTTATTGTATTTTTCGATAGGTTCCGAGTGCCTGACAACTGTGAGGGGGGTGCATTTTTTTCTAACTCGTTAGTTTAGATCGTATTTAGATATAAAAGGTATGACAAATAAGGGCGTGGTTAACTTTGATTGACAGCTTGATTGACAGCTGATAACGAGCACAGGCTGCGCCAAGGAGAATGACAACATAAGAAGCGGCATTTTTTAATATACAGTTGAAATATAATACTACTGTTTTTGTATCATGAAATGTAGTTTTAAGAGTTTTTCAGGCGAGAATGTAATTGTTTAAAGCTCAAATCTGTGGTTTATTTATAAAGATTTATGAACATGTTATCCAGGTTGTGAGATCCAGACGATCACCCGGCGCTCATGTACCCCGCCTGGAACAGCCTTTCCTCGGCTAGTCGTTCTGGCGTTTGCCGCTGACTCTGGCGTCTCTGTAGTGGTTAAACATGAGATATAATTCGTCTTGTGTATATCTAACGGGCAATATTTGGTCTCGTGAATCTATAATTTGTTCCCTGGCCAATCGTTTTGGCTGAGGGCTAAGTGAAGTTTCATAACTTTATAAGCTATTTAACTTTACCGTTGTATGGTTAGACTAGAGCGCTGACTTTGTATGTTTGACTGAATTGTTTGCTTTATTTGTATAGCTTCTTGTACCTTTTACTTATACTTTTATAATGGCTAATATTGATAAAACTGAAATTTAACAAAAAGAGACTGGGTTGAGTTTTGTCATTTTAAATTTTAATACATCGAAGATGATCTGTAATGTTGTTTACTGCAACATCTGTTGTTTAGTACAAATGCACATATTCAAATGTTTAATATTTTTATATTATATTTAAACGAAAAGAGGCAGGGTTGTGTTTTATATTTCGTTTTGTTATAAATAGGCTAACGTTATATGCAGTGAATATAATCAATACACGTTGCCTGAACCACATTTGTGTGGCTATAATGTTTAAGATTTCTTTAAATTAAAACGAAAAGAGTTAGTGTGGTGTTTTATAATATATTTCGTTTTATTGTTGCCTAAAATATACATACAGAGATAACCGGAGTAGCAGAGCGAGCGGAGTGACGCGCCCTGTTCCATTTGCAGAATAACCGGACTCGCGTCCTTTACCCATATATGGATTGGCCAGAAGGTGGGCGGGGTTAGGATTTCCCAAGATTTTCCAAGATGGCGCCGCCCATACCCCCCATAAACGACTTCAAAACCGTTCTTCAGAAAGTCTATGGGTGACGTCACAGGCGCTTTGTCCATATTTTTTACAGTCTATGTTCAAAGCGTGTAGTTTCTAGTGAATCGTTTATACACAGCTATACTCTCCAGTTAGTGCTTCACTAGCCACTCAGCATTTTCACTAGCCACAATTTTGACATTGATACCGTGGGGAAAAACTGCCATATAGATATTTTTAATATGATCTCATAATTTGTCAGCAGGAATATTAGGCTGCGGTCACTTTAAGACCTAATGCACTGATCCAATATACTGTTACACATGTGTTTTCTTTCTCAGCGGTTTACGTTCACTTATAATGTAACTGACTGTGTTCACGTCAATACTCGCCATGACCGGCATTTTGACATTATTTTGTGTGTGTTTGACTGTTTAAGTGCAATAACAGTGAAAAATAACCCAATTTAGTACTGAGAGGAGGCTTTATGTGCCACACTTTGGGTGCTTGAGTACAAAATCTGTGGGAATGAGTAAAATTATGTGCAATACGCGCAATCCCACAGCGAAATTCAAGCCCTGAAACAGAAACAATATTCATCCGGAGCAAATGAAACGAGTGAGGAGAGGCGGGTTTGTGTGTCACTCGCTGTCAGAGAGAGAGAGAGAGAGAGACAGGGTATCGGTATCAGGTATACACTGTAAAAAAATTATATGATCAATAAATTATAACAACATGTATTTTTATTGCTTTAACTCATCAAAATAAGTTAAGCAATTTCCCTTTTTTTAATAAGTTAAACAAGATTCAACTCATTTTGAAATCAGTTTAATGTAATTTAAGTTGAAATGACTTAAACATCCAAGTTGATTGCACTTAAAAATGTAAGGCAGCAACTTTTTTAAAACCAACGTGACCCAACCATAATGAATCAGGAGACATATGATTATTGACTGAATCTGAGAGACTAAACAGCTGCGACAGATAATCAATAGCATTTCTAAAGAGAAACATTTGCATATTTTCTCCGAGAACATCTTTGTTAGGAACAAATTAACATGTTGTCAAAACACTCAGTATTTGCAGGCTCCGGCTTGACGTGTTCGGGATTGAATGGCTCATTGCATCAGTCGTGAAACAGCACGACACCACATGTATTACTGAAGCCTTGCCATGCTGACAAATGTGATGGATCTGTCAGAATCAATCCTCTACAAGGACAAGCAGGATATGTTTCTCGGTGAAATAATGGTGGGAACGAGTGGCTCCTGTAAGCCATGATTCTGCTTCCCATGAGCCTTCAGGAATATTCAATATCCAGTCCAGTCCCAACACCAGCTCTCCTCCAGCTGTGCCAATGATGGTTAGCGTAACGCTCTCGGGAGGAGTAATGAAGTCCTCCAGAACTTATACAGGTAATAATACACATCCTCTCACATCAGCACTGTGAAACTAAACGCTGCATAATATGAGCCGACTATCCAACATGTGCAATATCTCTCAATATCTGATATTACTATCAGCAGCACAAGATGCTATCGCTGTAAAACCCGTCCAGAAGAGCACCTGCGCTCCCAGTCTATTTAACTTCTGATTTATTATGAATGTAAAGGAAAAGAGTGACAAACACAAATGATGTGTTCAGAAGGCAAACAAGCTCAGAGTAAGTCACACACAACTTCAGACCTTCAGGAAGTCCTCTAAACTTCTCCGAGAGAAATCTCAAAGTTTCACTGCAGACGCTGGGAAAAATGCCAAGTTTTTCCTTCATCATACAGTGCAGAGAGATTCTTCCTGTGCTTGAGAATCATAAGAGTCCTACTAATGACTGAACATAAACCAGCAGTTCACACACACACACACACACACACACACACACACACACACACACACACACACACACACACAAAATGCATTTAAAGCTTTTAAAAGCCTGCAATGATTCACCGTTAATCAAACAACAATCTGGTTCTAGTTATGGAATTTTTAAAAGATTGATCATAACACAGTATGATTATGATTGTAATATAATATAATATAATATAATATAATATAATATAATATAATATAATATAATATAATATAATATAATAAAGTCTACTTTATGGGTCATTCCTGGGATCCGGTGCCTTTTGTGTCCCCAGTAAAGATGATCTTACTGCCTTAAAATGTCGAACAATATCCATTTTAAACATGTCTTAGTCATAAATAACACTATTTGAATTCTAAGCATAATAAAAATAATGATTTGAGACATTTTAAAGCATTTTGGGTCACCATATATCACCATAAAAATCAATAGTCAAAAAATCTAAAAAGTAATATTTGTAACAGGTTTACTATATGTGAGAGATGGGAAATCATCCATCCATCCATTCTTTACACCATTTACACCTGTTATTTTCTCCACTCTGTTATCACTTTGTCCACCCTATTAAGCATTTTTTTTTTATTACAATAATTTCAGAAAATCAGCAAAAATCATACTAATAATTTAGAATGTACAATATTATTATTACATTTACAATAATAGAACATTTACTAGAGTTTCAATAATGCATTACTTTAAAAAGTCAATAAAAACATATTTTCGGCATTTGCATCTGAAAACGGAAAATACAAAGTGATGCGTCTGTGAGAAAATAAGTATAATATTTATAAGTATATGAAACTGTTGTTCATCTGTCCTTAAGAGGGTGGACATTTTTGATCTATCATTTCATTTCTTCTGTTTAATAACGGCCTCCTCCCATCTATACACATTACTCAGGGTAGATGGGATTATTGATTTGAAAGAAAACATAGACTTTCAAAAAGTGTTTCATGAAAGTGTTTTAGTTTCGCTGTTTCTGTAGGAGAACTCTGAGCTTTTGGGTCGCTCTCTTTGACCAGTATCTCGTTCTCAGAATCTCCTCTTTCCTAAGCCATCCTCAGATGAGTAATATAATAGTTGACATGCTAGAGCAATCTGAGGAAGTGCAGGCATTTTCATTATTAATGCCAGTCTGTAATTATTTAATGAGACACATTTAATTGTTGTAAATGAACAGGAACATGTCATTTTTAGCTCAGATGTGCTTTATGCGTTGCATTATGATGGTTACCGGACACTATTTTAACTGCATTTGATGGAAACTCAGAGTAACAAGCTATAGTTTCCAGTGATTAATGGTGTAACGTTACACAATTCCCACATTTTATATCTCAGAGAGTCGTACAGCTGAGCAAACTGAGGCGATATCAAGTGCACTTGATTAAAATGTCCATGATTCACGGTCACTTGGTTCGTTCAGGCATTTAAATCATAGAAATTAAAATGAATCCCCATAAAGGCGTTTTTACATCTAATACATTCTCTCTTTTTTTTCACCTGAGCTGGGCTTGTTTTGTTTTTTTTTATAATAAAAAAGTTATATTTTTGGGCAAATGTAAAGACGCTTTCACACTAAAAGTGAAATAATAATCCTCAGGCTGAGGGAACGCAGGTTTACTCCTGTACAGTAGTGTACAGTAGAGGCTCAAACCTTCCAGCTGATGATCTGGAGAACAGAAGAATATCGTCCAGGAGGAAAAAGTTTAACACTTACTTACTTACTAACACTTGGGGATATTTTGGGGATATTTAATTTAATTTTATCAATCAATAAATTCCTCTTGAAACAAACTTTGTTGTATTATTTTAATTTAATACTGTGAAGCTGCTTTGATACAATCTGTATTGTGAAAAGCGCTATACAAATAAACTTGACTTGACTTGACTTGACTTACTTTACCAATAAAAACATTTTTGCTGATGGTTTAAATCGAAGGTCAGAAGCAAGTACATTGGTCAATAAAGTGAGATTAAATGAATAAAAATGTTTTATTTAACATATTTAGTTATTGGAGGTTTGCATAGTATTCTGATTCTGCATTTCACAGATTTTATAAATTTTGAGGAATATTGAATCTTCTTTTTTTTTTCTGTGCAAGAGAGATGAGGAAATGCTCACATTCAGTCTAGAAATCAAGCGTAGCGTCAGTTCTGGCAGATCACGTTAGTCAAGCTCTCGTCAGTGACTCTCAGCTGATCCTCTACCTATAGGAATATGACATCTATCACTGTATACATATATAAGCTCCTCGCGTTTCTCAGGAGCTGATTACCCTCCTCCCTCCCCAGCTCCACCTGTCTCTGTCAGGATCTGGCCTTCTGATTCCCCTTGAATCAGAATAAATTCTCGAATTATGTTGTACATTAAAATCTTGAATTAATGATATCTGCAATACATTATTGTTGGTTCTGTTCTGTTTACCCTGAGGGGAGTTATTGCTGCTCTCCAGGGTTGGGGAGTAACGCAATACATGTAATGGCGTTATGTAATCAGGATACAAAAATCCAGTAACTGTAATCCGTTACAGTTACATCAAAAAACATAGTAATCAGATTATAGTTACATTTTGAAAAAATGGGGAATACTTTCAGGATTACAATGGTTTCATTTATAAATCAGTATTTTGCCATAATAACACTATATTAAGCGCTGCTTGATTATACAGTAGTTCCTGGTTCTGTTGCCAGTAATGACTCACGTGTGCCACCCGCTGGTGCATGTGCAAATAACAGCTTTCTACAATCTCCTCAGATGCAGAGTGAATCACTGCTGCTAGTAGAAACGATGCTGCCTGCCGGTAAAATCGCTTTTAATTCATGGAAATTCCACTGCTATTTTGTAGAAATTAGGAGAGTAGCTTTTTTAGTACCCAAAATGTCCTTTCTTAATCTTTTCTCACTTAACGGGATGTTCGGTGTCTAGATAACATAGGGGAACTCCCACTGCCAACGCCCCACGTCCAGTCAGGCAAATTAAGAAAGATCACGGCTTTAGTCAACATGTAGGCCTATTTTAAAATAAACTAATATGTAGATTGTGTAAAAAAATTAAATGTTGTGTTTTTATTTTTTTGTTCAAAATTTGTTACAAATAAAACAAAATAATTTGTAATACCATACATTAGCCACTAGATGTCTGTATAGCCCTTTACATAAATATATATTCAGGCATGTGTGTATATTTTGCAAATATTGTACACTGGACCAAATTCTTAATAAATTAAAAAAATATATATATATATTTTAATAATATTTCTTCTTGCTTGACTTTATTTATATACGTGACCTTGAAGTAATCCCAAAGTAATCAGTTACATTACTTTCATATTATAGTACTTGGATTGCGTTACTGAAAACTTTTTTTAAGAAGTAATTTGTAACTGTAACGGAATACATTTTTAAAGTAACCCTCCCAAGCCTGTTGCTCTCCTGCTCTTATCCATGCTAGACTAGTTATTGCCCAGAACAGAAACCATACCGCCAGTCCAGACTGTATGCTAACTGTCAATCATATTTGACGATAGTGGTCCTGACAGAACTACAATAACCATCTTGTTCACACACACACCTCTGCACTTCGATTCATCTCAACATGGGGACAGGAGAGCTGTCAGTCATTAAATGGGGAAACAAAGTAACTTGCGTTACTTATTTGAAACAGTAACTCAGATATTTTGTTGTAAATTTTAAAAGTAATGCGTTACTTTACTAGTTACTTGAAAAAGTAATCTGATTACGTAACTCATGTTACTTGTAATGAGTTACTCCCAAAGCAGCTCTGATTACCTCACACACACTCACACACACTCACACACACGCACTGAACACTTTTAAAACTTTTAGCCTTTTATGTTCAATCCGGAGTCAGACAAAGATGGAGAGACTCAAGAAGAAGTGACAACATGTAGAAGCAACAGGACGTCTCTGAATGGTTAGTTGATGAATTTATGAAGCTAATGTGTAGTTATCGTCTAGTCATTGATTAGCATATTCTGTCATGATAATCTATAAATCGCGTTCCCGGGGGCGGGGTTTATGTAAATTGTAGGGTTTGTGATGTCACTAACCCTGAAGAAGCTCTTTGTAGGCCCTATCAGCCATTTGTTGTAGTCAAAAAGCTGTAAAAGAAATGATCTTTTCATCTCCAATAGGGACATTTTCCCAATGAGCCTGTAGATTATGTCACCGCATTACATTAGAAAACAGAATCTTTTTCTTCTGTGTTTCACAGTTTGAAACCACATGATGATTGTCATTTTTGAACGCTTGAGTATTTCCATAAACACAATTCAACATCAAATTGCAAAACAGGATTTGTTTGTCCGCGCGGCGAGTTTTAATAGTGTTGTGATCTCACACCAGGGGAAGTGAATGTGAAGATGTCTCTATGGAGATTGGGCTGTTTCTGAAACAAATACCAGCGGATGAAAGTCATTTGTGTGTAAAGGGTGAAGAGATTGAGACACGCTGCCTTTTCTTCCCACGAGTCCTCCTTTGTCCAGGGTCTTTTGGAGAACGGATCGCTCCGGGGTTTGCGGATAGTGCTGGATTTACACGCTAGCCTCTCACATGACTGCACACAAACCACGGCTCGAGTGATCGACTTCGTTTCCACCGAGACTTTAATAACCTGTGTCTCAATGCCGGCCTGGAGAAAGGGCTCAAACATGTGAGACGACATCAGTGATGCTTAACCTCACACCCGAGCTTATGTTCAGGAGCTCACACTGCTGCTCTAAAGTGTGGGATCGGTGTGTTTTTAATGTTTTTAAAAGAAGTCTAATGCTCATCAAGGCTGCATTTATTTGATCAAAAAATACAGTAAAAACAGTGAAATATTATTACAATTTAAATGACTGTTTTCTATGTGAATATATAGTAAAGTGTAATTTATTCCTGTGATCCATCACAAAAACTAATGATATTGAAAAAAATATATATTTTTATTCAGCAAGGACGCATTTAATTGATCAGAAGTGTCAGTAAAGACTGTGGCGAGCAGGACGAGGATGGCGGCGTGATTGATAATGAGCGACGCACCGGTCTCGACGACAGTGAAGATCGAGAGAGGACCAGGCCTGGATTTATGTTGTGTTTTATGTTTTATAATACGTGGCAGCAGTCGTCCATGAGGGGCTATGTTATGTTTTATGTTATGTTTTATGTTTATGTTCCGTGAGGGGCTGCTGTCTTTTACTTTCATTTTGTATTTATTTATGGATTAAAGTATTTGAATGTAACTTTGCTACAAAGACATTTAATTTTTTTTACAAAGTATTCTATTCTATCAAATAATTGCTGTTCTTTTGAAATTTCTAGAATAGAAAACAATTATTTTAAATTGGAATAATATTTAACATTATTACTGTTTTTTGTTTTGTTTTTATGAAATAAGTGCAGCCTTGTAGAGGGATTCCTGATCATGAGGCGAGCTGCCCTTTAATGCGATGCCTGGGATCCGTTTCAGAGAGAGCAGATGCCATGTCACTTCCTGAACACACACACGACTCCCTGCTGCCGCCAGTGTGTGTGTGTGTGTGTGTGTGTGTGGACCCCCGCCGGCGCGCAGTCGAAGCCTCTCAGATGTCCTCCGTCCCGGGGTCCATGATGTGCTGACGCTGCATATTGATCCACCGCAGAGGATCCACCTTTGCTTTGCAGATGCTCACAGTGTCGGCGTCTCTTGGGTTTGCCAGGAAATTTGATTCAATTCGACATGCCTGTCTGAAACACGACTCAACTGGACTGATTTCACCAGTAAAGTCATGATGTTTTTACCTCCAAATAAATAGCCTGTGATCAATTTTTTTTAGTAATCATCATAAATTAGGTATCAGTAATTAAAAAAATTACCCCTTTAGTCAGTCATTTTATCCCTTAAAACAAATCTGTGATCACCAAAATGACATATTTAAACCTTTTTCCTTGAAATTTTTTTTATTTGTGCCTTAAAATATCTTGAATGTAACTCGACACCCTTGCCTCATTTAGTATACGCGGTTCTATGAATATGCAAATGAGCCCCGCCTCCACTCACTCACTCAGCTCAGAGATCCACTGGTTGACGATCACACGTTGATCTGATTGGTTACAAGGTAGTTTGTGACGTCAGAAACACCAGCGATTTCAAAGCGTGTGTTTGAGACTGTCTTTGGTTCACTGCAGTTTTAAGGAGGAAATACTCAGCAATGCTGTCGACTTATGAACTTACACATGGTTTGTCTTAAAGCAGATTAAAAACACCACATAGACACATAAACACGGCGACTTTAAACGCTCAAAATTCATTCTGTGAAAACAGTTTTGGAATTTGACTTTGCGTTACAATGGAAACGGTGCTTTAAAACCTTTTAGTGAGCGAAATATTTGTGATATTAACTTGGTTAGACGTGGCTTTGATTTTCTAGCAATTTTCTGTCAAATGAGTTGTTGTTTTTTCTCACAATTGTTAGGAAAAAAGTCAGAATTGTCAGTTGCAAGAAGTTACAATTACCTTTTTCATTTTTTTTTTTATACATTATGTCTCATTTGACACACTGGAAAAAGAAGATCAAGTTGAGATGAATTGCATTGTGGGACGAAGTATTCTGCACAGTGTGTTCTGTGAGAGTCGGGACAGTAATCAAGCCGGACTGATGCTGGTAATGCAGTGAAATTAGAGTCTCTTTGGTCAATGAGGCGGTGTTTCAGTAAGTCTCGTCTCTAACCATCTGTCAATCATCCTCCTCTCCTCCCAGATCAATCTCTTAAAGATGAAGTGTGTCATTTCTAGGCATTGGTGAGAAAGCATGACAGACCGTCTGTCCATATTGATCCAGAGTATGCAAACGCTCTCTGAAACATCATCCAGGGCTCGTGTCGAAGCAAGCACACACACGTCAGCCATAACACATGAAATATTAAAGATGTGTCCGAGCTATATCTGGTCCACAGGATTCATCTCCTGACTCTAGTGAACTCCATGATTCTGCACTACTAGAGATTCATTCGCTTTATATTCTCAGCTCAGCACTGCTCAGATCATCTACCTTTAGCAGAAACAGCATATTGCTTTTATTTATTCTTCGTGTGACCAGCATCTATCACTTATATTTGGTATCTACCTCTATTAACATTCAACACAGTGTAAACAGCATCAGCGTTTTTTTGCCTGAAATATATTAGCATGAAACGCAGATTAAAACAGATGTTAAATCATGATTGGATGAGTAAAATTGATGTTTGCTTGTGGTAAAAGTAAATTAAATGCCTGTAACGGTTCTTGCAATGTAAAGTTTTCAATGAGACTCGATTCGTTTCATTTCTTCTCGCTGGCGTGTGGCTTCACAATAAGGACAGCTGTTCAGACGCCATTAAGAAAGTATTATACAACAGCTGCGTGAATCATGTTTCATTCTGTGAGTCATGAGTTATAAAAGATAAATGATTTATGGCAGATTAGCCCATTTCCAGAGCAGTAATGCAGATTATTTACAGACTAATATGACTATTACTGTACTATACTGTAGTGTAAAAAATTAATCTGTAGAAAAATTACCAGTAAGTTGGGGATATTTAAAGAGATGGTTCGGAGTAAAATCAACCTAGGGTCCTTTGCACCAAGACCTCGAGCCAAACACCCCCCAGAAGCCTTTATTCCCTTGGTCGGACATTATTAAAGTTAGAGCTTATTTAGAGATATCAGCCGGATGGTTTAGTGCAGCGCTAATGGATCCTATGATGTATCTGGTAAATTACTCCACTAATAATGCCCAGAATGATACCAAACTTCTACAGTAGTACAAATAGGTTCTGTACTCATAAAACGAGGCATTGGAAAGTTTGTAAGTACATCAGGAGTTTATTTAAATAACACTTGCCAGACGGCTAATGCTACCGCTAACCCGGACATCGACGTCACTTCAGTGATTTGGGAAAAGCACGTAAAAGTCCTGGCAGAAAGCGATGCATAAGGATGTACCGAACGACGCCCAGTTCCAGGCATGCACTAATATTTTGTTGGTAGTACCAGTTTACAACAATGATTAATTATTAAGTAACAAGATGTCAACACTTATCGTAACACTACATCCTTATGATCGCTTTCTGCCAGGACTTTTACGTGCTTTTCCCAAACCACTGAAGTGATGTCGACGTCCGGGTTAGCGGTAGCATTAGCTGTCAGGCAAGTGTTATTTAAATAAACTCCTGATGTACTTACAAACTTTCCAATGCCTCGTTTTGTGAGTACAGAACCTATTTGTACCCCTGTAGAAGTTTGGTGCCATTCTGGGCATTATTAGTGGATTAATTTACGGGATACAACCTTGGATCCATTTGCGCCTGCAGTAAACCATCCAGCTGATATCTCTAAATAAGCTCAAACTTTAATAATGTCCGACCAAGGGGAAAAAAGCTTCTGGGGGGTGTTTGGCTCGAGGTCTTGGTGCAAAGGACCCTAGGTTGATTTTACTCCGAACCATCCCTTTTATATAACTGTATAATACAACAAAACACAAGCAAACAGCTGTGAAAAATCAATATTAACATTACTTTGGAAATTGTTAGAGAAAAATATCTCAAAACTTCCTCATTAGTCCAAAAACAGCTTTTACTGGAACCAAGCTGCCAAAAGGACTCGTTTCGGAGTTTGTCTCAGTATGACATCACAGAGAGGAAGAAGATCGACGCCCACTTCTACATCATTGACTCTTAAGCCCCGCCCACCGATTTGCAAATGTCATTTAGTAGTAAATACGAGAGAGAGACTCCAACACAGGATTACTCCAGCAAAATAACATAGAGACGCCTCTGAGGATTACAATAATTTTTTTTGCATTGCGCTCCTTGTGATCCTAACTGTTAAATGAACTATTTTTAATAAATTGCCAAATCGCGTCAGTAAGACGCTGTTCCTTTGTTCGCTTCGTTTTACTGCAGATTTGTTTTTAAACATGACACAGTTCGACGCAGAGAGACTGAAAATAAAAGATGATGCAGTGATGCAGTGACTGATTTAATATAATAAAATGCATCACAAATACATAAGGAATAAATATAAATAAAGATGATTAATTACCGTCTCAGAATAGAGTCTCCTTGATATTTGAGGTTTAGGATTGTTTTCTTCTGATACAGGATTGGCTCAAACATGAGTGGCTGAATTTCAGCGGTTGCCTTTTTTTTAAACAAAATTTAATTTTGTATTGTATTATTTTTCAAAACAATTCCACACGTGTAATGGCGGGGACATTGACAATTATTTCAATATGCAAAACCGTTACCCAATCATAGCAGTGGGCGTTTACTTCCAAGTCTTGAATGCGGCGGCACGTCTATCAAAATGCACTGTTTCAAAGAGAGGATAGAAAATAGCTTATTACTTATTACTTATTTTTTTATGTAAATATGTTGCTATCATTATAAGTGGGCATCGGAGGACATTATAAAAATTGACTCCTTTAATCAATGTTGGGAAGCTGCTTTGAAACCATATCTAAATATAAGATACTCATCATTTAAAGTAGTTCAACTACAGTCAAGAGTAGTTTACTGAGAAGTGCATTTGTTTTTAAATATGTTATAGTTTGATAAAATGAATGGTCTGGACTTTCCCAACAAGAGAGAGAGAGAGAGAGAAGTTAAAGAGAGCTTGTTTTTTATTGCCTCAGGTTGTTTGGCTGTAAAACTGCGGGAACAACTCAATATGACAAAAAAAACAATGTTTTGTTATGTTACACCACTGAAAAAAGTAGCCTGTTACTGTAAACGCTAAAAACAGCTGAAGGACTGTCACAAACACACATTACCACTGTCTCTACTGAACACGTCACATGGTGGCTTTTGTGTTCGGTGTGGACAGACTGATAGCATTAACTACATACTTTTATGATACTGTACTTTCAGCATTACTGGCTAAAATATGGTTTTCGGGTGAGTAAATGATGACAGGCTTTTCATTTTGCAGTTGTACATTTACCTGCTCTAAATCTGCTTGAGTTTTAGTTAGAGAAGTTGGCAACAGCTCATTTTAATAGCATTACACAAACTGCTTGTGTCCCAAATACTGCCCTAAACCCTTGGGTCCCAAGTCCTCCTTTTGGTGACGTAATGCAGGATAGTGGACAAGCAAAAGCATGAGCACCAGAGCCTTCAAACATCTACCTGATATTAAAGGAGTCCTGATAATTTACTATGTGAATGTAAAAGGTCTACAAAGTTAAAAGTGCAGATAAATGGAGTTTTTGTCTCCCAAAAATAAGAAGTGATTCTGAACTGAAATGAGTCGTCAATAATTTTAGTCTCACTTCATGCTGAATCTGCATAGGTTTGTAACTAATTTGCATAATGCCCGCCTCTGGTCTTGATTTGCTAAACAGCGTCTCTTAGCTCCGCCCTCAATCACTGTAGTTTATCTGAGACTGGAAGAGTTTGGTTTGTGTTGTTCATGTGGAGAAGACGCTGTTTTCTGCAGACAAAGCAATTCCACTTTGATGAGATTGATACGGTAAAACCCACGCTATCGTTACTGTTCGTATCACTGTGATCAAGAGCTGAGATTCAGATATGATAATGAGCGTTTGGTTTCTGAACAATCAGAGCAGAGAGCTCTCAGAGAGGCGGAGTTTAGAGAGACTGAATCCTTGATCGAACCGTTTCAGACACTGAGAGAAAAGAGTTTCAACAAATATAGCAGTAATGGTTGAGTCGGGTCGGGTCGAGTTAAATGATTTCGGGTACGGGCCGGGTTCGGGCTTAAGTTCAAAGCCTGTGCAGACCTCTAGTCGTAACCCAGCTGTGTGATCGGGAAGTGTGTGTCGTAACCCAGCTAGTGGAGTGTGTGTCGTAACCCAGCTGTGGGGTCGGTGGGATCGAGTAGTGTGTGTCATAACCCAGCTGTGGGCTCGGGAAGTGTGTGTCGTAACCCAGCTGTGGGCTCTGGAAGTGTGTGTTGTAACCCAGCTGTGGGCTCTGGAAGTGTGTGTTGTAACCCAGCTGTGGGATCGTCGAGTGTGTTTCGTAACCCAGCTGTGGGCTCCGGGAGTGTGTGTCGTAACCCAGCTGTGGGCTCAGGGCGTGTGTGTCGTTACCCAGCTGTCGGCTCGATGAGTGTGTGTTGTATCCCAGCTGTGGGCTCTGGAAGTGTGTGTTGTAACCCAGCTGTGGGCTCTGGAAGTGTGTGTTGTAACCCAGCTGTGGGCTCGGGAAGTGTGTGTTGTAACCCAGCTGTGGGCTCGGGAAGTGTGTGTTGTAACCCAGCTGTGGGCTCGGCGAGTGTGTCGTAACCCAGCTGTGGGCTCTGGAAGTGTGTGTTGTAACCCAGCTGTGGGCTCGGGAAGTGTGTGTCGTAACCCAGCTGTGGGCTCGGCGAGTGTGTCGTAACCCAGCTATGGGCTCGGGAAGTGTGTGTTGTAACCCAGCTGTGGGCTCGGGAAGTGTGTGTCGTAACCCAGCTGTGGGCTCGGCGAGTGTGTCGTAACCCAGCTATGGGCTCTGGAAGTGTGTGTCGCAACCCAGCTGTGGGCTCGGCGAGTGTGTGTCGTAACCCAGCTGTGGGATAGGGAAGTGTGTGTCGTAACCCAGCTGTGGGCTCGGCGAGTGTGTGTCGTAACCCAGCTATGGGCTCGGGAAGTGTGTGTCGTAACCCAGCTATGGGCTCGATGAGTGTGTGTCATAACCCAGCTGTGGGCTCGGGAAGTGTGTGTCGTAACCCAGCTGTGGGCTCTGGAAGTGTGTGTCGTAACCCAGCTGTGGGCTCGATGAGTGTGTGTCGTAACCCAGCTATGGGCTCAATGAGTGTGTGTCGTAACCCAGCTGTGGGCTCGGGAAGTGTGTGTCGTAACCCAGCTATGGGCTCGATGAGTGTGTGTCGTAACCCAGCTATGGGCTCGGGAAGTGTGTGTCGTAACCCAGCTATGGGCTTGATGAGTGTGTGTCGTAACCCAGCTGTGGGCTCGATGAGTGTGTGTCGTAACCCAGCTATGGGCTCGATGAGTCTGTCGTAACCCAGCTATGGGCTCGATGAGTGTGTGTCGTAACCCAGCTGTGGGCTCGATGAGTGTGTCGTAACCCAGCTGTGGACTCTGGAAGTGTGTGTCGTAACCCAGCTATGGGCTCGATGAGTGTGTGTCGTAACCCAGCTATGGGCTCGATGAGTGTGTCGTAACCCAGCTGTGGACTCTGGAAGTGTGTGTCGTAACCCAGCTATGGGCTCGATGAGTGTGTGTCGTAACCCAGCTGCGGGCTTGGGAAGTGTGTGTTGTAACCCAGCTATGGGCTCGATGAGTGTGTGTCGTAACCCAGCTGCGGGCTCGGGAAGTATGTGTCGTAACCCAGCTATGGGCTCAATGAGTGTGTGTCATAACCCAGCTGTGGGCTCTGGAAGTGTGTGTCGTAACCCAGCTATGGGCTCTATGAGTGTGTGTCGTAACCCAGCTACGGCTCGATGAGTGTGTGTCGTAACCCAGCTGTGGGCTCGGGAAGTGTGTGTCGTAACCCAGCTACGGGCTCGATGAGTGTGTGTCGTAACCCAGCTACGGGCTCGATGAGTGTGTGTCGTAACCCAGCTGTGGGCTCGGGAAGTGTGTGTCATAACCCAGCTGCGGGCTCTGAAAGTGTGTTTCGTAACCCAGCTGTGGGCTCGATGAGTGTGTGTCGTAACCCAGCTATGGGCTCAATGAGTGTGTGTCATAACCCAGCTGCGGGCTCTGGAAGTGTGTGTCGTAACCCAGCTATGGGCTCGATGAGTGTGTGTCGTAACCCAGCTATGGGCTCGATGAGTGTGTGTCGTAACCCAGCTGTGGGCTCGGGAAGTGTGTGTCGTAACCCAGCTATGGGCTCGATGAGTGTGTGTCGTAACCCAGTTGTGGGCTCGGGAAGTGTGTCGTAACCCAGCTATGGGCTCGATGAGTGTGTGTCGTAACCCAGCTATGGGCTCGGGAAGTGTGTGTCGTAACCCAGCTATGGGCTCGATGAGTGTGTGTCGTAACCCAGCTGTGGGCTCGGGAAGTGTGTGTCGTAACCCAGCTGTGGGATAGGGGAGTGTGTGTCGTAACCCAGCTATGGGCTCGATGAGTGTGTGTCGTAACCCAGCTGTGGGCTCGGCGAGTGTGTGTCGTAACCCAGCTGTGGGCTCGGCGAGTGTGTGTCGTAACGCAGCTATGGGCTCGGGAAGTGTGTGTCGTAACCCAGCTATGGGCTCGATGAGTGTGTGTCGTAACCCAGCTGTGGGCTCGATGAGTGTGTGTCGTAACCCAGCTTCGGGCTCTGGAAGTTTGTGTCGTAACCCAGCTGCGGGCTCTGGAAGTGTGTGTCGTAACCCAGCTATGGGCTCGATGAGTGTGTGTCATAACCCAGCTGCGGGCTCTGGAAGAGTGTGTCGTAACCCAGCTGTGGGCTCGATGAGTGTGTGTCATAACCCAGCTGCGGGCTCTGGAAGTGTGTGTCGTAACCCAGCTGTGGGCTCGATGAGTGTGTGTCGTAACCCAGCTGTGGGCTCGATGAGTGTGTGTCGTAACCCAGCTGTGGGCTCGGGAAGTGTGTGTCGTAACCCAGCTATGGGCTCGATGAGTGTGTGTCGTAACCCAGCTATGGGCTCGGGAAGTGTGTGTCGTAACCCAGCTGTGGGCTCGGGAAGTGTGTGTCGTAACCCAGCTATGGGCTCGATGAGTGTGTGTCGTAACCCAGCTATGGGCTCGGGAAGTGTGTGTCGTAACCCAGCTATGGGCTCGATGAATGTGTGTCGTAACCCAGCTGTGGGATAGGGGAGTGTGTGTCGTAACCCAGCTGTGGGCTCGGCGAGTGTGTGTCGTAACCCAGCTATGGGCTCGATGAATGTGTGTCGTAACCCAGCTGTGGGCTCGGCGAGTGTGTGTCGTAACCCAGCTGTGGGATAGGGGAGTGTGTGTCGTAACCCAGCTGTGGGCTCGGCGAGTGTGTGTCGTAACCCAGCAGTGGGCTCATGAACGTCCGGCACATGACGCATCAGAATGCAACAAGCATAACCTGATCCCCTACAGATGCAATCAAACACGCACACACACACACACGCAGCGGTAATGAGCGAGCATCTCGCTGCCGGCACGATGAAGGATGATCCACAGCAACTTATGCAGTCATTACAGCAGACACACATTTACAGCTGAGCACTTGTGCATATGACACCTACTGCGCGAGATAAACGCCGTCTGAAACTTACATAACCTTTACATACAAAACATCTTCAACATGTATATTATATTAATAACAAGTATTCTCTGTAATAGTACATGCTATATGACCATGACATATTTCAGCTATGAAACGGTACATATATATATATATATATATATATATATATATATATATATATATCACTTTTTTTTCAACATGTACAGTCAAACCAAACATTATTCAGACACCTTGCTATCCTAACTAACATAAATGAACTATAGTGTCCTGTACCCACTAGTAAAAAAATATGATCAAAAATGATATATGGTGTCTGAATAATTTTTGGTTTGACTGTAAGTTATATTAAAAACAAGTATTCTCTGTAATAGTACATGCTATATCACCAGCTATGAAACTGACATATTAATGAGGATCTGCTGACTTCGGTACGGACGAGATCCCCCTCGTGTTCTTACACAGCGCATCCAAAAACACAGTTTTGTCGCAGTGAAGCTACGACTCTGGAGGTCACCGCCATGTGTCCTCTGAACACGATCTGAGAAACCTACATCCACACAACAAACTTTACACTCATTCTGAAGAGGTCGAACTCAACAACAGCGGGTCGGAAACTGTCCCCAGCTAAATCTGTCTGTGCTCAGGCGTATCTGAGGGCACCCATGCAAGAGAGCTTTGACATAATCCCATTCAACTGTAACTGGAGCTTCCAATGCTAGAGAAAACAGCCGTGACACACTGGTCAGGAGATCATTTAAGACAGCATGAAACCCAATGCGTCCCCACCTGCCAGCGTGCCAACCTTCTGCGTGTGAAGGACACATGCGCTTCGGCACAGCTGCTCCGTGTTCCCGAACGCCACAGAGACGCAAACATGCATTAACTGTCAAATGAAGCGGTTCTAGAAGCAGAGGTGAGTTTTACTTACTGAACCAGACGATCATGTCAAATCCACAATGCCGTGAGTCTCAGAGAAGAGTAATCACCCTTCAGCATCTGTACTGAGAGACGCAAACACAGACTCAACCGTACGACACAACACACTGACAGAGAGAGAGAGGGAGAGAGAGAGAGAGAGAGAGGGAGAGAGAGAAAGCGAGAGAGAGAGAGAGAGGGAGAGTGAGAGGGAGAGAGAGAGATGGAAAGTAAAGGAGAGTGAGGTAAAGGGAGGGCTGAACCCTGCAGAACACACAGAAAGAGAAAGAGACATGAAGAGATGGGAATGAGAAACACTCAGAGAGACAGATAGATAGATAGATAGATAGATAGATAGATAGATAGATAGATAGATAGATAGATAGATAGATAGATAGATAGATAGATAGATAGAATTTGTATAGCGCTTTTCACAATACACATCGTTTCAAAGCAGCTTTACAGGAGACTGTCTTAGTTATGTATTTCAGAAATGTACATATACAAATCACAGTTAGCAAAAAATTTACTTATTTTAACTATTTAATAATTTAAGTCAGAAACAAGAGCTCATTGAAGCAATGAATACTTGTTGGTTAACAAATGATCCAAATCCATCCATCATTAGTGTTGAAGAGTATAGCCAACAACAAGTAGTGACGCTACTAACTTTACATTTCTTCAGAGGCTTGACAGCAGCTTAGTTGCTTTTCCAGTAGCTAACTACTGTTTCAGCAAGTAGCGGTGTAGCCGTGTAGTAAAATATCACTAATGTTGTGTTTTGGATGGATGGATGGATGGATGGATGGATGGATGGATGGATGGATGGATGGATGGATGGATGGATGGATGGATGGATGGATGCATTTACAGTGAACGGAGCCACTTTGAGACGCACATCATGAGTCACACAGAACGCTTCGCTCTGAAACCCAACACGACCTCTTGAATCAGAGAGAAGTGCACCAGACTATCGCCATTTCGTTTTTTGTTCGATTGACAGATGCTTTGCCAAAGCAATGGAGCCAAACACAACATTAGTGATACTTTAGGTGCAAAATAAACCTGTGGCGGGACAGAGTAAACTATGACAGGTCATTGTAATTGAATCAGATATAGACATTTGATAAAAGTGCAATAAAGCCGAATAATTAATTTAAAAAGGCTATTATTCACATGTATCTTCTTGAAGTCTATGTCATGAAATATCAACTCACATGATCATCAGCCGATCTCTTCTCAGTGAACTCTAAAGATGCGTGTCATTAAAATAGATAATGCACAATTTTAGTTTGTGATGTAATGAGAAGACGCTGCTCTGCTTTAATGATTTGTTCATCGCTACACCGCTACTTGCTGAAAAAGTAGTTAGCCACTGGAAAAGCATCTAAGTTGCTGTCAAGCCACTGAAAAATGTGTGTGTGGAGCTTTAGCTCAAAATACCCCACAGATATTTTTATATAGCATGTTAAAGTTGTCACTTTTTGAGGGTGAGCAAAAACGCACCGGTTCTGTGTCTGTCCCTTTCAATGCAAATGAGCTGCTGCTCCCGGCACAGGGGGCGGAGCTTCAAGAGCTCGTGTCCTTTTACCTCACACACACATGGACTGAAAATGTCAAAAACTTTTAGTCTTTTATGTTTAAACCGGAGTCAGACAAAGATGGAGAGACTCAAGAAGAAGTGACAACACGTAGAAGCAACAGGACGTCTCTGAATGGTTAGTTGATGAATTTATGTAGCTTATGTGTAGTTAACTATCTTCAATTAGCATAGTCTGTCATGATAATCTATAGATCGCTGTATTCATGGGTTTCATCAGGTCCCTTTCCACAGGTGTATAAAATCAAGCACCTAGATTATGAATGCAGACTGCATTGTGCTTGATTAATACACCTGTGGAAAGGGACCTGATGAAACCCATGAATAGGAACTGTTGTGAGATGCACACAGAGTGACTTTCTATTGCATGTGTAAAGACGGATGCTCCAGTTTGAGCTGACTCACAAATGTGCTCGACTTCAACAACTTTTCCTCTTCTCAACATGGACTGCGTGTTCTGGGGGCGGGGTTTATGTAAATTTTAGGGTTGGTGATGTCACTAACCCGGGAGGAATGTGGTGTAGTCTCTACCAGCCGTTTGTTGTAGTCCTTAAAAAGCGATTTCTTTAAAAGCAAATATCTCCCTTTGCTTTGAACTTTGAGCGTTGTAACTTTGCAGATGTTGTTTACGCTCAAACAGCAACATTACACACTAACTACAGTTAGAAAAGTCAAATCATAATCAACCACCCCTTTAAGTTAGTAGCGTCACTACTTGTATTTAGCTATACTCTTCAACACTGATGATGGATGGATTTGGATCATTTGTTAACAAACAAGAAACTCTTGTTTCTGACTTAAATTATTACGTTGTTTAAATTAGTACATTTTTAGCTA
The DNA here is from genome assembly GCF_965113295.1 of Leuciscus leuciscus. NCBI lineage: Eukaryota > Metazoa > Chordata > Actinopteri > Cypriniformes > Leuciscidae > Leuciscus > Leuciscus leuciscus. The sequence goes on along the minus strand of NC_138747.1, from coordinate 32,158,675 downwards.
ACTGTGATTTGTATATGTACATTTCTGAAATAACTAAGACAGTTTCCTCTGATATCAGAACACTCTAAACTGTAATGTGGACTCATGCACTTTATGTAAAGCTGCTTTGAAACGATGTGTATTATGAAAAGCGCTATACAAATAAATGTGAATTGGATGGATGGATGGATGGATGGATGGATGGATGGATGGATGGATGGATGGATGGATGGATGGATGGATGGATGGATGGATGGATGGATGGATGGATGGATGGATGGATGGATGGATGGATGGATGGATGGATGGATGGATGGATGGATGGATGGATGGATGGATGGATGGATGGATTGGATGGATGGATGGATGGATGGATGGATGGATGGATGGATGGATGGATGGATGGATGGATGGATTGGATGGATGGATGGATGGATGAAAAGACACTGCTATTGTATCTAAATGGTGACATACCATAGAATTATATATTATACACATCTAGTAATAAATAATCGCCCTTAACAGAGTTAAAGAGAATCAAAGTTTCTGCATTTGTTTTCTGCAAAAAGTGTTTTATTTACTTTATCTCTATACTGTCTTTACAAATGAGGACGCCCCCAGAAGGAGATTGTGTTTGATGTTTACTTCTGTGTACAGATCTGTCCCTGAAATATGGTGAAGCTGGAACACACACACACACACACACACACACACACACACACACACACAGCTTCACTTCAGTCGAACTCAAGGGTGTTTTGAAACACACTTCCTCACGGGACTCGAGTGATGCATGAGCCAATCCTGCTTATCAATTACAGGTGTCTCACGTCACAGTAAACTGGGTCTGTCGAATTCACCAGCCGGTAAGAGTCACGAGGATGCGGAATATGAGCTGGATGTCCAAGGATTATTGATTTGATGTGTAAATTCTATTTATGGAAAAATAACCCATTTAATCATGATCTCAGACCTAATCCAGAACCTCGAGCACAACAGGATGAACCGGAACGCCGTCTTCAAAACAACACGATCGATGCGGTCTGTACACTAGTGATGTATGCATTCATTCATCAAGGACACATTCAATTGATCAAAAGTGAAGGTAAAGACATTTCTAATGTTGCAAAAGATTTCTACGTAACATAAAAGCTGTTCTTTTGAGCTGAAAAAAGTATCACGGTTTCCACAAAAATCTGAATCAGCACAACAGTTTTCAACACTGATATTAATCATAAATGTTTCATGAGCAGCAAATCATCATATTATAATGTTTTCTGAAGGATCATGTGACACTGAAGACTGGAGTAATGGTGCTGAAAATCACAGGAATAAATTACAGTTTATCATATACTCATTCAGAACATTTTTGAACAAATAAATGCAGATTTGGTGATCAGAAGAGACTTCTTTCAAAAACCGGTAACACTTTACAATACGGTTCATTAGTTAACATTAGTTCACTACCTTAGTTAACATGAACTAAGAATAAGCAATATTTCTACAGCATTTATTAATCTTAGTTAATATTAATTTCAACATTTACTAATACGTAATTAAATCAAAGGTTTAGTTAACATTAGTTAATGCACTGTGAACTAACATGAACAAACAATGAACAGCTGCATTTTTATTAACTAACATTAATAAAGATGAATAAATACAGTAACAAATGTATTGCTCATTGTTAGTTCATGTTAGTAAATACATTAATGTTAAATAATGAACCTTATTATAAAGTGTTACCGAAATTCCTTATACAATTCCTTATATATGCCACGATACAAATTACATGTCATAACAAAAAAATACAAATATATGGGATTAATTGTTCAGCAGCCGTGTAACTCATTCATTCTGTTTGTAACTGACAGTCCTATAGTTAATCTTAAACACTCAGAGAGCCTTCATCATCGGTCTTCATCAGGTCGAGGTCCAGAATGCAAAGCTCTACGTGTCTGAGCGTCACATCTGTCATGTTCAGCCTAGTTTCCTCATCATGGACTTCTAGTTTATTTTCATGTTCATCATGTGTTTGTTCAGTTTCCCCGCTCCTCATTATTAGTTCATATGTGACCGCTGCGTTCTATTAATCATCCTCGTTTGTGACCCTGGACCACAAAACCAGTCACATGGGTCAATATTTTGAAATTGAGATTTATACATCATATGAAAGCTGAATAAATAAGATTTCCAGTGATGTATGGTGGATATGTATAGGACAATATTTGGCCGAGATACAACTATTGTAAATCTGGAATCTGAGGGTGCAAAAAAATCAAAACATTGAGAAAATCTCCTTTAAAGTTGTTCATTTATGATCACGATTGTGCAGCATTCACTCACACAAATACATGTTTGATATATTTACGGTAGGAAATTTACAAAATATCTTCATGGAACATGATCTTTACTGAATATCCTAATGATTTACGACATAAAAGAAAAATGGATAATTTTGACCCATACAATGTATTGTTGGCTATTGCCACAAATATACCCGTGTGACTCGTGACTGGTGACGTGATCCAGGGTCACATTTGTATTTGCTAAGTTGTTCCCTCACAGTTATTCTGTGTCCGATCACCGTTGTGTGTGAGTGTGTGTTGCTCAACCTGTTAGCCTGTCTTCTGGACTGTAAATAAATCTTTGTATTGGAAGTTATCTTCTTCGTCTGCCTTCCTGCAACCCAGCGTGACAATATCAAACTGATCATGTCCTCATGACCCACAGACGGGATGAGTGTGTGAGTGTGTGTTCTGCTGCAGGACAGATGGAGTGTGTGCCTGTGAATCGGGACGCCCCCGCATATCAATACTGCAGTGCAGCAAAGCCCTCGAGAGATGAAGAGACGGAGAGGACAGACTCAAACCTGTGCACCGGGGCTCAATGTGTCCACATGTGTGTGAGAAGACACTGCGTTCACATTTCAAATAGTTTAAGAGAATAAAAGCCGACGCACAATACTCAGATCTTCAAAATCTACCAATGTCTTCATTCAGAAGCCATACAAATACTAAAGTGCTCATCGCAAAAAAAGCGTTAGGCCAAGACTCCGACTCAAGAAGAGGTTTAGAGGTAATAAAAATGTGTTCTATACATTAAAGTCTCCCTGTAGTTAATAACTGTATCTCTTAAAACTCATCTTTGATCACCAAAATTACATATTTAAAAGTTTTTTCCTTGAAAATAAATGTTTTCATGCCTTAAAATATCTTGAATGTAACTTGACACCCTCGCCTCATTTAGTATGCGCGGCTCTATGAATATGCAAATGAGCCCCGCCTCCACTCACTCACTCAGCTCAGAGATCCACTGGTTGACGATCACACGTTGATCTGATTGGTTACAAGGTAGTTTGTGACGTCAGAAACACCAGCGATTTCAAAGCGTGTTTTTGAGACTGTCTTTGGTTCACTGCAGTTTTAAGGAGGAAATACTCAGCAATGCTGTCGACTTATGGATGGATGAAAGGATTCTGGAGTAATAATCGCCATTCACTTTTACTATAAGAAAAATAGCAGCAGCATAAGGGGCTGTTCACACAGAACGTGTTTTTAATTGTTTTAACCCTTATGTTGTGTTCGGGTCATTTTGAATGAACCCGAAAATGCTAGTTAATGTTATTGCGTTGGAATAAAATTTACTGACTTTACTGAGGCCTATGATTTATCAGTTCCAAAAATGAATACAAAACCTGTACAATTGAAAGAAAACAAGCTGAAAAAAATTGTAATCCAATATTTGCTGATACGGTAGCATAACGAGAGATTGATCAGCAATTTTTGGCAGGCTGTTGATTTTTGACCGGGAACACCATGGGCCCTATCTCGCACCCGGCGCAATTGACTTTGTACACCGACGCACAGCGGACTTTTCCCTCCACAGACGCACGTCGGTAAATTAGGGAATGAACTTGCGCTCCCGGGGGCGGTTCAGCGAAGAGAGGAGGCTTGTTCCGGCGCAAACGTTCCCTGGTGCTATTTTGCAGTTTCAGAAAACAATTCCGCCATAGACCAGGAGAAACCTAGTCTAAAGTCAGCGGCGCGTTATTCAGAGGCTATTTTAAGAGCGCATGCTTGGCCATAATGTAGCGTGTGCACAACACACACACACTTTGCTTCTCTCATCTACACAGACACAGCAGTTCACATTTTTAGAAAACCATACATTATTACAAGGAAAAAAATTCCACACGAGGGAAATCATTGTAGTGTCCATGAAGATGTTAAAAAATAGGCATAAATCTAGCTTACACATTTACCCAAATTAGCTAATCTGGGTGTGTTTCTCCATCCCCAATGTCACTTCTCTGTGTTTTACGGCCCTGACGAGAACGTCGGTCTCCTCGGCTGTGAACCGCTCCTGGCGTGCGTCTGGCAAATCCGCCGTTATAATAGCTCCCGCCATGGAACAAGCGCTCCTGCTCTTAAAGGGAATGTGAGATGACGCTCTGATTGGTTTATTTCACGTTACGCCCAAACCCCACCTATGAGTAATGAAGCTACTTCAGACCAACACATTTTAGTTTTGCGTCGAGATCCGCCCACAAAGTTACTTGCGTTTCACATTTGATACTTGCGTTTCAGATCGTTAAAATATGGCCCCACGAGTGTTAGAGCGTTTTCAACACAGCCCAAGGGTTAAACACACACTACACAGATGTTTTTGACTGTACGTAAGTCTTTTGCAGTTTTTTGCACATGACACACTTAAGTGCTCAAATTAAGACACAATCAACCTTTAAAGAACGTGTCTCTAGAGCTTTGCCGTTGAATTAACCGCAGAAACGTGTTCTCCATGAACGGCTAATAGTATAGAATCTAAAACTAGGAAAATAATTATAAATCCACTAATCCAAATGATTTTTCCGTGGCCTCTGGCTTCAACAATGGCACATGTTCCTCATGTCACAGGCTATTATTGGAGAGCGAGGTGTATTTTATTTATCGTGAGCCTGATTTGAGCTGCACCTCGACACATTTCAGCTGAATCATACAGCGCTGGGCTAAATTAGGATCTCAGCTTCACATCTCCTGCTCAACACACCCACATGTGAAGCATCAGAGACGTGTGCTGAACGCAAGGAAACTCAATCCAACACAAGACAGATGTGCACAAGTACGTCCCGGACGATATATAACCAGTCCTCTGTGCTGTCTGTGCATCAGTGCATGTGTGACGGTCTAAAACCAGAGATAACGCTCAAAGATACAACAAATACAATCAACACTTTATAGCGCATGCATTTACCTTTACCAGTAGTGGGGCATGTTGTCACGGTATGCCTCAATGGGGTTAGTTGTCACAATGAAATCCACTTCTAAACTACATTATAATAAAAATACTATAGCCATTTCAGCTAACTTTATATACCTAAAAGTTGGGGTCAGTAACATTATGTGTATATATACAGTACAGGCCAAAAGTTTGGACACATTACTATTTTTAATGTTTTTGAAAGAAGTTTCTTCTGCTCATCAAGCCTGCATTGATTTGATCAAAAATACAGATTTTTTTTTAATATTGTGATATTTTCACAGTGCTTTTCAATTTATTATACTTTAAATTATCATTTATTTCTGTGATCAAAGCTGAATTTTCAGCATCATTACTCCAGTCTTCAGTGTCACATGTGACATCCAGTCTATCACATGATCCTTTAGAAATCATTCTAATATTCTGATTTATTATGAGTGTTGGAAACAGTTCTGCTGCCTAATATATTTGATGAATAAAAGGTTAAAAAGAACTGCATTTATTCAAAAGAAAAAAATATTTTCTAATAATATAAATCTTCTTCACAATTTTTCAACACATCCTTGCTGAATAAAAGTATTGATTTATTTCAAAAAAAGAAAGAAAAAAAATTACTGACCCCAAATGACTGACCAGTAGTGTATATTGTTTTTACAAAAGATTTCTATTTTTAAAACATTTGCTTCTTTTTTTTTTCTTTTTTTTTTCTTTTTACTTTTTATTCATCAAAGTATTCTAAAAAAGTATCACAGGTTATGAAAAAATATGTGATAGACTTGAGTAATGATCCGGCAAATTCAGCTTTGCATCACAGAAATAAATGATCATTTAAAGTATAATAAATTGAAAACCAATTATTTTAAATTGTAATAATATATCACAATATTACTTTTTTTTTCTGTATTTTTGATCAAATAAAATAAATGCAGGCTTGATGAGCAGAAGAAACTTCTTTCAAAAACATTAAAAATAGTAATGTGTCCAAACTTTTGGCCTATACTGTATATATAGGCTAGGTTAATAGCAGCTTTCTAGGGATGACATCCTAGCTGAATAGTGTTATAATCATAATAATTTCATATTATTCATACAAGCACAAAAAGCATAGAACACACATATACTTCAGTTCAGTGAATTAGTTCAAAACTTTGATTCCTTAGCATCAATACTCAAGCATTTTAAAATTGTATGTTTTAGCAAAGAATATCGGGCCTATGTAATGAAACATTGCTTGAAGGTGAAGTATGAATCATAAGTGATCACATACGAACTGCTTCCTGTAATGAGTTCCTCAGAAGCCGCTCATACTCGCACTAATGCACGGAGACATCGACACGAACCAATGCAGAAGAGTCGCTACACGAGGTCACGACAGTAGCTATTAGCCTTTTACACGCCACAAACTCAACAGCTTCTCCAGAGTGTGCTGGTGTTTTAGTTAATTGGAGAGAGTCCTAAAGACTGTTACCCTTCCCTGAACCCTGTACCGCACACGTACGCCACGCTGACCACGACGCATTTAACACTAGAATCCACTGAGACGGGGCCTGATAACACACTTTCACAGATGCAATAATTAACAAAAGAAGGCATCTTCTGTTATAAAGTAAAACATGTAGTGAACCAGACATTCTGTGCATGATTGATCAAAATCAAGAGTGGTTTTCCCATAGACTGTAAATAAGTATAGCGTGGTGTGTGTGACGTCACTCGTAGTGTTTCTGAAGAGCGTTTTTGAAGCTCAAAGTGGGCGGAGCCAGCCGTCGCCATCTTGGCCGCGCGTCACTCCCGGAAAAATGAAAATGGCCAGCGAGGCGGATTAGCTGAGGTGACGTGACGCTAACAGACAAACGGCTAACATCAGCGGCAATCCACCTGTCACTCAAGTGGCCACGCCCTTAATTATGCAGAACTTTAAGGCTTAATATAATTTAAACGGATGAGTAATACAAAAAATTCACCTCTCACAGTTTTCATGAAGGGCAAAATTAGCTATATAGACCAAAACCACTTTTTGCACCAGGCTGTAAACATGTTTTTTTTCTGCTGTAAAGTTGGGAATTTTAACATGGAGGTCTATGGGATTGACTCTCTCTTGGAGCCTGTCTCTAGTGGCCAGTCGATGAACTGCAGTTTAAGTCACTTAAGTGTTGGATTCAAGACAGGAAGGTTGCAGCTTGGTTAACACATGTAAAAAGTAATGCCCCAATTCATGCTAGTAAGTGTTAAATCATGTTAGCAACATGCTAAAACCTACTAGCAACATATTAAAACATGTTAGAAATTTGCTAATTCATGCTAGAAACATGCTAACAACTCATTATATTATGTTCATGACATGTTAAAACATGTTAAAAGCAATGCCCTAATAAATTCCAGTAACACGTGAAATTATGCTAGCAACATGCTAAAACATAGTAGCAATGTGATAAACAAATGTTAGCAACATGCAAAAATATACTAGCAATATGCTAAAGCATGCTAGCAATGTCCAAATTCATGCTAGAAATGATAATCATGCTAACAATGTGCTAAATCATGCTAGAAACATGTTAAAACATACTAGCAACATGTTAAAACATGTAAGCAATTAGTTAATTAATGCTAGGAACATGTTAACAATGCCCTATATTATGTTCACAATATGTTCAAAGCAATGCCCTAATTCATGCTATGTTAAATCATGCTTGCAAACATGCTAAAAAATACTAGCAACATGTTCAAACATTTTAGGATTTTGCTAAGTCATGCTAGAAACATGCTTACAAAGTGTTATATTATGTTCACATGTTAGCATTGTGTTAATTCATTCAGGAAACATGCAAAAACATGCTAGCAATGTATTAAATCAAGCTACAAAAATACTTGCAATGTTAAATTATGCTTGCAATGATAAAACATGCTAGCAATGCTAATTCATGGTAGAAACATTTTAACAACATGCTAAATCATGTTAGTGACATGTTAATACATTGTAACAACATGTTAAATCATGCTAGTAAACATGCAAGCACTGTGCTGAGTAACGTGCATGCTTAAAACGCGCTAGCAATGAGCTAAAGCATCTGTTTTTCTGCACTGCCTTCAAAATCTTCATACTTTAAGCTTTCTCAGCCAACATTAAAGTTTGCGTTGACAATGTTTTTTTAATCTAGTTACACTGAGGGTTCAGTTACACTGTTATATTTCCATACGTACTGTACCTGAAAAGAGGATACGAACATATGGCACATATTCATTAACACACATCTAGACTATTTCATTCTAATTACTAATAGCGCTTTCACTGCATCTGCTGTTGACAAAGCATCAACATCTGTATGATTTTCCATCCCTCTCTGATGTCGAAAAAGTCATTAAAATGCATACTGTGCTGTGAAGACAGTTTTACTGCTCTGATGAATTGCATCGATGAGAGCCAGGGTTGCAAACCCAAAAATACCTCAAACAATCAACAGCATTTACTCTGGTAGCACTTGACCTCTGACCAGTGTAACTCAGACTATCCTTCCTTCAAGGACTCCAGAGGCATGACTGCAAGATGGATGGGTTCATTTCGCTCACAAGGACAGTTTTAAAATGCAGTGACTTCATACAGTTGCCTTGACCCTTGCTGGAGACATTTCCTCTCAGTCGCCGGGATTCTGAGCTTATGTTAGTAGCACATACGTAACTAGTACTTATTCCCTATTATGCATTTCTCAAAAGCATCATCTGCATTATGTAAAAACACTAACAAGTGCCTCAGATCACTTGTAAGTTCATTGTGTGTAAGGAATAATTCATCAATAAAAGCCTCGCCCGAAACCATATGATATGATAGGAACGATCATGTGATTCTTTTCCAAATAGTGACTTTGAAGAAGAAGAACTGACGTTGTGAAAAAGAAGTGCACTTAAAGCTGCAGTCCGTAGCTTTTTTTGGTTAAAAATGATCCCAAATTTTTTTTTTAGCAAGTACATCACCAGCCAGTGTTCAAAACTCTCTGCTTGCCGTAGCTCGATTCAAAATGGTAAGCTTGTAATAATGTTTTTAATTCCAGTAGTACTGGTGGATTTCCGCAGGAAATTCGAGCATGTCTTTGCGTCATTACGTCACATCTGTCCACATAAAGACACATCTGTACACATAAAGACACATCTGTACACATAAAGAAGAGTCTCGGCTAGTAGGCAATGAGTGTGAGGGTGTTGGAGGTGAAGATTTATAGCCTTTTCTCACAGCACTTGATATAATAAAAATCAATTTGATGGCGGATCCAGAAAGGTTCAAACGACAATCACCAGTGACAACTGGAGATTCACCCAAACAAACGCGAAAGACTTCAGAGAGAAAAAGAGCAGCCGGCCCATGCGAAAACAAGGATAAATATCGGAAGGGCATTAAATGTAGTCATGCAATGCTGATGTTGTTAACATTAACAATTTGAGAATAAAGTATAATTTGACGTGATATGATAAGCAATCATTTAATGCAGAGATTTAATCGGCGCGATTTACTGCAATGCTTTTTTCCCCTTAGTTGGTCTGAACAAAAGTGGATGTTACTTGCTTCTTCAGACGACATTTTCCGGTGAAAATTCTTATGTTGGTCATACTTCCAAAAAGTAGAATCTGTGATTGCGAATGCCAGTATCCACACCGGCGCGGTGATTGACAGCCACACATTCTCCTCAAAACAATGGATTCATCCGCGCTGTGCCATGCCGAGCCGAGGCACAACCCACGTAAAGCTGATAATTCCGCGAATAACTGCAATTGCAGATTTCTAACAGGGATGGCGACAAAGAGGAAAAACTACGGACTGCAGCTTTAATTGTAATGAATGCATATGGTGATGCATTGCTGCAACATACATATTATTTTTTCCACACAATTAGGTCATAATAATGAGATGTTATGTCATTTTAACGACATCTTTTCTCGTAATAACGAGATATGTCATTTTAACGACATCTTTTCTCGTAATAACGAGATGTTATGTCATTTTAACGACATCTTTTCTCGTAATAACGAGATGTTGTCATTTTAACGACATCTTTTCTCGTAATAACGAGATGTTGTCATTTTAACGACATCTTTTCTCGTAATAATGAGATGTTATGTCATTTTAACGACATCTTTTCTCGTAATAACGAGATGTTGTCATTTTAACGACATCTTTTCTCGTAATAACGAGATGTTATGTCATTTTAACGACATATTTTCTCGTAATAACGAGATGTTATGTCATTTTAACGACATCTTTTCTCGTAATAACGAGATGTTATGTCATTTTTTTAATGACATCTTTTCTCGTAATAACGAGATGTTATGTCATTTTAACGACATCTTTTCTCTTAATAATGAGATGTTGTCATTTTAACGACATCTTTTCTCGTAATAACGAGATGTTATGTCATTTTAACGACATCTTTTCTAGTAATAACGAGATGTTATGTCATTTTAACGAGATCTTTTCTCGTAATAACGAAATGACATCTTTTCTCGTAATAACGAGATGTTATGTCATTTTAACGACATCTTTTCTCGTAATAATGAGATGTTGTCATTTTAACAACATCTTTTCTCGTGATAACGAGATGTTGTCATTTTAACGACTTCTTTTCTCGTAATAATGAGATGTTGTCATTTTAACGACATCTTTTCTCGTAATAACGAGATGTTGTCATTTTAACGACATCTTTTCTCGTAATAACGAGATGTTATGTCATTTTAACGACATATTTTCTCGTAATAACGAGATGTTATGTCATTTTAACGACATCTTTTCTCGTAATAACGAGATGTTATGTCATTTTAGCGACATATTTTCTCGTAATAACGAGATGTTATGTCATTTTAACGACATCTTTTCTCGTAATAACGAGATGTTGTTAAAACGACATATTTTTCTCGTTAAAATTACATATTTTCTCATAATAAGGACATATGTTGTATAGTGACGTGTAATATGCCTTAATCAACATTAGAGAACTGACACAAAAGATGGTGTTAAAATTATACATATGTGGCAGCAATGCGCCACTGTCAATGCACACTTGAAGTGTAGGCATTTTTTTTTTTTAACTGTACTTGCAGATATGATATTATTGAAATAAAAGGTCACTTATGTGTACTTAAGGAGAGCACACTTTCATGACTGCTGACACTTTGAAAAAGAGCACTTTATTCATAATGTCAAATTAAATGTTTTACTTTAAAGTACATTTAAAGAAGTGCTCTCATTTTGATGTGTTTGCTAACATACTAAAGCACATGTTAAGTACTTGATTATAATTTTAACTGCAGTGAGTTCTTAGATATTACATTTAAAGTTAATATAGCATTAAATATATTTAAAAGCATGACATACAAGTTTCAATAGAAATTATATTTTATTTTAAATGCATTCAGCAGAACACAGACAAGATTTATTTCAAAGACAAGAGAAGTAATACAATTACATATAAAGGAGTACTACTTAGTCCTACTTAGGTGGGTCCAAAAAATCCCGCTAATTTAATTTAATATATATTTAAACCATAATACATTTTCATTTAATTTCAATTAAGATGCATTTAAGTGTCCGAAAACATTACATTCAGTTTATTCTTAAGTCCTCTTCTTTTCAATAAGTGCACTTTATTTTCACTGCTGTAGCTCTTAATTATCCTAATTATGATTGCGATTGCAAACATTCAAACTTGGTTCATCAAGCCAATAATGACTTATATATTCTATGTACTAGTAAACATAAAATGCAATTAAGTAATTATGAGTTATTAATGCAGTTATGCAATCAACCAACAACAACAACAACAAAAAACAATCTGAATGCAGAGTACACATAAATTACAATATTTTATTGTGAAAGCATGTCACGTTATAAAGTGTATTACTGCTTTAATCACGTAATTTTGCTATTGCTGAAAGTGCAAACTCATAACTTCAGAGGATTATTCATATAGGAGCTAAAGAGCTTCTGTATTTGAGTATTAGTCACAGATTTCAACCCGTCAATGACATAACTGAAGTATTTTTACACCGGAAATCTGAAAAAATGCCTCTAATCACAGTGCTAGCAGGTACAAAAGCTACTTTCAGTACGTTTGCTCCTTTGGGGCTTCCAGGAAAGGCATAAGGCCGATTTACTGAACACTTTTGCTTAACAGCTTGCCTAAAGTAATAGGCATCATGTGACAGGGTCACGGGCTCTCAGCACTTGGTCTATTAAACATGACCCTCAGATCCACCTGAATTCTGGCCAGTGGTTACAGATGGACAGGTTATAAATGCCACTGCAATTACATAACAAATGACCTCTGACTGAACAGGCACCATTTAAAAGCCCTCAAAATATAGCCTTGGGGAAAAAAACACTTCTGTTTCAGACAATAGTGTGTTCAGTAAACGTGTGATTGTTGTCTTCATCTAACGAAGTGCAGCGCAGATGTCGTTTCATTTTTTTTGTCTAATACTTTGGTAATTCCAGCATTTTTAAAGAGCTTACAGGACCGCGTGTCCCATTCAGTTTCACGGACGTCAGACTCCGTCTGAAGGTTCATCAAAGTGCGCAATATTAAAAGTGAGGACTATAGACATACAGAACGGTTGCACCATCCTCCCCCTGCAATGCTGATCTAGCCAATGAGTTTCTATTCATAATGTAATTTTTGCCTTCATGAAAACGGTAAATCCGGGCTAATCTCTCCGTCCCCCTGGGCTCGGGATTAGTGCGTTGCATTAGAGCTAGGTGGACATGCTGTACTTCAATTTCATTGGGCTTTCAATTGATTGAGCACTGAAAAACACATCATAAAACTAATATCAGAAAGTCTCTTATTAATGCCGAATATTATTTTGAATCAATGAGCAAGGTCAACTTTAGAATTCTTAGAATGGAATTGTGAAGTTATGTCGGCTCCTGTAACACAATGTGTTGGGTAAAGCATGGCGGGTGTCCAGAGAGATTATAAGTATGATTTAACCTTTAGCACAGTGAGATGGAAAACACACACACCACTGCAAATATATTCAGCTGCATTCAGTGTCATTCAGAGCAGCGCTTCTCAAACTTTCAGGTCAAGTACCACTTTTAAAATCAGAACATCAACACACTGATCAACACCAATGTTCTTGCTTTTCAGCACTGAGGAAACAGATATTTCAAACTTAAGGGGATAGTTCACCTAAAAAAAAAACTAAAAAAAACTAAAAAAAAATCATTTACTCATCCTCATGTCGTTCCAAACATGTAAGACTTTCATTCATCTTCAGAAACACAAATTAATATATTTTAATGAAATCTGAGAGATTTCTACCCTGGAAATCCAGAGTTCTCGCGAGAGCACAAGCTGAATTTGCTCAGCGAGTTACTCTGGTGTCGAGTAATGATGCTCATTAAATATGCCCTTGTATCCGAGCTGCACCAATCACATCGGTTATCTGATATAGGCGGGCCAGAGGCGAGATGACGACAGCGCTGTGACGTCAAAGTCATTAGTAAACATTGCAGGATGGCTATGGATGAACACCAGTTGTTTAAAACGGCTTTGGCCGCTACAATGAAGGAGTTAGACTTGGCTTTTTCTCTAAAACAGGAACAGAAGACGCCGCTCGAATCCTTCCTTTGCAAGAAGGGCGTTTTTGCTGTTTTGCCGACCGGATACGGCAAGAGTCTAATCTACCAGTTAGCTCCGCTGGTAACTAAGCGTATGGGGCTTGTTGTGATTGGTCGTATTGTTATCCAATTGCATACAGTGAGATTTTCAAATGCATGCTTGATGCCGCCCCTCGAGCTGGACGAGTTTCATTAGTCGATGCCAGACCATTAATCTTTCAGATTTAGAGATTTCTGTTCCTCCATTGACAATTCCGGTAACTACCATTTTGACGCTTCAAAATGAGAATCAAGCGGTTTAGTTAAAATTTTCTGAAGAGACTTGATCGCTTTATATGATGAACAGATTGAATTTAGCCTTTAATTCACATATAGGCATTCACATATGCGAACATAGACAGAAGTGCAACCGTACTTGCTTGACGACTAACAAGGGAATGAATCTCATTGGTTCGCGCTGAAGCTCAAACGTGATGCGTAACACGGGAATGAACTTCACTGGTTCTTGCTGAAGCTCAAACGTGATGCGTAACACGAGAATGAACCTCATTGGTTCTTGCTGAAGCTCAAACGTGATGCGTAACACGGGAATGAACCTCATTGGTTCTTGCTGAACCTCAAACGTGATGCGTAACACGGGAATGAACCTCATTGGTTCTTGCTGAAGCTCAAACGTGATGTGTAACACAGAAATGAACCTCATTTGTTCTTGCTGAAGCTCAAACGTGCTGCGTAACACGGGAATGAACCTCATTGGTTCTTGCTGAACCTCAAACGTGATGCGTAACAGGAATGAACCTCATTGGTTCTTGCTGAAGCTCAAACGTGATGCGTAACACAGGAATGAACCTCATTGGTTCTTGCTGAAGCTCAAACGTGATGCGTAACACAGGAATTAACCTCATTTGTTCTTGCTGAAGCTCAAACGTGATGTGTAACACGGGAATGAACCTCATTGGTTCTGGCCGAATCTCAAACGTGATGCGTAACACGAGAATGAACCTCATTGGTTCTTGCTGAAGCTCAAATGTGATGCGTAACACGAGAACGAACCTCATTGGTTCTTGCTGAAGCTCAAACGTGATGTGTAACACAGGAATGAACCTCATTGGTTCTTGATGAAGCTCAAACGTGATGCGTAACACGGAAATGAACCTCACTGGTTCTTGCTGAAGCTCATACGTGATGCGTAACATGAGAATGAACCTCATTGGTTCTTGCTGAAGCTCAAACGTGATGCGTAACACGGGAATGAACCTCATTGGTTCTGGCTGAATCTCAAACGTGATGCGTAACACGAGAATGAACCTCATTGGTTCTTGCTGAAGCTCAAATGTGATGCGTAACACGAGAACGAACCTCATTGGTTCTTGCTGAAGCTCAAACGTGATGTGTAACACAGGAATGAACCTCATTGGTTCTTGATGAAGCTCAAACGTGATGCGTAACATGGAAATGAACCTCACTGGTTCTTGCTGAAGCTCATACGTGATGCGTAACATGAGAATGAACCTCATTGGTTCTTGCTGAAGCTCAAACGTGCTGCGTAACACGGAAATGAACCTCACTGGTTCTTGCTGAAGCTCATACGTGATGCGTAACACGAGAATGAACCTCATTGGTTCTTGCTGAAGCTCAAATGTGATGTGTAACACGAGAATGAACCTCATTGGTTCTTGCTGAAGCTCAAACGTGATGCGTAACACGAGAATGCACCTCATTGGTTCTTGCTGAAGCTCAAACGTGATGCGTAACACGGGAATTAACCTCATTGGTTCTTGCTGAAGCTCAAACGTGATGCGTAACACGAGAATGAACCTCACTGGTTCTTGCTGAAGCTCAAATGTGATGCGTAACATGAGAATGAACCTCATTGGTTCTTGCTGAAGCTCAAATGTGATGCGTAACACGAGAATGAACCTCACTGGTTCTTGCTGAAGCTCAAACGTGATCCGTAACACTGGAATAAACCTCACTGGTTCTTGCTGAAGCTCAAATGTGATGCGTAATATAGGAATGAACCTCATTGGTTCTTGCTGAAGCTCAAATGTGATGCGTAACACGAGAATGAACCTCACTGGTTCTTGCTGAAGCTCAAATGTGATGCGTAACACGAGAATAAACCTCATTGGTTCTTGCTGAAGCTCAAATGTGATGCGTAATATAGGAATGAACCTCATTGGTTCTTGCTGAAGCTCAAATGTGATGCGTAACACGAGAATAAACCTCATTGGTTCTTGCTGAAGCTCAAATGTGATGCGTAACATAGGAATGAACCTCATTGGTTCTTGCTGAAACTCAAACATGCTGCGTAACATGAGAATGAACCTCATTGGTTCTTGCTGAAGCTCAAACGTGATGCGTAACACAATAATGAACCTCATTGGTTCTCATGCTTGAGCTTCCGTTTACCATATTTGATGAGTGTGTTGATTAATGTATGTGTCAATAAAAGCCTAAATTCAGTTCAAGGCGACTGAGTCTCTTTAGAAAGTTTGGACTAAAGCGCTCAATTCATTTGGATTAGTGTTACGATCTCTCTATGAACATTTTGAAGCATCGAAGAGGTGGTTGTAGACTGTCAATGGAGGGACAGAAATCTCTCAGATTTGGTTATCGAAGATGAACGAAAGTCTCACGGGTTTGGAACGACATGAGAGTGAGTAAATAATGACACACAAATGAAAGATGAACATGGACAAAAAATCATAACAGATCCTCTTTAAACAACCAGAGTTGAGTAAGTGAATCTGTTTGGAGACTCATGTGTTTCACTGCTATTGTTATTGACTAGTGAAGTGGAGATGTTGTGACAGCGATCACTGTGATGCCCTTGAGTAAAACACTTAACCTCAGATTACACCACAAGGACCGAGCCGGTAATTTAAGATGATGATGTGCTATGGTAACGTTGTTTACAGTACAGTGTTCGGAAACTGTAAGTCGTGGAAACAATTTCCCTCGACCCTCGTCTTATGGCAAATAAACAGTCTCCTCTGTCCTGAAGTTCATGTTCAGGAAGTGCTCTGCGTTATTTAGAAGCATGTGTGGAAAATCAGGAGGTGCAGGTGCATTGTGCAAAACAGCGTAATGTGTAATGACCCTCTCTCTGTCTCTCTCTCTCTCTGCAGCACTTTCTCTGACCTTGCAGTTGAAGACGGTGATACTGTAGGAAATGAGCACCGCCACTGTTGCCCACTTTATCTGTGGTCTCGAGGGAAGCTGTCAGTCGAGTGATAAAGAAATCTCCACTGGAGAGTGACAGAAAGCTCATCTCAGACATCTGTGAACTTCACACACTTGTCTAATGATCATCCTTTCTAACAATAAAACAGAGACAGGGTTTTTTGAGTGACATGCGGGTTCTTGTTAAAGAACTGCAGCATGCGATGCAGAAGTAGATCAGGGACGGGCTCCGACCCGAATCAAGCACACCTGAACAAGCTAATCGTCGTCTTCAGGATCACTAGAAAGCTCAGGGCGGGCGAGTTTTTATCAAGGTGGGAGCCAAATATCTATGGCTACGTCTACATTCATTTGTTTTCGTTTACAAACGCTCTCCGCAAAAATCTCACTGCACGCAATTGGATAACACTACGACCAATCACAACAAGCCCCATACGCTTAGCTACCAGCGGAGCTAACTGGTAGATTAGACTCTTGCCTTATCCGGTCGGCAAAACAGCAGAAACGCCCTTCTTGCAAAGGAAAGATTCGAGCGGCGTCTTCTGTTCCTCTTTTAGATAAAAAGCCAAGTCCAACTTGTTCATTGTAGCGGCCAAAGCCATTTCAAACAACTGGTGTTCATCCAGAGCCATCCTGCAATGTTTACTAATGACTTCGACGTCACAGCGCTGTCGTCATCTCGCCTCTGACCCGCCTATATCAGATAACCCGATGTGATTGGTGCAGCTCGGATCGAGGGCATATTTAATGAGCATCATTACTGGACACCAGAGTAACTCGCTGAGCAAATTCAACTTGTGTCTCGTGAGAACTCTGCATTACCAGGGTAGTGAAAATACAGACCGGAAAGACAAAAGACAACGAGCGCAGCGCTGAAAAGGGGCGGAGCTACAGAAGCTCTATAGTAGAGGTGTCAATCAATTCTAGCCATTTCATTCTTAACCAACATACAACTCAAGCGTTTAAGCAACCAAACACACATCTTGACTTTAACCCATATTGCTCTGTGTCTGTCAACGGTCGCTTTGGTCAGGTGGTGTTTATACCATAGGGGGCGGAGCTTTAGATCCTAGAGAGCATTTGATTGGACAGAAGACGGGATAAGAAACTGAAGTCTGCGGTGATGTCATAAAAATTCCTGATCCATTTTAGCGGAAGTGAGAGACTAAGTTTTGAATCTCCTAAATGTGAATTTTGTCATTGTTTCGGAACAGACCAGCTTATTCATAACCTTAAGGCTGACATATTCATACTAAAAGATAAAAAACATACATTTTGATTTCAGGGGGCCTTTAATACTGCCATCCTGAAGAGTGTATTTGCTCTACGGCCAGCATCCAGCTGATAGTTACTGCTTAACATACGGTCGACTTGCGAAGCAATAATGACCCGGTGCGCTCAACTCAACTCATGCTCACATCAGACCAAATGAGGCGTTGAGGAGCAACACATGCTTGGCAAAGTGTGTGCAACTGAACCAAATCATTATTAACAGAGCTGCATGATGTTTAATAAAGCGCCTGTGCTGATTCGTCCTCTGTCATCACGAGTGTGGCTCTGCTCTTGTTATTACAGTAATAATCCAGCATGCACAACACTGGGAATTATTCTTGATGTACAAAACAGTGTGATATCTGGACTATATCAAAGCACGTTTCATATATTTTAATTCCCCAAAGATAAAAGAATAGATTTACTGATCAAAATGATTTTCTTGTGAAACATTAGTTGGTAGTCCATGTGAGTTTAGAATAATTAAGACCTTTTAATATTTTTGAAAGAAGATCAAACATGCAGTAAAACCGGAAATACTGTGAAATATTACTAAAGAACTACTTAGCAGTTAAACAGGTATATCGGTGACAATTTACAATACGGTTCATTAGTTAACATTAGTTAAAATATTAATTAACATGAATTAACAATGAGCAATATTTGTTACAGTAATTAATTAATCTTTGTTAATATTAGATAATAAAAATGCAGCTGTTCATTGTTTGTTCATGTTGTTCACAGTGCATTAACTAATGTTCACAAATACAACCTTTGATTTAAATAACGTATCAGTAAATGTTGAAATTAATATTAACTAAGATTAATAAATGCTGAAGAATTAATGAAGAATATTCTTTATTCTTAGTTAATGTGTACACTGTAAACTAATTATCCTGTAAAAAAAAACGGTTAATATCAACGTCATATGCATACATCAGTTACAAGTCTTATCATAACTGGTAAAACCTGAAAGTCAAAGGAAGAAAACATCTGTATTTTATACTTTCTTTAGACCTACAATATCACTCAATATTACTATTAAATACTATGGTAATGTTGCAAATGGATCCTACCAGTCGCCACATTCCCTTCTTTGCATTCTCTCATAAAATAACCTTTTTATCATAAAAAAATCTACATAGCTTATCATTCCCAACAAAAGTATTGTTAAGCGCAAAACATGTTGAAGATTAGTGGACAGGCGATTCATTAAATAAGCTTTTCCTCACAAAACCGGTGTGAACACGTGATAGTTTCTCATGAGTACGCGAAAGTCTGTATATTTTTTTTTGCAAAGGTCCCTTCAGGGGCTCCGTATTATTATAATCAAAGGTTGTGCTTGTTAACATTAGTTAATGCACTGTGAACTAACATGAACACACAATGAACAGCTGCATTTTTATTAACTAATATTAACAAAGATTAATAAATACTGTAACAAATATATTGCTCATTGTTAATTCATGTTAATTAGTACTTTAACTAATGTTAACTAATGAACCGTATTGTATTGTCACTGATGTACCCGTTTAACTGCTCATTAACACACGTCCAATAAACCGATCACATGGCAGATCACATGGCAGATCACATGACATTTCCAGCAACTTTTAAACTTTTGAACTTTCTATTCATCAAAGAATCTTTAAAAAATAAAATGTATCACGATTTCCACAAAAATATGAAGTAGCACAGCTTTTTTTAACTTCTGAAGTAGTTCTTTAGTAATATTTCACTGCATTTTTTATCTTCTTTCAAAAATTAAAAGTCTTAATTATTCTAAACTCACATGGACTGCCAACTAATGTTTCACAAGCAAATCATTTTGATCAGTAAATATATTCTTTTATCTTTAGGGAATTAAAATATATGAAACTTGCTTTGATATAGTCCAGCTATCACACTGTTTTGTACAGCAAGAATAATTCCCAGTGTTGTGCATGCTGGATTATTACTGTAATAACAAGAGCAGAGCCACACTCGTGATGACATCAGCAACGGTGTTTACTGTTTCTTTAACAGGATTATATTTTACAGTGTAAGGTTAAAGAACCTTATTGTAAAGTGTTACCGGTATATCTAAGTGGCCGATAAGTGTGTGTATATTCCCACTTTAAACGCTGACATTCCCAAAGTCCTTCTCTGCACACAATGACTGAAAGACTGAACGCACAAGTTCTGAAATCTCCTTTAAAAACAGATATCAGCACAAACCTGTACCGAAACATGACACAGAAACAGCTCAAGACACAAAGAACATTGAGTTTCAGCTCCACGAATGTCTACCTATTAGTCTTTTAGTACGCCTCATTTCCCAAGATCCTCTCTGCTAACCTGTCAGTGGGCTAATTTCACCCCGAGGAGAGCCTATTATTTGTAATGCTCAAAATGCAGACGGCTGGGCACATCTTGGCAGCCAAAGTACAGGCATTACATTCTACTGCATTTGTGACGCTAATTGTGTCACATTCAGAATCTGACGAATGACCAGAACAGCCTGAAACACACAGGAACTGCACTTAATCACACACTGCAACTTTCACATGTGTGAACACTGACAAGCGCTGTACATGGAGGACAGCGAAGCGATGGAGAGGGCAGAGGTGGACAGAAGGACATTTACTGGAGTTCACTTTTTGAGGATCTGCAACGATTTCTGGAAACGTTTTTCATTTACATTTATACATTTGGCAGACGCTTCTATCCAAAGCGACTTACATTGCATTTCAAGTACACATTTACATTCTCATCAGTTCTTGCTTTTCCCTGGGAATCGAACCCATGACCTTGGCGTTGCAAGCGCCAGCGCTCTACAGTTACGAATCCCCGCGACACCGGAAATGTTTCCAGGGGACCCAATGAGTGACGAGCCCGGCTGGGACGTGCTCCACCACGACAGCCTACGTCAAACGGGTCGTGCCAAAATCGGACTAAAATCGTGTAATCTGAACCAGGCATAAGCTGTTCTGAATTCACGGTAAATCGTGAATTAGCAATAGCAATAGCAACTTTATTAATATAGCACAATTAAAACAACACAAGTTGACCAATGTGCTTTACAGAGTCACTCAGAACACAAGAGAAAAGAGCATCACACAGGCAACACACGTCTAACTGTCACTGATTCAAAGTTTGATTTGTCTTTTAAAACCCTGTACAGCGTCTCTGATATGTTTATCAGTCAGTACCAGTCTGTACTTTCACTCAAGTAAAGGGAGATGTGTACTGTGATATTGGGTCTAGATGGTAAACAATATGCTCAAAATAATCCGCTTAATAAAGCGCATGGCATGTTTGATGGAGACACTGCTGGATTCTCCGGCACCGGATCCCGGATCTCGGCACATCAGACCGGGAGTGTGTACTGACGCCGTATGACAGGACAATCAAACAGAGAGAATCTGTCAGCCGTGACATCTGAATGTTTGCGGCGTGTGTATCGGCACTGACGCAGAGATGCCGGTGTGTGTGTGTGTGTGTGTGTGTGGGGGGGGGGGGGGGGGGGGGTATTTGGCAGAGTGACATTTAGAAAGGTTTTAAGTTCAGTTTATTAGCCGTCGCTTGCTAAACAAATATCAATTTGTCAATACGGCAAGATCAGAAATGCCATAAAACTCACCTTTATACACTATACATAAAAAAAAAATATATATATTTTGAAGTTGTAAACAGAACAATAAGAAAATTATATTTTCCAAAAAATGGCTGTCTTGCTGAAGATATTACCTCTTGTTTATTTAAAACTATATATATATATGAGAAATACTTTTCAATAAACAATTATTATTTTATTAAGAAAAATCAACTTGATTCAATTAAAGGGAAAAAGGTTCCTGTTTTCTTTTTGTTTTAAGTACAAAATCACTTGATTTTTCAGAAAACAAAACGTCATTTCTTTGCAAATGTAAAAGCAAAAGCAAATGTATCTTGATTTGAGAATGTTTAGACATTTGTACTGGAAAACGAGACAAAAGTATTGAATAATAAATAATTTTTCGCAATATATGTCAAAATATGTTTGCAAATATTTTGTAAAATTCACTAGAAAACCTTTGGAGATTTTTGACATTCAGTGTAAACAACAAAAAATGTGTTTTGCTACAAGCTGTGTTCATGAAATGAATTACTTCCCATGAAAAAGGCATTGGAAGCGTCTCCAGTGAGGGACTGTGTTTGCTTTTACACTCCAGGAATTCTGGGAGCAACAGCTGTTTTTCCCGGGATTGACTGTCGGGAACATGTGCTTCACACACAGAGGACTCAGAGACAAACTGCTGATCCTTTCTATAGATTCAAAAACATTTATGGACGACAGTGGAGTGAGACTATGACAAGGCAAGAGTTAAACCCTCACAGGAGCTGGGTTCAGTGATTCCTAAACATCCAAAGAAAAACTAATAATGTACTGGGAAAAATATGACCAGTGTGTAAGTTTACACACAATATCTTCAACCCTAAAACACAATGCAATGCGTATTTCAAAATAAAGATACAAAGTGTATAAAGAAAGTGTTAACACTGTATATTGTGCATTATTTGTACAGACTTTCCTTATAGTATATAATTCATTTCTGGTTTTATTCTGTTATTATTATAGTCTCTCTAATCTCACATACTGTAGATGTCACTATGTTGTGGCAATTATATCCATTACAGATTTGCCAAGTTTTTAAAAAAACACCAATGTATGACATTGCAAAAAATAGCAATGAAATGGCTTTAAAAGATTCCACTAAAACCCAGTGCATTTATTCATATATTATATATTATCATAGATTCATGTCATTCTCAGTGATTGCAATTACTGCCAGGATTTGAAATAAAAGCAGTGACGTGTGTTTGACAGGTGTTCAGATTCTTCTGAACGTGAGCATTCGGCCACATGCTGAAGGTCTTGGCAGGTCAAAGGTCAAAGGTCAATCCACAGTTCATCACTATCCTGATGGATTTAAAGCTGCTGTGTATCAATTGCAAAAGGTTTCCAAGACTCGCGTCATTGCTTGAATCGATGAGTGTGTTTGTGTGCACGTTCTTCACCTGATCATGCTAAATTAAGCTGACGATGCGTGTGTTCATGCGCTTCTGTCAAAATACTGCTTCTGTAACGGGATGAAATGAGTCCGTTGACGTGTTGGAATATTTTTTTTAATGCTTTATTTAACATCGCATCTCACATAACACACGCATTTCTCAGTCAGATACACCAATGATTAGCTTTTGACGTCACTACCGGGAAATAACCTGATTTAGTAAAGGGGTGGTATAATGCCCTTTTCACAAGATGTAAAATAAGTCTCTGATGTCCCCAAAGTGTGTGTGTGAGGTTTCAGCTCTAAATACCCCACAGATCATTTATATCGCATGTTAAAATTGTCACTTTTTGAGGGTGAGCAAAAACGCACCGTTTTGTGTCTGTTCCTTTAAATGCAAATGAGCTGCTGCTCCCGGCACAGGGGGCGGAGCTTCAACAGCTTGTGTCCTTTTACCTCACACACACATGCACTGAACATTTCAAAAACTTTTAGCCTTTTATGTTCAAACCGAGTCAGACAATGATGGAGAGGCTCAAGAAGAAGTGACAACATGTAGAAGCAACAGGAGCAGGACATTTCTGAATGGTTAGTTGATGAATTTATGTAGCTTATGTGTAGTTATCTTCTAGTCATTGATTAGCATATTCTGTCTTGTTAATCTATAAATCGTGTTCAGGGGGCGGGGTTTATGTAAATTCTAGGGTTGGTGATGTCACTAACCCGGGAGGAATGTGGTGTAGTCTCTACCAGCCGTTTGTTGTAGTCCTTAAAAAAATATTTCTGTAAAAGCAAATATCTCCCTTTACTTTGAACTTTGAGTGTTGTAACTTTGCAGATGTTGTTTATGATCAAACAGCAACATTACACACTAACTACAGTTAGAAAAGTCAAATCATAATCAACCGCCCCTTTAATAAATCTTGTGAATGTGGTTTACCTGTGATCCTGGGTTTTTGGTTTGCATGTAAACCAGGACAACGGTCGGATAAATTCAATAAGCTGATTTTACTGAGTTATCAGTGTATCGATGTGCATGTACAAAACTGACACTCAGTTCAATAGCAGGTAAAGAACGAAAGGAACTGGTTATCAGTCTGTCATGTGAACCAAAGACAGTCTCAAAAACACGCTTTGAAATCGCTGGTGTTTCTGACGTCACAAACTACCTTGTAACCAATCAGATCAACGTGTGATCGTCAACCAGTGGATCTCTGAGCTGAGTGAGTGAGTGGAGGCGGGGCTCATTTGCATATTCATAGAACCGCGCATACTAAATGAGGCGAGGGTGTCGAGTTACACTCAAGATATTTTAAGGCATGAATAAGGAAAAGACTTTTAAATATGTCATTTTGGTGATGAAAGATGAGTTTTAAGGGATACAATAATTGACTACAGGGGGACTTTAAAACAACATTAAGTCTTTTTTATGCAAGCAGATTTTACAGGCTCATAGACTACAACTTTAAAAAAATTCAAATAAACTAGTGAAGGCAAAAGGATAATTTAAAATAGAGAGAACAAGGACCTAATATTGCACAATATATGCACTTTCATGCATTCATTGAAAAATGTCTCAACTATTATAACAGTGATTCTCAATTCAGTTATTCGTGTAATCCTAACTCAA